>NC_092205.1:95604693-95706737 GCF_043381705.1 Parasteatoda tepidariorum
ATCTAATTATTATAATATACTAATATAATGCGTGATATAATAAATATTACATATTTATATTATATATCGTCTAATTTATCAAGTCATCGAATTTATATTATGTATCGTGTAATTTAACCAATTGGTACACGAACATAAACAAGTGCAAACCGGTTTCAGTCACATAAAAACAATAAAGCTGTGTAGTATCACGTGATAATTAAGGTTTTACATAGAATCTTATAGTTCGTCTAATAATTTGGCCAGGGATTGTATATCTGATAAGTGCAGTAAAAGCAAAAATAAAGTGCAGTAAATAAAAACACAATGTAATTGAACTTATACCCTCTGAGTAACTTAACTATAAAATAAATCACCCATAAAATAAAATTTATCATTGCCATAGAACGGTATTAAATTTTTTGGCATTAAAATATAATGCTAATTTTAGTTTAAATATTTCTTTAGAATTTATTAGAATATGTACTTCGATGATTTCACAAAACAGCAGACCTTCAAAGAACTATTTAAACCACTTAAAATAATTCCCAAAAGAAAAATAATTTATAAACGAGAATTTTAAGGTTAATTACAATCATGTCTACGTACTTTATTTTGAACACCGTAATACTTTAGAATTGTCGTTTTATTTTGTGAACATAATAAAATAGTTTTAATAAATGTTACTTACTCTTGATTTGCATGCAAAAATCGATCATAAAGTTTTTCCTTTAACAGTTATTTCACTTTTTCTCACAATAGATATAAAATCGCAGCACCAATCACAAGTAGAAAATTGTCACTTTCAATTCAAAGAATCAAATTCAGACATAAACGTTCTTTTAACTTTTGTTATCTTTTAACGTGTTTTTAACACAGTGAAAATCTTCTTGATCATACTTCGACAAGTCAGACCAAGTTCATCAAGTTGCTATTAGAAAGAAAATATGTTAAAATTAAAGTATGATGAGCACAGCATATAGTTTGTCGAACATATTATATCTGATGCTTCGCAAATAGCCCATTGTGCAGCTCTAGTGCTACGTAAATGAACTACAATATTACCGAAGTCGAAATATTTACGTTAAATAACACGTTCATTTATAGTTATTGTAATTACATAAATTTTCAAGCTTGTGTGCTCAAAATAGGCTTATAATCCTTTGCCAAGTAGAAGAGGACAGATAGCATAATAGGAGAGACAGCACCAAGTAGTCAATATGAAGTTCAAATTTAAAAACATTGATCAGCTACTATTGAGTTATGAGAGTAATAGTTCAACCACTTTTGGTTGTTTATTTGTTGTAGTTCATTTACGTCGCACTAGAGCTGCACAATGGGCTATTGGCGACGGTCTGGGAAACATCCTTGATGATGATCCGAAGACATGCCATCACAGTTTTGATCCCCTGCTTCTGTAGCCTGACGACCTGCTTTACGGTAGCACAGTTTAACGAGGACCAATACCGCACACCCTCGGTCCCTACGCAGACTAATCCAAGTGATCCCCCACCCGCACAATGACCGCAGCCAGTGATGCTTGACTTCGGTGATCTGCTGGGAACAGTCTCTTAACGATCAGTCCACTGTGGGACTTTGGTTGTTTATATATTTATTTATTGGTACAATAATTTATTTATTTATTGGCAGGCTTGTGTGCTCAATTAAAGCTTATAAGCTTTTGCAAAGTAGAAGGACGGATAGTACAATTCAGAGAAGGACATTACATCCATAGTTACGGTGGGATTCGAACCCGCTACCTTCACGCTTAACTGTTCATTTTTGAATTGTAATGAGCAAACGAGCTTACATATGTAGGGCTGTGTTAGCCCAGTAGTTAGAAAATCGGACTCCAGTCCGAAAAGGCAGGTGTTCGATCCTCGACTTCGACAAGACGCAATATACGTGCTCTTAAAATCTGTGGAATCGAAAATTATGTACTCGGTTGCTGAGCAGTACCATGGATACAAGGATCTGGAAAAAAATTTCTTGCCCTTCAAATCTACGTCAAAATAGAGGAAGTGGCCTCACGAATGAGATTGCCTCAGTAGAGGACCAAAATTGTGATAGTATGTCTTCGGGTCATCTCCAGAGATATATCCCAGACCGTCGCCAGTAGCTCATTGAACAGCTAGTGTCACTTAAATAAATTATCCACCTACCTACATTACATATGTAATATGGTAATATTTCATGGTAATATGTAATACGGTAAAAATAACAGCTCATATTCTCTTAGGAAACTGAAATGCAGACATCACACAGGTACATCCTTAGTTATGACGGAATAATTCAATCCTGCTACCTCTACATTTTAGGGGAAAAACAATACACATTGGTCTCAGAGGTCCCACTGAATTAAAATTGGGCAAAATTTTTCTGATGAATAAAATGCAAAAATGTAATAAATTATTAAAATAAACGTCGAATATTTTAAATTAAAGCCAAATTTTTTAAAAAAAAGTATAGTGTGGTTGACTGTTTGGTGGGTAGGTAGGTACTTTATTTACGTCGCACTAGAGCTGCACAATGGGCTATTGGCGACGGTCTGGGAAACATCCTTGAGGATGATCCGAAGACATGCCATCACAATTCTGATCCTCTGCGGAGGGGATGGCACCCCTGCTTCGGTAGCCCGACGAAGTCGAGCACTTTACGGTAGAACAATTTAACGAGGACCAATACCGCACTCTCTCCCTACTCAAGACTGGTCCAAGTGCTTAACTTCGGTGATCTGCTGGGAACCGTGTCTTAACGATCAGTCCACTGCGGGACCCATTTTAGGAGGAAAACAATACCCCTAAATTAAAGGTCACAGAAGTCCCACTCAATTAAAGTAGGGTAAACCTTTTCTGAAGAGTAAATCGAATAAATTCTTTCCTTAAAAAAAACGTAGATATCGAATGTTTTAAATTAGAGCCTAATTAAAAAAAAGTATAATGTGATCGACTGTTTGGTGGATAGATAGGTACTTTATTTACGTCGCACTGGAGCTGCACAATGGGCTAGTGGCGACGGTCTGGGAAGCATCCATGAGGATGATCTGAAGACATACCATTGCAATTTTGATCCTCTGCAGAGGGGATGGCTCCCCTGTTTTGGTAGCCTGATGACCCGCGCGAAGTCGAGCACTTCACTGTAGAACGAGGACCGATACCGCCCACCCTCTGTCCCTACTCAGTCTGATTAAAGTGGTCACTCACCCGCTCACTGACAGCAGACAGTGATGCTCGACTTTGGTGTTCTACCGGGAACCGGGTCTTTACGATCAATCCACTGCGGGACTGATTGACTGTTTGGAGACCTCGTCTAACAGCGATTGATTGGGATTTCAATACTGCACATTGAATTATATAGTTAAACTATAGGAGTAACAAGAGAACGCGCATAGATAACCTATTGGTATAACTAGAGAATGTGTATACAGGATTCTCTATAAATACTTGCACTGTTATGACGGTGATCGTTTCAAATTAATGAGTGGATTTGTACAGATAGTATTATTGACTTTTCGGCCGTTGCAGATGCATCTTAATTTGAATGTTCTAAAATGATAATTGTCTCAGAGAAATAAATAAAATCGTTTAAGAAAAATTTATATATTAATTATTGAAAATGGCCATAATTCAAAAATAATAAAGATAAGAAATCCCTTAAAGGGATCAAGATAAAAACATTCTCTGACATCGAGAATTTTAGCTACCATTTTATATTCAACGGTTGGGAGACTGGGATGCCCAAAAGGGCACCCCCAATCACCAAAAATTGGAAATTGAAAGTGAATGAATTGTACCCAACTGACAGTTATGAGCATGGGAAGAGATCCAAGGTTGGTGATTTTTCGAAAGATAACATCACCAAAAATAAAGCCGACTCCCCATAATCGATATTAGGTTTGAAAATACTTTGGCGATCACGAATCAACAACAAGCCTGTGAGAATTATTATAACCATGTGACTGAAACATATTCGTGGTAAGAAATTAAGAATAAAGAGTTTAAAAATAGATTTTTGTTTTCGATTAGGCGCGACAGCGAATTAATGAGTCTACGTTAGCATTGAAATAAAAAGTTAGCCGTTACATTGATCGGTAAGCCAGTCAGGTGGCCGAGCGGTTAGCGTGTCTAACTCCGAAGCGAATGGCTGCGGGTTCGAATCCCGCTCTGGGCATGGATGTTTCTCTCTCTAGTGTTGTCCTCTGTTGTGTGTGATGTGTGAATGTGACCCACCCTATAAAACGGGTATCTGTGGCAGTGTGGCGTGGATGATGTTGTTCGCCTCCGGGACTTTTCACAGGTGCCCACTGGGTAATGTTAAAATGGGTGACACTTCCGGAATCTTCCGAGGTGAAGAACTAACAGTTCAGTACCTGTCGTTAGAAAAAAGAAGGGGAAAAAAACATTGGTTTGTGAGAAAAGAACAAAATGTTTTATGTTCGCTTTTTATAAATTTTAATAAAAATTAACTAACTGATTCAATTTAATTATAATTTGATTAAGAATGATTAAAAAAAATAAGTTTATGAAATTAAAGAAATTTCATAATCTAGGAAATATGTAATGCCTATTGTGGCATCACATGTACTAACTTTTTAAAAATAAGGGTTAATGAAAAAATTCAAATCTTAAACTTAATATTAATTCTTTATTGGTCTAATGTGAACAAATTATATTCCAAGTGTGTACTTCTCTATTGATTTCGAATTCCAAATCAAATCTTTTGGATGTGTGGGGAAGTATCTTAAGTACCATAATGATGCGGGACATTTCCCGTATTCAGTTACTCAGCTAAAATGGGAGGGTAGCCTTATCTTTTATCAATTAGTAGTTTCTAATGAAGATTGACTTTGAATATATAAACCCTTAATGAAACCTCCACACAAATTTCGCTGATAGAATCGGAATGGGAATTTTAACAATTCCTGAAATATCTAATCTGGCGAAGGAAAATTTACGGCCCAAGTTTTACAGTCGATTTGTAAATGCTGGAATCGTTAATTCTTTTATTACTTGTTTCGGAAAATAAGAAAAATAATAACTTATTTTTCCATCACGATGCGTAGCCAAATTATTCAACAAAAAATAAGCACCTTTTAAGCACTCAAAAAATTATTTTTAAACACTTTAAAAAAAAATATCATAATTAGACAGGGTTGGAAAGTTTTTGACAAATGACTGTTTTAGCTTGTTTTAACCGTCATGTCAAAAAAGAAAACCTTTTGTCATTGTTTTTGACAATTGTCAAAAATCATGAAATTTTGAATCATGTATAACGAATGGCGTTTTTATACGCTACGGACTGACAGTACGCCGAAATAGATTGGGGTCGAATTAATTGTGAAAACGTTGAATAGAACAATGTAAACTGTGTCTTTTTGCATAATTCGAAGGGGAAATTAATACAGTAAAGGAAAAATCTCCTTTTGAAAAAGGGAAAATTAAGCGCTTTTTAAAAACACTCGATGAAAAAAGCACCTTTAAGGGCTTTAAAAAAACGACAATCGAAAATAAGCACCTTTAAGCACTTTTTAAAAACGCTACGCATCCTGATATAAATGAATTCCAGGCAATGGGAAGAGAAACTTGAATAAGAAACATTAAAATAACATTTTTGAAGGAAATTCTTACTCGCGAAAAAAAAATTATTTATTTAAATATTTGGATTTTTTTCTTATGATATAGATGCATAGAAATTTTCATTATTATTGTTATCAGGGTGCGTAGCCAAATCTTTCAACAAAAGAAAGCACCTTTTAAGTATTTCTAACCACTCACAAAAACATTTTTAAGCACAAAAGAACTCTTTTCTTGATTATATTAGCCACCAAAAAAAAAAAAAGAATGAGGGATTTTTCAGTTTGAAAAATGAGGCCTGAAATGGCAAAATGCAGCCGAGTTACACATGAGAGTGCTAGAATCTCACCGATCTCAGCTCAGTAGACATTCCACATGCGGACTCGCAAGTATTTCATCAAACATGTAAAATTATTGCCGCTTTCACATGCTATGGACCGACGATAGACCGAAATTGATTGTGGTTGAATGAATTAAGTAAAAACGCTGAATAGAACAATGTGGAAAGCCGCTTTTGCATAATACGTGCCGAAAATCGACACGGTAAAGAAAGAAAAAAATCTCATTTTCAAAAAGAGTAAAATCAAGCACTTTTTAAAAACACCCAATGAAAAAAGCACTTTTAAGAGCTTTTAAAAAACGAAAATAAGCACCTTAAAGCAATTTTTAAAAACGCTACGCACCATGTTATACTGTATATGATCGCATGTTTAACCAGCTTAACTGGAATACAGACGACCTGGTTGTTTATAAAAGAAATATTCAAACATTTCTGTCTTTATTTATGCATTTTATAAATAAAAAAAATACCTTATAAAAGTTTTTTCATAAGTTCATTTACCGAGATTTATTTCATTTTGATAATTAAAACAGTGGTTCCCAATTCTTTTCAGCTACAGAACCCTAAACAATCAAACTTTTTTGGGCGGAACCCTTACTTAATAAAAAGAAATTCATTAGCAAGTGTGCATATGCTAACCAAAGAAGAAATAAAACACTTCAAATTTAGGAATGTTTAATGTGAAAAATTAAGTTTTTTTTGTTGTTTTTTGTTTGTTTCAGCACTAACTGTCTTAAAATTAGGTTTCACAGGGTGCGTAGCCAAAACTTCCAGCAAAAAACAAGCACCTTTTAAGGACTTTTTAAGCACTAAAAATATTTTAAGCACCATATACATTAATAAAATGCAAAATAGTTTTCATAGACTTCACGTGATCATGATAAAATAACCAGTTTCTGATAAAGAACTCCTTTTTTTAATTATATTAGCCATTATAAAAAGATGAAGAGGTTTTTCGATTCGTTATCAGACGGTGCAAAATGAAGCCTGAAATGGAGAATATCGAGAAAAAATACAGTAGAGTTGCACATGAGAGTGCAAGAATCTCACCGAACCCAACTCAGTAGACGCACATGTGGACTTCCAAGTATTTCATCAAACCTGTAAAATGATTGGCGCTTTCATACGCTGTGGACCGACGGTACGCCGAAATGGATTGTGGTTGAATGAATTGTGAAAACGTTGAATAGAACAAAGCATGCTTTTGCATAATACGTGTCAAAAGTGGACATGATAAAGAAAAAAATTTCATTTTCGAAAAGGGAATATCAAGCACTTTTTAAAAACACCCAATCAATAAGCACCTTAAAGGGCTTTTAAAAAAAGAAAATAAGCACCTTTAAAAAACACTGCTCACCATGTTTCATGTTAGACAGTTGAGTTTGAAAGTCTGAACGGCTTTCAGTTGAATAATTTTTGACGTATGCGTAAATCAAATTGAATAGAATCAGCAAAGTTTTTTGAAAAAGAACTCATAAACTGTGAGTTCGGTTATCGGAGTTCGATGAGAAATACTGATGCATTTCATTTTAATAAATTCATTCAATATATGTATATATATATTTAAAATTTGCTACTATTTATTATAGATATTTTACTTCAATAGTTTTAACCTGAATATTAAATAAAAAATCGATTATTGGTTGGAGGCAAACCTATCAGAGGTTTCAAAAATAAATACTGGTTGGTTAAAAAAAAAAAAAAAAAAAAAAAAAAAAAAAAAAAAATNGACTCCATCTAAAAAAAAAAAAAAAAAAAAAAAGCTTTAACTCACGGAACGCTTGTGACTTTTCCGCGTAACCTTAGGGCTCCGCTAAACACCTTTTGGGAACCGCTTATCCGAAGAATCAAATTAATGCAAACAAACAATCAAGTTGTTGATAGAATCAATCATCAATCAATTAAATAACTATAAGAGAATTAAAGGGTTTAAAATATTATTGCTATTAAATGAAAATTATGATTATACAATGAATAATAAAATGAGAATACTATTACAAAGAAATGAAAAAAAATCAAGCTTTGCAACTTGAATAATACTCACATTACTTAGGTAGAATGCGAAAAACTCTTGATTCCTGACTTTAACGGTGGAAATCTGCAGATTAGCTAAGGTAATGAGCACATTAACTACTGGCATATAATAGAAGAATAGTCCAAAACCTTTCAATTGCACTATCTTTTCAGCTTCTTCATTATCATTCTTTTCTTCTGAAATAAAATTCTTTCGAAGTATGTCATAAATTGAAGAATTTCTTTCCAATTCTATGTAAAATGTTGCCTTTGTCTTCCTCAAAATTTAATCCGTAATATTCGATAAATGAATGAATGAAAGGAAAACTTCCAAAAACTGAAGTCCTGAGAAATAAAGGTTTGGTGAGTAAAGAACTGCGGTTTCATTAAGTATTTTAACATGCTTTTGTATAAAATAAAAATCACTATAATCAGTTAAGAAGAAAACAAAACATTCGTCCTATGAAGAGAAATCGTTTGCTTTTCAGTGCATGTACAATGTACTTCAACATCGCCAACAACACAATCGTTGCACTATTTTCTTTTTGCTTGCTTTCTTAAATTGTGTGAAATGAGGAACAAAAACTTATTGAATAAAAACTATTGTTTTGTTTCCCTAAAATTAGAGAGTTGCATCATATTTAAATACTTTACAGTCTCATAAGAAAGACTGGTGAAAGAATAATAAATATTGTCTCTTGCAGACGATTTTCTTTTGCAAGGAAACGAAAGTATCTTGCATTTGATTTGTTAAGGATAAGTCAGGATAAAACGTGCAATTTTTAGAAGTCCAACCAAATCCAAAGCTTTTGCTACGTCATATAGTTTCTTCTTTTCCAAAAACGAATATATAAGCAACAATTTGTTAATTTTAACGCTATTAAACACACTTAAGAATATATACATGCATACTTACATATTATGCAACATTGTGAGTTCTCGTCATTTGTTTATAATTATTTCCTTTGGTATGGTAGCATAACATATTATAATATAATATCTGAACGAATTTGAAAATAATATGTTAATATTAAGTAGAGATATGGGGCCATTTATATATACAGTATATAAGAAACAATTTTTTACTTATAACGCTATTATGCACATTTAGAATTATAAACATACATACTTACATATTGTACCATATTGTGGGACCCGAATTTGTCTATAGTTATTTCCTTTGGTATGATAGTACAGTATATTATAATATATCGCCTGGCCGAGTTAAGGACACCATGTTTGTCTATGCAGGGTTACCTAAACTAAAACCATTCCGTACATTTAATTTCAATATGAATATCAAAAAAAAAATTCAAGAAATCACACCATTGCTGAAGAGTACTTTATTGTACAGATTATTGTACCTCTTAGAGAGAAGTGTTTAAATTACAGGGTAACACATATGATTATGATTCAAAATTTATAAAATATTTATAAAATGCAAACATGAATGTAATAATTTACAATGATTTGGCCCTTCAATTTCAAGATAATTGACACACAAAAAAAAGTGAATTTTATTTTAAATTAAAAAAAAATTTTAAAACATAGCACAAACATAAATTGACTATATTACAATGAGGAATTCGATATCACAACAAAAAAAAATTCCCATGCTGCATACTGAAGATGTCAGTAATAAATACATTAGGCTACTAAAGTCAAATAAAGTCATCATAAGTCACCTTTTAAAAAAACAAAAACAATTTTAATAAAAAATAAAAGATAATTTCAAAGACAATATTGCATTTAATCAAAATTATTACTAATAGTTTTTTTTACACCACACAGTAAAGGATTTTAATCAAATAATTTATTGCTTATTATAAATGGTTAAATGTGAAAAAAAATTTTAGCATTCAAATTAAAATTAGTTCACAAAAAGAAACTTTTTAACAGCAAAAATAAAAATGCTGAAAACTAACAAAATCTTTCGGCACCCACAAAGTTGTCAAAATGCAGATAAATTTTTAAAGAAAGTTTTGTAATGATATTAAAAAGCAAAATACATTCAGTTCACACTTCTCTATTAACGCTAAAATAAAATTGATATTCCAAACATTAAATATTTTCAAAAAGATAAAAAAAAAACTTTGAATACATTGAGTTGTATTAAATTTAACAGAAAGAGTTCATTTTAAATATGAAAACAATTGATATTAAATTTAAAAACAATTAAGGTTGTTCACACAACTTTTGTGCTTAAATTTGAAAAAAGTATCTAAAATTGGGGAAGGAATTTCATTTTAATTGTTGGAAAATAAAGAGAATTGGAACATTGGTGCAGTTAACAAAAGCTTTATACAGCCAAAATTCATAGAAATTACAGAAATTATTTAGTACAATTGCATTCCTGAAAATGGATCCTCATTTTAAAAAAAAGGCCAAATGAAATTTGCCTTAAATAAGAAAAAAAAATTTGAAAAAAACATTTTAAAATTTAATTCATTAAATAGCTAGTAACTTAGTCATACTTAAAATGCAATATACAAGCATGCTGTCGAACTTGCAAAAAAGCAGATAAAACGTCCTAACTTTGAAGTTATCATTATACACATTTATAAAAACAAACTAAGTTGTAAATAAAAAATCATCTGCGCAGTTTAACAAATAACTAGGATACTTAAACAAGCCAAAAACACACTATCAATTAATATCATAGATACGAACATGAAAAGAATTTTCATAAATCATACTATTTTGAAAAAAAATTTATTCACTGTTAAAATAATAATTTTCATCAGCATTGGCACGACAGCCCTTTGTGAGCCTGGGCCTTCCCCATTCTGCCCTTCTCCCAGCAATTGTTTAATAATAATTTTACACACTGGTAAAATTATCTGAGCTTATAGGTTTAATTCTAAATACTATTACAAATATTTACCTTGTTAGGATTATTTAGTATCTTTTTACGGGAGAATATAAATAAATTTTAAAGTGATTTTAAATTTTAAAACTATTTAAATAAATACCTTTTTAAAAATTAAAAAAAAAACAATGCACCTTGTGTTCATTTTCTCATAATTTTCAGTTCAAACTATACATTATTTATCAATTATCATTTTTTATTAGCTTACTTTTAAAAAATAAAAAATATGCACAGAGATTGCCTTTTAATTATTTTACTACAAATAACTATATAAACTACAAATTTTTTTCTTCTTTTGATAATGAGATAATTGCTTTTTGAAATATACACATAAAATAGTATAAGAGCGTAATTTAAAAATTATTGCATATAAAATTCAGTTATTACATAATATTTCCATAAATTTTTATGGTGTTAAGTGCACAGAGTGGAAGTGCCTCGCCCTTTTCATTTCTAGGGAGAACTCTTGAGTACAACTAGAAGTAAACTAGTTATACATATTTCATTTTATTGTATTGCTTTTCATTGCAAATTCATTTTTACTGGCAATTTAGTTAAGAAATTCATGGATTTTTCAAGAAAGGAAAAAACTCATTACTCTTGCAAAAATTAAGTTTTCTAATAACTTCTTTGTACTTCTTCAACTAGCATAATGCACTAGGGTTGAGAGCTATACTTGATACTAAAGCACATGAAAACTTTTTTTTTTTTTAATTTCGTGGTAAAAATAGCTTTTGCTTTCTACACAAATCACATTCTACAGTAATTATTATAAAAGAATTTGTTACTCAAAAGGTGTTTTGAACTGTTTTATTTTACTACAAAACTATAATTTACTTTTAAGTCAGAATTAAAATACAAGTTTATAAATGATGCAGTTTTAATATTATTTTTTAATTTTAAAATTCTGTTAACAATATTAATGCTAACTTAAACACAAATATGGGTTTACTTAAACATTAAAGGACAACAGCCTTCCAAAAAAAAATTTTAAATGCTTATTTCATTATTAATTTAAATTATTATTTTATTATTATTTTAAATTATTATTATTTTATTATTATTTTTTATGTAATTTAACCATTTCTACAATAAATTTTCATCACTATTTTTATAATAAATAAAAGAACACCACACTATTCTTAAAATTAGCATAACTCCAACATAAAAACATGCAGTGAGACTTCCTATTTTTAAAAATATTAATAACAATATTAACAAAACAATTGACATAGAAAGTTATAAATATTAATACAACACAGTTATTTTATTAACACAATAGTTTAAGCAAAACTTCCGTCAAAATGAGCATGAAAGTGATTTTGTCATTGGAAATACATAGGTATTAAACTGTTCTAAGTCGAGTCAATTTGCCAGCAGAAATGCAAATCGAACTCATACATTTGGTTCAGTACTTTAAAAAAAGATTATTATAAAACTATTACAATTTACCAAACAAGTTATTTACAATAAGAAATGACAAACAGATTATTATGTGAATTAAAACAAAAAAAAAAATCTGGAATAAAATAGAATTATTTAGAACTTTAAAAAAATTTAATTAGGAAATGAAGTTTAATTACTAAAACCAAAATCAACATTCTAAAAAAAATAATAAACTTTAAGAAAATTAATAAATCAGGATACATTTTTGCAAAAAAATTTCTAGTTATCAAGGATTTTTTTAAGTTGCTGTAATAGCACTTAAAAAATAAATTTTTAAAAAAAACTTTTTCATTAATTTGAATTTAGATAAATTGTGATTAAGTACACCAAAATAATGAGTCAAAGATTTATTTCCTTATAATTACTAATAATACTTTAAATAAAATCTATTAAAGCTAACCAAATGAACAACAACAAAAAAATTATTAGTGTAATTCATAGTTTAATTTTTTCTGCAATAAATTTTCATATGGAATTTAATATGCATAGATATATAGATATATATATATAGGAACCTTATGTAGTTTCATCTCTGTCGTTTACATACATATTCTGTAATACTGACTACACGAATAGTGTAACCAAATAATTGCATAGATTAATTTTTACTTTGTTTCATAGAAATTCTGACAGTAGCATTCAGACTTTTTTTTTTTTACATATTCGTTTAATTAAGTACTGACTAAAGAAGTACGTAACAGCAACAAACAAATATAAAAGAAAATTTACAACTACATTAAAAAAATAATTTTATACATAAAGGTGTTTTTCATTCTGTTTCCATAATTTTGGTTTATCATATTAATGAAGTTATACTACATAAAAGATTTGCAATAACAATTCTATTAATATCCAAGATAAACAACACATTAAGGCAGAAAAAAACTAAATATTGAGATAAAGAAATCTATAATAACAAAAATATAATACAAAATTGTGATAAAAACAATTATAAATGTTATGAAATAAAAATTTATATTTAAAATAATTTTACTGATAGGTGCAAATATCAGTCATGTACAAAAATTTGAGTAATTTAAGAGAATTGTCGCAGAAATTCTGATGGTATAATTTTTTTTCTTCCTGATTTTAAAGGAAATGATAATAATCAAATTAAAAAAACCTGACAAATTGTTACTCTAAAAGAATTAGAATGAGCAAGGAACCAATTCATAAGATGCAAATTGTGATTTTCAATAACCTGCAACAATATAGTCATTCTAAGACAGGAGTACAGCACATGAAACAAATAGAGCAGGTATCATTACTACTATTATTTGATTATTACTTATTATTAGATTATTATTATTATTTTATTTATTATTATTATTTTATTTTTAATTATTAGATTATTATTATTATTAGATTATTACTTTCTTATTGTCGTTAAAGATAAGAAAAACAATTATCCAGTCAAGGCACCAGTTTTAGACCTTTTTTAAAAAGGGAATTTGTAAAAATACTAAAAATTTTCACTTTTAATAAAAACAAAAACAAAAAAACTACATTATGACATTAGAGAACCTAAGCAACAAAAAGACTTGAAAAAAAAATTGATCTGAATGCAGTCAGAAAAATATGAATCAAAGTAATAAAAAGCAGTTTGGCAGACACTTTTTAAGGGTTAAAAATTCTATTGACAAAACAATGATAATGCACTTCCAAATACATTTTTTTTTATTATTTTTAGATTATGTACAAAATATCACCTTTTTTTGTTTCATTTCATTTCATTCAAATAAAACTCATCACAATTCATTGAAAAACAATTTACTACAGGAAAGATTTTTGCAAGTCTAAAAACACATTGTAAAAAAAAAAATCTATAAAATTAAAATGGAATTATTTACATGAACAATACACATATATTACAAATGAAAGCTGATATCTTTATATCTCACTGACACTGTAGTAAATCTCATGAGCTACGAAAATGATTTAAATTATTAAAGGAAGTTTTATATGGCACTAATTAATAGATCCACCTGAAATAATTTTACTTTGATACAGCGTAATGATGAAAACTGAAGACTGCCAGAGGTTTGTTCAGACTTTGGAAAATCCTAGCTGTTTGATACTTAACTTATGAGGACGCCATACCATGGGAGAAATATTTCATTGCAAATTCTCTTTCGCCTCTATAACTAATTTAGAATTAAAAGTTTAAAAAAGTGAGTGCGGACAAACGTAGAGTAAGCCATGAAGTTTACAATATTGAAAAGAAATTTTTAAAATATTGAAACGAATATAAATTACGATAACTTAGGATTACGCAATGAGGAAGTTTTCTTCCAATACTTTGTCCACATTATGATGATTTGAATTTTTTTTTTCAGCAAATGAAAATTCATTACTTACTCCAGGTGTGTCTGAACTCACTTTGTTTATACTTTTAATTTTGAATTAGTAATGAAAGTAAAAGAGAATTTGCGATGAAAGGTTTCTTCCGTGGTATTGTGTCCTCTTACGCCAAAGGAGATATCAGTGGCACAATTTTAAAGAGAAATATGCGCAATTTCATCCCAATTCCTGGCAGTATTTTACAAATTTCCACGTGGTTTGTTTTTAAATCTGTACATTTTAATACGATAATACAGTACGCCCAATTTGAATCATGCATTTCAGTTTTTGCTTTTTAAAGCAACCTTCCATTCGCCGAGATTTCATCATAAAACCACATGGTCGAGTAATCGCTTAGTATTTCCAATAGATTTTTTTAATACTACATTTTTACTGCATCCAAATTTTCACATCCTGTCTCTGGTATAAAATTGGTTTTGCTCATTTTATTCTCCTCGTGAGTTGAACAAAATATTTTTTTTAACATTTCTGAATTTTTAGGGTTTTACTGAATTGCAAAGTAATTCAATATTCAGGCAGAATTTTAATTATTAATGTGTTACCAGTATCTAACTAATTAGCTCATGGATTACTCATATTGGAGTCAAGTTTTGGTTAAATACATATTCATAAAAACATCACATAGACACGTTTTAATCTACGATCAAGAATAATTGAGCTTCTTCGCTGTGGTCTGAATTTAGATGGCAGTACAAGGATACCACAGGAATCATGACTGAAGGAATGTTTATATTTTCATTTCATATGTGTAGGTTTCATTTATGTTTTTAAGCCTTCTAGCTGATCTCTATACTCAATAAATAGCCTTTGAAATCTTAGATTTGAACCCATAATCAGCAACACTTCCTTCAGAAGATCCCTCTTTTGTAGTTCCTAAGAGATAAAACATATAAATTAAAACAACTACAGAAAACTCTAGCTACTAAATGAATCCCGGCTAAAAATATATTGCATTAAATAGAATGTCATTTTAAAAAAAAAAAAATCAAAAACAATTTTTTTATATATAATTTAAAATTAAATGAACAATAATAAGTATTAAAAAGCATGTGGTACCATTCCCTCGCATCAAGGTCATTGCACTGATATTTAGTGCAGCCAGGTTTAGTTTGTCTAAAGTAAGAACTCCCCTGGCCATTTGTCTGGACCTGTGGCGGTGATTATGGTAACGAGAAATAATTATTTCAAGTAGGGGGGTGGGGTCACTCTTTAGGACAGGTTTTGGTTCCAGTTAGCGAGAGAAAGGGAATCTTTTCCTACGGTCCATTGTGTTTGCCCTAGAGTGAAGAGACGCTACCCTCCCTGAAAAGAGCTATTCTTGTTTCCATAGCAGCAGACGGCCTCAGACTTTGTGGCAAGGGGGGGGGTTCTTACCGTAGACAAACTATAGAGTCCCTGCATCTAACTAATGACATTTTTATCTGAGTTTGTCTGAGAGTCGGAACTTACCGAAAAGAAAGAAAACAAAAAATTCCTCCTAAACTTAACATGGAGTTATCCGAATGGTATCTTTATCTAGCAAAATCTAAATAGTATTGGGGTTTTTTTTCTTTTTTGTAATTTTCTTTAAGAATTTACCTCAAATGTTTAAATATTTTTTTAATTAATTAGAACTTAACTATGATAACTATACTTGTCATCTCTGCCAAGTCAAATTAACAATTAATTGTTTGCTAAAATGTTAGTTTTCTCACTCGAAGAAAGTTTTGCAAACTAAAAGAACAGTTATAATTCATAGTTAACATGACGAACGCCACGTGTATTTTTAAAGAAATCTCCATCAAGCCACCTCAAGGTGCGTAGCCAGATTTTTCCACAAAAAAATAAGCACCTTTTAAGTACTTTTTAAGAACTCAAAAAATATTTTTAATCTCTTTCCAAAAAAAATCATAATTAGGATCTGTGTAGTAATAAAAATTATTTTTTTCTATAGTTTAAAGTTCCTAATTTATAAAAATAAAAACAATAAAATTCAAAAACATTATCAAAAAACTTTACATAATCATGATAAAATAACTAGTTTCTAATAAATATTGCAGAAGAAAATTGCGAAAATCAGGCATTTTTTGTAATTTAGAACGACCATCGACACGGCGGAAAAAAAATCTCTTTAAAAGAAAGAAAATTAAACACTTTTTACAAACCCCGAATAAAAAAAGTACCTTTAACGGCTTTTAAAAAAACGTAAATCAAAAATAAGCACCTTTAAGCACTTTTTAATAAAGCTATGCACCCTGCACCTATGCTGTAAAGAAGCACTTGGATGGTACTATAGCAATGTGATGAGCACTACTAACAGATGGAAATACATAAAAATTTAATTTGCAATAAATAAAAATTAAGTAAATTTTAAATAATTTTTTTAACTTAATTAAAACATTGCATTTTTTTCCTTTTTTAATTTCATATCATATTTTACCCAGTCTGTTATCGATGACTGACTCAGTAGATTAAGTAGTTTCAGGGTCTCTGCTATGTTTTAGATTTTCAAATTCATGACTTTCCATGACTAATTTCAAGAACTTTTCAGGACTTGACGAAGTTACTATTTTCTCCGACACAAACAGAACAAGAAATTTAAAAAGCATTATAATAACACTAATTAAAATGATAGGTATAAACAAAACTGTTATACTCTGCATCTTCACATTTACTGATTTCAAATTTAAAAAGCAGAGTAAAGAAAGAGTTGAACCAATAAAAATACAAAATTACAAAAGCAAATAATGCTGAAAAAAATACAAAAGCAAATAAATTTTTTTCTGCAGAGTTATATTCTAAAGATACTTTTCTTGTTCATAGGAAAGGAAAGAAATACTCCTGATTTTTCTGTTCTCATTTCGGAATTTAAAAAAATTTACTGGCTTGCTTCAGTTAGAATTTCAAATTGATAAAATAAAAATTTATAAATAATAATAATAATTCTGAAATCACAGAAGTTTAAAAGATACTTTGCTTTAGAAATGTTTATTCTTTCATTTCTTGAAAGAACACCATAATTAATAAAGAACATAAAAAAAACTTTTTATATTTTAATAAAATATGACTCTGAGAGGGGATTTTTTTACAAATTTAGATATTGGGAACACCATGAAATAATTGGGGGGGGGGGGATTCCATTTTAAAAATAAAATTTTTCGGCGACCTAAATCCATGACTTTCTATGATTTTTTTTAAAAAATAATTAAAATCATGACATTTCATGACCAATTTTGTTCAATACCGAAATTCATGACTTTCCAGGTGAGCAGATACCCTGTAGCTTTAACAATGAATGCAAATACACTTTTTTAATTTATGCTTAAATGATAGGTTGAATTAATGCTCAAGAAGGACATACCAAAATATTAGGTTTCCAATCAGAATTTTTGGCTGTTTTTATGACTGGGCCTAAAAGACCATCACAAACATCTCTCAGTCGGGCTTCCAAGCCTACAGGAGGAAAAAAAAAAATTTTTAATTACAAATTTAGTTGCATACGCTTTTAAATTAACTCTTTTTTTCAGATTTGTTTAATTTTTAAGTAAATATATTCTAGATACCTTTGTAATCTAGATACCTTGTGCATTAATAAAATTAATATTTTATTAATGCACAAGAAAAAAATATATAACAATGTTTAAATCACAGATTGATATTTAAATCTCAAATTTAATAAAATAATGTTTCATTCAAACGACACGTATTTTATTTTCTTAGCATTCTCTATTTATTATCATAACGTCAATGCACCAATACAAAATAATTATTGAAAAGTATAACTTAAGTAAGTTGTTATATGAATGAAAAGCAAACTTATTAACTCTAACAATTTGTATTTAAACAAGTTTTTGCTTTAATCAATCAAAATATTACAATCTTACGCAGATAGTATAACATGATGGAAAAAAATGTGTAAATAAGTTTATTTTCCCTATTGTTAAAATGTAGTACAATTTCCCCTTTTTTCTACAAAAACAGAATAATAATAACAGAGATGTTTTACATTGCTCTTATACTAACCACAATGCTAACTCTATTTGAGGTTTACATTGCATGTTGAAGTAAATAAAGTAAAGAAATGAGGTACCCTTCTATTTCATCATCTATTTCATATAACTTTAGAAAAATTTAACTCGATTTTTTTAAACACTTTACTATAATCAGGAAATATTTTTAAAAACTTTAATTTCTATGAATGGTTTGATAATGCACTGTCATTAAAACAAATAACTGTATAAAATTTTAATAGGTAAGTAGCTTAATGAATGAATGAAATATTGAATGCGAAATTCCATCTGTACAAATTATAACTAGTGACAAAAACAATAGGAAAAATGAGTGAAACAGCAAAAACATTTTCAGAAAATAGTAAATTTATTTTTAATTCCACATTTAAATTCCTTTGAGATGAACTAAATAATATAAGAGTGAAATTTCCCTTTGGCGATAAAGGACACTATTGGACGGTAAGACAGCAGTAATTATAGAAATCATCAAAATTAAGCTCGAATAAAAATTTAGTTTTTATTTATATTCGCTAAATATTTGATTTATTATCTAAAAAGTATCATACTTCATTTTATTTTATTAAAAATCAAAAATTTCTAGCAAAAAACAGTTCAGTGAACAGTGCCAACTGTTCAATCATTTTGCTCAAAAAACTCTCTTCCATTTTTGATTTTACAAATTATTATTTAAATTAAAACTATAGCAGCCAATTCTTTCCATTTCCTTAGGATATTTTATTTACATGCTTTTAATGGTAGTAAAATGTATGCTTTGATATTTTATATATGATTTAATTAATGTCGTTTAAATTTATTCAACACCATTACATTTATTAATTAAAACAAATACATTCAAGATCTGATTTTTTTTTTATATTGTTTTAAGTGCCAACTTTAAGTTAAAAAAAAATAAAATATGGCCTGATGATGAATGCATTTGTTATTTTACTACAACAAGTAGAAACATTTTTATAAAAATTAAAACTGTTGGCAGTTATGTAAGGCTTATCAAAATTATATTATTCTTCAGTTTAAAAATTATTTTATATAACTTTTTAAACTGTGGCAATATTTAAAAATTTCATACAGTGTACCCTTTCACATTAACGTGTGACAGCTTTAAAAAATTAATTTGAAAATAATGTGATAATTGACCATAGCATAATAAGTACCCTGTGGTAGAATGTTTTCGGGCTTTTTGCGACATACCTCTCTAGTACCAACATCTTTCTGCACAATACTTTTAATAATAACAAACATAAAAGTTACTAATTTAAAGTAACTAAAGCGTCAAAATAAAAAAAAATATTCAGGATAAAAAAAAAGAAATTTTTTTTAAATTGAATATGCAATATAATATGCAATTCTAATATTATAGCCGATATTCTCGAAATTTTGTGGGGGGAAACACACTAATTATTTCCTTTTTTCGCATTTTGTATAAAATTACACAAAATTTCATTTCGATATTCAGTTGTTGTAATAAATAACATGGTATTAAAAATATAGGATTTCAAAAACTATGTGGAAATCGATAGTAATAACTGCATGTAGAGTGGAAATTTCTGCACATAAGGAAAAAAAATTTTTTTACTTCATTACTCTTTGTTTTTGATTATTCTCAAATGAAAATAGAAAAATCAAATTCTGCCACGGGGAATAAGTCCAATTCTTAGACCACTAATATTTTGTTTAAGAGCCAATTTAAATCAAAATCTATTTTTTATTACATTTACTTAGATTACACACTTTAAGACAAATATGACATGTGATAGCATAAACAAACATGAGTATTACCTTCTTGTACTAGATATCGGACTAGAGAAAGCAACCAGAACTTGTACTCTTTGCTGGACTTTAAACTGAGTGAAGCAGCTAGTTGACTGTCTAAGTGACTGATTGTTCCAAGTTGCCTCATATTTGGATCACTGCTCATAATGCCCCGTGCCAGGTGCATTGCTTTGCTATTAAACAACACAAATCAATCATTTAAAGCAGACATTTTTAAGACAGTAAAATTGAAATAATTATAGATGATTGATTTTAACTGGAATTCAGCTATTCTGTTTTTAAGTTACATATTGAAATTCATATCAAGACAATTACAAAATTTTATTGTGTGGTATGTCATCTTAAATTAAAGAAGGGATAATCTATGTATATATTATTTGAAAATAAAATTTTCAAACAAAAAACATTTCATTTTGGAATTATCCAGATTGATAAATCAGGTAAGTGTTACGATTTTTATAATAAAAAATTTAATTCTAAAAATTTCTTTTGTAATTTGACGGTAGTTTTTGACAGAATGATTTTCTACGTCTGATTTATAACTTTAAGTATAAAAAAAAACAATATGAAAACTTCTTATTTCAATGTGAGGAATTTTTAGAATTGATTTTTTTTCTTTTATTGTAAATTCTTTATCTTATGTTTTTTAGTTTATAAATAATTATTTTTTATTAAAACTTTAAATTTTTTGATAAAAATTTTTGTCAAAAAACTTTTTTTTGCAAAATTAAATGACATAATATTGTGTGTCTGTGTATACTTTTCTATGATTCAGAAACGTACGGAATACAAAGTTTAAATAGATCTTCATATTAGATCATTAAATTTAGTAGAGCGATTTCAAAGGCATTTTAATAAAAAAAAGAAGAAAAAGAAAGAAAAGAGAGAGCAAGAGAGATTCCAATTTATTTTCACTTGCATAAGAAAGAATATCAAACAGTTTTCTTTTTTAAATCTAATAAGCCACAATAAAGAAAGAGTGTTACCATGTTACTCTGAAGAAATCTCCAGTGCAACTGATGATCATGTTCTGCTAGCAGTCACTCTCCTCAAATAACAACGCCCCTATAGGCCGTTGCATTCGTGAATACCTTTATGACTTTTATAAATTTTATGCTGATGACAACCAAAATATAGAAATGAATGAGGAAAAACTAGATCCTACCCTGTAATTTTCTGGCCAATAAAAATACACGGTTAATGTAACCGTTTTTTAATATTTCGTTCGTTTGGCGATGCGACCGAATGAGCGAACCACCTCTCAAGCAGCTACTTCAACTACTATATACGGATCCCCTATCAGGGAGTCGTTACACTAACCTACGCAGCTCGCGCAACTTATCTGAGAGAGAGAGAGAGGGAAAATGGGGTTTTGTTCGCATATTAACAACAATATTGTTCAAACAAATTTGATGAGTTCACAGTCTGAATTTAATATAATCGCTTACCAAACGGGCGGATATATTAAATACTATTTTTGCTTGCATCTCAGAGTGCATGAAGCTGGTCGTTAAGTTCTAAATCATTTAATAAATTTCTTTAACTGTAATTTATAACGGTTAATTAATGTTAATTGCACAAAATTAATAATCGTAAAACGGTTAATAAGATTAGACCACCTTTCTGAATAACTATCTTAAAATGTAGTGCAGAATTACAGTATAATAATAATAATAAAAAAAACAATAATCTTCTTAGTTTTAAACTCTTGAACTAAAAGCATAATAATAGCAGTACAGGAAAATAACTCTAAATGAGGGATACAAAAATATTTATAGAATACCTTTATGACTTTTATTAAATTATGCTGATGACAACCAAAACAATATGGAAATGAATGAGAAAAAACCAGATCCTGCCGCGTGATTTTCCAACCAATAACATTGCACGCACGACAATGGAAAACTGCGACACCACCATTAGATTTTTATATATTGTAAGATAATTTAAAAGCAAATAAATGAGCATGCAAAATTAGCTATTATTTTAATTTATAATAAAATATAAAATACCTCTGATTCTGTCCTTGAAGAGCAGCTAAGGGTAATATTCGACCATTAGACAATTCTTGAGGAGAAAACCTCAGCTGGTGTTCAGAACAAAGTTGAATCATGTTATTTGAACTACTTACAAGTAACCTATGCAAATAAAAGAGAAAAATTATTTTATTTTAATTATTTACTTATTTATTTTGGATTTTGTTGACTTTAAAGCTTCGTGTCAAAAAGCACTGAATTGAAAATTTCCTACATTAAAAGTTTTTTATTGTTCAAATGTGTTTAGCAGGCATGAAAGTAGAACAATCAGACTAAAAATACCTATCTACAAAAATCATGAATAAAAAAAGTGTTTGAAACTATTTAGAACAAAAATAGAACTTTTTTTATAATTTAAATACTTAAAAGTTTAGAAATTTAATTTCTTCAGTAGTATAGAAAGTTGGAAATTGTGCCAAATGTAATCTCATGCTTTACTTAGGCAAACTCAGGTATTAGTGTAAACTTTCACTAAAAAATATTTGTCATAAGTGTTTATAATACCCATTTTAAGTTTTTTCAGCCATTTAATGCCGATTTATTAAAATACCAAACTTAAAAGTTTTTGAATAAGTATAACTAGAATTTATTTTTATTAGTGAATTTTGTCACCATTTTCAATTTATTCCCCCAAATGAAAGAATGAGGAGTAATTCTTCAAACACGACAATTGAGGGACTACGAGACTACTTAAGGCACTAGAGAATCAAAAAAAAAAAAATTTAATTTTAATTCAAATAAACAATAAGTATTAAAAAAAAAGGAAAATTTTCAATTATAAATATAATTTTAAGCAACTAAAAAAAATAGAAAATGGTTAAAAATGTGGCTATTTTAGACAGTAAAAATAATATTACTAGCTTGAAAGTGAATGTAAATATCTTAAACAAAAAGACAGTTATTTTTTTTTTCATTCCATTAAATGCAATATATTTTTTATTTAAAAAGCAACAGACACTTTAATATTTTTAACAATATATAAGCCAAAATGAAGAATAATATAAAAGATTAAAATAATATAAGTTAGTTTAGAATATTTAATAAGAGCTACAAGGCAAAGTTTTGACAAGAACAGAAAAAGAAAACATAAATGTTTCATAGTAAGCTAAATAAATATTAAAAAGAAGAAAAAAAATAGGACATTTTTTGTAACAGTATACACTTATTATACTGTTTATAAAAAGGGCAAGCAATCAACTAAAAGAAGTATTATTTGCTCTACTTAAGTTTATAAAGGTAAATTCATTATATTCTTCATTTTACTATATCATTTCTAAAATTTGGCGGCACACAAAAGTGGTTGAGAATCCCTGATATAAGTGAAAAATACTTAGAGAAAAGTGAATTGTTACCAAGATTTCATGTCTGTACTGAATACATATGATTTTCCATTTGACAAGCTAACCATAGGAACACCAGCATCACTAAGTCCAGTACCTCTAACAGACAGGTCACCAGATGTATCTTCTGAAAAAGTTGAAGAAAACAAATTAATTTTACACCAAAAAAAATACATTAAATGAATGAGAAAATACTTTTATAAACATACCTTGCATAATGGGATACAATGATTCATTCTGTACCAAGCAACTCAGTTTCAGGCAATCCCTTTCAAAAGAGACAACAATTAACAATTACTTTTTTTTTATTCTTTAAAAGATAGGGAAGCTCGAACAAGCAAACATAATGAATTGGTTGTTTGAGGACATTTCCTTTAAAAACTCTAAGAGAAATTTAAAACCTTAGAGGAAGACAGTTTGAGTTAACATTTCAGCAAATATTGAGATTTCCCTAGAAATATCTTACTGAACCATACAAAATGAACTTATTTTGTTGTGTCTTTAAATTTTGAAGCTTCAAAGTGATAAGAAAGAATTTGAATTAGCAAGTTTTTGATTAAGAAAAAATAATGGTTGTCAAATTTTGACCTGTCAGTTGTTGAGGGTTTCAACCAGAAATAAAACCGCCATTTCAAAACATTAAGAGAATTCCATTGGCGGTTATGAATAAATATTGCTGTTCTTATTTTAAATAGCACATAGCATAGTGTTTAAGGTTAAATATTAAACACTAATTTTTGTTGCACTATTTACCTCAGGCAAATATTTATGCCTAATGCTCAACAGCAGGTCTTTGAGTACAAATATCATGAGGGTGTTTACAAAAATAAACAAATGACTCATAGTAAATAAATCATAATCAATTATTTTATTTTGCCAACTAAAACGGCAAAAAAAAATTTTTTAAAAATGCTCACAGATCAAAACAAAATTATTAACAACATAAATAATAACCATTGCATTGGACCTAAATTCTTTTGCAAAAACTTCCAATAATCTATGCTATTGCAGCTTAAGAGTGCTTTTTGCTGTAGGACTATTTTACATATATTAAAAAGAAAATGTGTTGAGCCTTTCATTGGGGTTTTGTTCGCATATNCCTCATAAAAAAATCGAGTTATAGTAATATTCGAGTTATCGTACTTCGAGTTATAGCGAATTGACTGTATTAAAAAGAAAATGTGTTGAGCCTTTCATTACACATACTTTAATTATGGGACACATTAACAGAATGCATTTGCCAAATCTTTCAACAAAAAAAAGCACCTTTTAAGTATTTTTTAAGCACTCAAAAAATATTTTTAAGAGCTAACAAAATGCAAAATAATTTTCGAAGACTTTACATAATCATGATAAAATAACTAGTTTCTGACAAAGAACTCTTTTTCTAACTATATTAACCATTATAAAATGATCAAGAGATTTTTCGATTAGATATCAGAGGGTGGAAAAATGAATCCTGAAGTTCAGACCATCTTGCAAAATGCAGCAGAGTTGCACATGCAGACTTGCAAGTATTTCATCAAACATGTAAAATGATTGACACTTTCATGCGCTATGGACCAACGGTATGCCAAGATGGATTGTCGTTGAATGAATTGTGAAAATGTTCAATAGTACAATGTGAAAAGCACGCTTTTGCATAATACGTGGGCAAAAATCAACGTAGCAAAGAAAATATCTCATTTTCAAAAAGGGAAAATTCAGAACTTTATAAAAACACCCAATAAAAACAGCAGCATTAAGGGCTTTCAAAAAACAAAATTCAAAAATAAGCACCTTTATGTACTTTTTAAAAATGCTACGTACCCTGCATTAATCTAGGCAATTGCAAAGTTGCTTTCAAGTAGCTAAATAGTAGGAAATGGGCTTAATAATTATACAACAGCGCAGTTTTTATGAACCACAATTCTCCAAACCACGTTAATAGTAAACAATTGCAGCTAAGGAATTTCATTACCTAGTCAAGAAAAATTAACATTTTTATATTATTTGTTTAATCTTTTTGTCCATTTTCTTCAGTAAATAATATGTATTTAAGCGCAGATTTTTGTGATTTTAAGTATTTGTATATAAAAATTACTTTAAAGCATTTTATGATTGATCTTTTCCAGGCTAATGTTGCTGCCATCTTCATAAGTATACAAATATGTGAAATGATCTATAGAATACAAAATTCAAACACAAAACCTCTTGTTTCAAAGTTTGTGTCATTATGATCTGTTTGTTCCAACAATCCTTTAGGTAAAAAGGCAAGATAATAATGAAGCTTCAAGTTTAAAACTATTAGATGTGTAAAACATTTCAAATGTATGTAACTAAAAAAATAATTGCACTTTCTATTTTATTTAGTGAAAAAATTTCTTGAGAAGATGAGATTGCTCTAAAAGAGGAAAATTTTAAAAAAAGGAATGTAAAATAAAAATGTAAGACTTCTGATCAAAACTATTATTTCCACTTGAATATAATTATTGTTCATTACATTTTAGTGTTTATGTCCTAGTACAGCATTTATAGCAATTTAATGTTTAAAGAAACTATAAAAAGCTACACATGCATTACAATGTCAATCTAAGTTTTAGACAATATTAACCAATTTTACACATCAGAAACTTGAATGAAAGTATCCAAATATGATATAAATAAGTTGAATCAATTTTTGTTCGGCAATATTTTAATGAGAAAAGATCGATTATATACATTTCCTTACCAAACTGAGACATAGCCTTTTGATGTAATGACCATAACATATTGATCGCTACAAGATAACCTGGTGACAAATGATGTTAACACAATTGGAGGATAAAGTCTTCTGCCATTCTGAGAAAATATAGACAATGTTTTATCTTCACATACAACACAACAGATTGACCTAGGAAACAAAAATAAAGAAATTCTTTGATTTTTAATTAATAACTTATGCAAGAAAATCAAATTTAAAAAAGAACTATAGGTCAGTCATAATTTTTCTGCAAGGCATAAACAACTAAATAATATTAAGGCATTAACTTAAAATGTTAATTCAACAGGGATAGAAAAATATAATGCAAGCAAACAACTTTAGTACAGTCTCAATACAGTACAAAAAAAAGAGCAAAATGTCATTAAAAAGAATATTCTTTTAATGATAATGCCCCTACAGGGCGCATCCCCAGGCAGCGGATACGGGAATGCCTCCATCAGATCTCTGTTGGGTGGTAGGAGGGAAATAAAATACCTCCCGAGGACCAACAGGCAGAAGTCCAACCTTTCTGAGGCTCTGGCAACTCTATTGGATTATGCTATATCCATAAAAAAGAATATTCTTACACAAAATACAAAAACGCAATTTTTTTTCTCCTTTGTTTACAAAAGAAAAGAAATATCTATAACTACTATTTTAAGAATATAAAATTTCATGAAAGATATTTATATACCATATATCGGTATCGAATAATTATAGAATTTTTTATACCATAAAAGATATACAGGCAGTTTAAAAAAGAGCACAATGTCACTAAAATGAACATTCTTATGGAAAATTCTGAGAAGAAATTTTTGTGCATACATGCTTAACTGCTATTTAAAGAATGTAAAAGTTCATGGCATAATTTTTTAAGGCATTAGAAGCTAGAAAAGCAGTTTGAAAAAAAGTACATTCTTATGCATAACTCTGAAAAGAAAATTCTTTAGCTATTATTCCTTAGCTTTTTGCTATTAAAGAAGCTTTTTTAAAATTTTAAAAGCTAGAGAATCGGTACAGAAAAAATATTAGATAGCACAATTTGTTCTTTAAAAAAAAAACTTTTTTACACAAAATTCTGAAGAAAAATAGTTACTTTTTTACACACATTGAAAGAATAAAATAGAATAACTGCCATTTTAAGAACAAATATTTACAAGACATCTGCTACATTTTAGATTTTTAAATCCATGACTTTTCATGAATAATTCCAAGAATTTTCATGACTCACCGAAGTTACTATTTTCCCCAACAAAAACACAACAATAAATTTTTAAAAAAAAGCATTATTATAACATTAATTGAAATAACAGGCATAACCAAAACTGTTATGTTCTGCATCTTAATATTTATTGATTTTAAACTTAAAAGATTAAAGAAAGAGTTGAAATAATAAAATAGCTAAAAAAAAATTATACAAGCAAATAACTAAACACAGTCAGATATATGTAGCTATTTAAACCTGTTTTATTTCTTCCTAAAAGCATAATATAAAAAGTCTAAACTAGAATTTTAAATTAATAAAATAAAAATAATAAATAGATAAAAAAAATTCTGAAATCACAGAAGTTTAAAAGATAATTCGCTCTAGAAATGATGTTGTTTCTTTCATTTTTTTTTTAAAGAACTTCAAGAATTTTTAAAGAACAAGATAAAACATTTTATATTTTAATAAAATATGACTGTGAGTGGGGATTTTGCTACAAATTCAGATATTCGGAACACCACGAAATTGGGAGAGGAGGAGGTAAATTGTATTTCAAAAATTAGATTTTTCAGCAACCTAATTCCATGAATTTCCATGTTTTGTTTTTTTTTCTTTTTTAAAAATAGTAAAAATCATGACAAATTTTGTTCAATACCAAAATCCATGACTTCCCATGATTTTTCATGACTTTCCAGGTGCGCAGATACAAGCTAATGACCCTGTATTTATGATAGGATTTTTTTTCCCTCAGGTTTTAAAAGCTAGCCAAGCAGAACAAAAAAAAAGAGGCCAATTTTTTAATAAGAAGAACATTCTTACGCGCTTCCTGCTACAGATGTTCCCTTGCTGTTTAAGGCGATTTCCCACTTTACGGTCTTCCCACATAAACACTTCAGCCTATGTATCACTGCTCCAGATCCCACTGAAATATTGTTCTCAATTTCCAAATAAACAGGTTCTCCACTTGCTTTATCATGATAAACCTGCAGCAAATAAAAAATTTTATTAGATTATAAAGCAACTTCTCAGATTCATTAAAAAATTTTACATTTGCTTACCAACACATTGGGGGTTTTATCTGCCTTTAATGGTGGTAAGTGTATGGCAGAAGTCAAATGTGTTGACTTTTCGGGAGTTGAAACTTTTTCTTGAACTATAACTTTTTCAGGCACCTGCAAAACGTTACATAAATATTTGTAGCTTAATGTAACAACATATTTCACTATCAATATGTCTTTACTTTTAATTAATAAACTACAAAATAAATTGGGAAACTTCAAAAATAAATTATGTATTCATAAAGTAGTTCAAATTTCAATAGAGTTTTCTTTTAAAAAATAATAATAAATAACATCAATGCATTTTTTCGAAATTTCAAATATCAAATTCCATTTCTAATACTTTCAGATAGTTAAATAAATAGCTTACGTCAATTTCTTCCCTTTTAATAAGAAGAAACCTTAAGCTACAAACTTGTAGCTTAATGTAACAAAATATTTCACAGTTAATATATCCTTATTTTTAATTGAGAAACCACAAAACAGGGAAAGTTCAAAAATAAATTATTTATTCATTAAACTAGCTCAAATTTCAACAGTTTTCTTTTTTTTTTAAAAAAATAATACTGACATCAATGCATTTTTTAGAAATTTTAAATATCAAATTCTATTTATAATACTCTTAGACAATTAAATAAATAGCTTTCGTCAATTTCTTCCCTTTTGATAACAAGAAACCTTAAGCTACATTAAGCTACAAGCCAAATATTTGCAGCTTAATGTAACAACATATTTCACAATTAATATGTCCTTATTTTCGCTTAAGAAACTACAAAATTAATTGGGAAACTTAAATAAATTATGCATTCATAAAACTAATTCAAATTTCAATCATTTTCTTTCTTTTTTTTAAATTATAATGACGACATTAATGCATTTTTTAGAAATTTTAAATATCAAATTCCATTTAAAATACTCTTAGAAAATTAAATAAATAGCTTTTGTCAATTTCTTCCCTTTCGATAAGAAAAAACCTTAAGCTACAAGCTAAATATCTGCAGCTCAATGTAACAACATATTTCAGAATTAATGTCTTTATTTTTAATTAAGAAACCATAAAATTAACTGGGAAACTTCAAAAATAAATTATGTATTCACAGGGGTGATTGTGAGCTCACCTCAAAAATCTTGAAAATGTCGAGTAAAATCATTAATGACCCATTACGAAAAATTAATGTCTTTATAAATTTAAATCATTGATATTTTCAAAACTTGAAATTCTAAATAAATAATATGCAACATAATTTAAATGAATAATTATGTATAAGTTTACTTATATCTTTAATCACATTTACTATTCTACCAAAAAATATTGATAAATGGGAGAGATGCCAATTATAAATTCTAGTTCTAATATTTTTAAATAAAATATACAAGAATTTTTATGCATAAAGGTGAGCGATGATTTCTTGAAACTTCTGAATCGCAGTTAGCGAAAAATCCGGAAATCCGGATTTTTTCTGGAGCACAATTATCTCTGTATTCATAAAAGTGATTCTAATTTCAAAAGAGTTTTCTTTTTTTTTTTAAATAAAAAAATTATAACATCAATGCATGTTTTAGAAATTTTAAATATTAAATTCCATTCATAATACTTTCAGCTAGTTACATATATAGCTTTCGTCAATTTCTTCCCTTTCAGTAAGAAGAACCCTACTTCTTTCGAGACAGGTTTTTCCACAGAAAAAAAAACTTGATAGTTCTACCTATGAGTTTAAAAAGTAGAAGCAACTTACAGGCTTAGGAGCTTGTGACTGTGACTGAGAAAGTGGTGGTCGACCAGGCCTTTTCTTTTCTGGTCGACTCGGTAAAGGAGCCTCTGACTTCCTTTTCAAGGAAGTAGATGAGTTTACAGGAGATGCGTCTACAATAGCGCCCTTAGACGATTCTTTTGTCTTAGAAACTGGAGTAGATGACACCACTTCTCTCTGTTTTTCTTCCCTAAAATAATAAAAACATTTTTACAAGGACTTCTTACTAAAAAACTAGATGTTGCTTTTAAGAGAAAAAAAAGCCATAAGAAATATTATCCAAAGGAGGAAAATTTCTGAAAAATTTCAAGTAAAAAACTGAACACAATGAAGTTACATATAAAGTATGTATCTATAATAAAAAAACAGGCTGAACACAAATGTGCAGGAAAAAAAAATTTCTGCAACTTTTCCAGACAGATATTATTAAATTTGCCTTATTTCTTATCTGGAGGTATAAATTTTATTATTAATTTTTTAGTTATGCCTTATTCTTATACATAAAATACTTGTCACTATACTTATACTTGCTCATTACTTATATTTGCCATTAAAGTTGAAAGTAACCAGTTTCGAAAAAAAATTACAAAGCTGATTTTTTAAGAAGAAATAGCATTAGACTTTAATGCACAGGTCGATGTACTGTTTGGTGTCACAGGGGATAGAGCACTAGCCTCCCAATGAGGTTAACAAGGTTCGAATCCTAGCAATGGCTGGTCGATTTAAATTCTGCACTTGGTTGCACCGACCACAGTGGTAGATGGATCATGGGTTAGAGTCCCCTTGCCATCAGACTAAACATGGGAGGTTTCTGTGGTTTTCCTCTCCATATAATGCAAATGCGGGTTAGTTCCATAAAAAAGACCTCCTTGAAGGCAAATTTCTCACAGTACTTGATCCAGGAGTTCCCTCGTCTTCTGGATTGGGTTCAAAATAACAAGGCTACCGAGTTGAACATTAGTAGTCGTAAACCAAAAAAATTGGGTCGGCTGTTCAACAACAGTTATGAAAATAAAAATAATAAAAATTTTGAAAAAATACCCACTAGACCTAGCTGCAACTTTTTTCGAAATTTGGACAGTTTTTATATAAGAAAACAATTTTATTCTGAAAATGGTGTAAACTTGTTCTACCAGGAATTCATTGGCCCACCAGTATTTTACCCCACTAGCCTGAACAACCTGCATGGCAAATGGGTAGAGAAAATATGGTTGTACACTTTAATGAATGAAATAGTTCCTTATATCTGTCAACTAATTTTGTCTTATTTATTCTGCAAATTTAAAACTTGACAACCTAATGAATGAGTAAAAAATCAAACTTACGTTTGGTCAAGCACAACTGTAGAATCTGGTTTTGGAGACAACTCTTCCTAAAAAGAGAAAACTTCTTTAACAGCTGCAAAAACACTTCCTTAGAAAATGATACACAAAATTGTAAGATTTAAATTGTTCAACTACACAAAAAAACAAGTGTGTGCAATAATAATGTACCACGTAAACAGAATTTTAATAAGTTTTGGGGGGAAAACAGTTTTTTTTAATAAAGAACAAGATGAGAGAAAATGTTTTAGGTATTCATGAGCAATATTTATTAAACACATTGATATATCAGGGTGCTTAGTCAGATTTTTCAACAAAAAATAAGCAAATTTTAAGTACTTTTTAAGAACTCAAAAAATATTTTTAATCACTTTCCAAAAAAAATCATAATTAGAATCTGTGCAGTAATAAAAATTAGCTTCTTCCTATTTTTTAAAGTTCATGATTTATAAACATAAAATCAATAAAATTCAAAAACATTTTCTAAAACTTTACATAATCATGATAAAATAACTTGTTTCTGATAAATATTGCAGAGAAAATTGTGAAAGTCACGCATTTTTTGTAATTCACTCAAAAAATTCGTATTCCATCAGTGATATCATTAAAAAACAAAAACTTTTTATAAACAGTTTTATCGTTTAAAAAAACCCAAAAAGAAACAGACGTAAAACGAAACAATCAATACTTTTCCACATCATCGAGTGAATTCAACTTGACCCTGAACTCAGAACAAAAGTACCCGTACCCCCTACGTCAAAAAAGTGTTAGAAGTAAAATAAAATAAACAATAATAAAATTAAAATAAATTAAAAAGAAAAACATTTCATAAGGATCTGATATTCTTCATCCGAATTGGAGCACTCGGGCTTCGGTTTCAAGTGTGTGTGCATGCGCAAGTCATAACGTGGGTACGACATGAAGTCCGCATGAATGATTACGTAGCAAACACCCCATTTTTCGTGAAATGCATGGGATCCACCAGATATCACTGAAGGAAGAAAAAAAAATTATTCGGGAAAAAAAGCACTTTTTAATAACGCCAGCTGAAAAATGCACCTTTAAAAGCTTTTGAAAACGAAATCCCCAAAAAAGCACCTTTATGTACTTTTTACTAACGCTACACGCCCTGTTTTAATCGATAGAAATTTAAGCACTTTTTACAAATCCCAAACAAAAAGAGCACCTTTAAGGGCTTTTAAAATCGTAAATCAAAAATGAGCACCTTTAAGCACTTTTTAAAAATGCTACCCTGTATATTTATGAATAAGATTAATGACAGAGAACAACAATGGATTAAATTTTATTACACAGAATGCTTAAAACTGAAAGTTATCCCCATTTAAAACTGAACACAGCTTTTATTAAATTAATATCAATTATTTTCCAAAATATTTTCAGACTCTTCATTCAATTTGGTGCACATAGTACCTTCAAATAAGAATTAAAAAAGAAATTATTAAAAAGTATCATAAAGTACTGGCACCTTTTGCCTCCGGTCTTGGCATCAAATAGGTACTCATAGGAACTGATTTCTAACATACAATATACTTGGCAATTTTGAAGTTTAAGTTTATAAATTATTTTATAAATTTATTTACCTAATTCTACTATATATAATCATATACAATCAAATCTCACTAAGATATCCCTTAATATGAAAAAGAAACTTTGCAAATGATTTTCCTACTTTAAACTAGGGCAAAAAAGTTAATTCTATTTAGAAAAAGTAAATTTAAAAAAACACTATCTTTTAATTGAATATTTTTTGAAAGAATAATTTGTTTAGGGGTGAGTTACGTTGTTAATTCATATGGCATTATCCTAAAAAGGCATTATATTTTCTTTACAACCAAAAAAAAAAATTTTTTTTTTTTTTAAAAATTGCCAAAAAATTAAATATTTTTATTTACAAAAAACAAGCTTTCCCCTTGCAACCAGAAATCCAACGTTAGTGTTAGACTTTGAGATACTAAGCTTAAAAATTAAAAAAAATTCTAAAGATGTAATAGAAGGGTTTTCTCTAAAACATTTGATTTGGAAAAAAAAATTCAGGATGACAGATCCAATAAACGAAAAATTCAAAAGTTTTAAACCATGTTAAATATCTTACTTTTGACGTCGGAAGCTGGTTCGTGCTCGACACGACGCTAGATGTATTTGGCACACAATTTGCAACACTAGATATAACAGAAGTTTTAATAGATGTGGCACTTGAGGTCACAGTAGTATTTGTCACAGTTGTTGTAGATGCAATAGATGTGAAAGCTGGTGATGAAGTTGCTGATGCAAATGAATTAACGAGAGGTAAACCATTTTCTGATTTGTGCACAACATTTTGACTAGACGACTGACTGTTAGATTCATCTCGTTTTTCAATAATGATCTTACTCTTACTCTCCGATGATGAGCTGAAAGTAGGTGGAGCACGACTGTTGAAGGGTTGAGGAACTTCACTAAATATAAATAAATTGAAATTAGTATATCACATAAGAACTAAATAAGCATTTATGAAAAGAATTAAGAGAACATCAGGATGTCAGGAAAATTACAATACAATACAGAGAACCTCTTATCCCGAAATCAGAATACCGGAAAAACGGAACGAAATTCGATATATTTTCCCGCCATTTTTTTTAAATATTTTTTTTCCTTAAAAGATTTCAGAATTCTTTTTTTTTTTTTAAAGATGCTTACCATCATTTTAGAAATAATCATTAGTTCCTTACACTGTCAAAAGGAGAAAGAGTTTTTTAAAATTATTCTAAATATATATATATATATTTTAGCTGAGTTTGACAATAAAAAAACGGCTTTTTGTAACGATTCAGAAAACCGGTAAAATCAGTTATCTGGAATAGCGATGGTCCCAATCGTTCCGGATAATCGGTTCTCTACTGTATTATAATTGGCGGAGTCTGAATTACACTATTTTTACTATAACCATAATATTTTTACAATAACTATTTATACTACAACTTAATCGGAGTTTATAATTAACAGTGGTCCGTTGGACCAACAATTAATTTAAGAGGATGGTATGCTATTTCAGTTTTTGATTTACAGTTTCATGTTTTGATCTATGTTACTGGCACAAAATAGGAAAATTCATAATAATTGTGATCATTACACAGAGTGCGTAGCCAAGTTTTTCAACAAAAAATAAGCACCTATTAGGTACTTTTTAAGCACTTGAAAAATATTTTTTAATCATTTTCCAAACAAAAAAAATCATTATTAGGATCTGTGCAGTAATTAAAAAAAATTATCGTTGAAAGTTCTTAATTTAAAAACATAAAATCATTAAAATTCAAAAACATTTCAAAAAAATTTTCATAATCATAATAAAGTAACTAGTTTCTGATAAATATTGTAGAGAAAATTGTAAAATTCATGCATTTTTCGTAATTTAGAATGACAATCGACATGGCAATGAAAAAATCTCTTAATAAAAGATTGAAAATTAAGCAATTATTACAAACCTCAAATAAAAAAGCACCCTTTTAAGAGCATTTAAAAAACGTAAATCAAAAATTAGCACCTTTAAGCACTTTTTAAAATTCCATGCACCCTGTTACAGTTCCTTCATATTGTAATTTTTCATTTAAATTCACTTTATAGACTTATTATTAACAGGTACATACTCAAAAAGAAGAAATTTTTTTCCCTGCCCTTTTCAGGTAAATTTAAATAAAATTCAAAAACTAAAAAAAAAAAAATTCAACAAATTTACGTTTAATAAAAATGCAAAACTCAAAAAAAGTACTTATAAATTATTCACATTTTAAAAAATCAGGTGATTTAAATTAGGCTAACACTGATTGAAAATAATAAATTGTCAGAACCGTAAACAAGTTGTAGCAGAAAAAATAGTTATCAAAACATATATAAAATCTGCGTTTAAGTGAAGCTAAATTGTAATTTATTTCTATAAGAACATTTTTGAAAATAAAAATGGAATAAACACTTAAATCCAATATATTAGCATAGAAAAAAAAACTAAGATAAAAAGATAAGTACCAATAAGATTGTAAAACTCAATTGAACCATACTAATTTAAAAAGAAAATAACTTTTAAAAAAAACACTAAACATCATATCATATATAAAAAAAATTTGACACTAAATATCAAACAATCCTAAAAAGAAACTGGCACATACATAAACAATCCACACTTATTAAGTTAAATTATATAGAATAAATAACTAAAAAATAATGCTTTTTATCAACAAGCAAAAATAAATAAATAATGAAAACGTAATATTTTTAATCCTTATACAAAATAAATAAATAAATTATCCTAAAATAGGAAACGAAACTGCAAGAAAAGGGAAAACTTATCCATAAAATAAAAGAACTTTTCAACAACTTAATCATTCTAAAAAATTCATTTAAAAAAATTAATTAATAAAAATAATATACAAATAATCTAGTTCTTAATTTTAATTCTTAAGTGGTTTATCTGCAATATATTTACCTTAAAAAACAAAATTCAAAAACACACTTTATGTTAAAAATGTATGGTCTGAAATTTTTCTAAAAAAAATTATTAATACAATTAAAATGCAGTATGTCATAACTAAAAAATTAATAATTATGCAATAAATTTTTAGAATTATGCAAACAAATATCTAAACCCTCTGGACAGCTGAAAGGACAAATCAAAGCATGAATATACAAACCCGATATCTGGAGGTGGTGGGATAAAAAGTGGTGTTATTCTTCTTCGTCCATCTGCTAATCTGGTTTCTATTTGTTTATCAGTGGGACCCTTAAGAAAGATAATAAACAATTATTAAAAAAATGAAATAATAACAAACGAAAAAACTTTAAAGTAAATCATAACACAAGATAATATCAGAAAATGCATTACGTCCATACATATTCTTTGATTTCGGACATAGCAACAGTATTTAACGACACACATAGTAAATCACTGAAGGAAGCCAAAATGAACACATAATAAGTGATATAAAAAAATTTAAGTCAATTCTTATTTAGGTTAACAAAGAAAAGAAAAATTTTAGTTACTTTTTAATAAATAATTAAAATTTTTTCTCCCATATAAAAACTAAAATTAATTAAATTTAATTAGTGAATTAATATTTGAAAAAACTATATTGACATGAAGTGTCATCTACAACAGGTACAAAAAGAATTTATTTGCCGATTGAAAACTTGAACCAAGAGAGTGTGAACTAATAGGAATTAAAAATCTAAAGGTAAAATTACAAAAGGTTTAAACTAAGAACACAATTGCAAAGAATTTCCCCTGTTTGTTACATTACCACAGAATAACAGGGAACACTTACTAGAATAACATGGGAGGAAAAAACAGTTTTTTATTGTCTGAAAGCCATCAAAATAAAGTTAAAAAAGATACAACAATCTATGATAATAAAAAATATATATCTTGATTGGTTTTTTCGTGTAATATAAGAGTTTAAGATAGTGGATTCAAGTACCAATCCAGAGATGACAGGTTAGTACGTTGCTAACTTTTGAGTCTGATAGATGGTTTGCTATAATCTTTAACAAATCTGTGACTGTGGAGTTCTAGATACTTACCAGTGGGTTTTGCCTACTACTTCATCAAAGCTCCGTCTTGTCGGGTAACAAATTATTTTTAATAATTGTACTGGCATTTGTTTATTCACTAAACTGAGTTCTTGTGTAACTCTCTTATGTTAAGAAACCAATAAATTACAGTTGCTTATATTTTTTTTTTCTTTCATGAGTTTGTCTTATTTTAACAGTTTAATAGGCTTAACAAATTTTCGGCTAAGGGTGCGCAATCGTATCATTTGAATAAATATTTTTTTATTAACAGTGTGACGTATATTTTTTACTAATTTTATTTTTCTGCTGTTGACAAAGGTTCTGAGACAATCCATAAATTATTAGTAATTCAATTGGAATGAACACTTTCTTTTGAGTAATCTTAAAACTATTCAAGTTCTTTAACATAAAACAGTTATTGACAAATGAAATTTTTGGAAAATGTATAATTATTCCTTTTGAGATTTATCATATGTTTTTAAGATGGATTAAAGTTGATAGTCAATAAATTAAAAAAAAATTTAAAAAATGGTCCGCCCATTAATTTAGTGAATGGTGCCTATATGCAGCATTTTATTTCTTATATAAAATATAATTTTTCACAAAGCATATTACAATGAAATTAATACCACATTTAATAAAATTTCTATGCTTGGCCTAAAATGGGTTAATATGGATTACTGCAAATGTTTATTTAGAATTAAAATCTATACAGCAGATCATTGATTCTTTGAAAAACATATAAGTTAAAAATTTAGAACACAACAATACTTGCAAAAACTGCATTAATGTCTTAAAAGCACAATATATTATGCTTCAAATACAATCGCAAGAACTGACAACAATCTTAATAGCCTACTAAAAGGGATGTAACTTACTTTTATATGAGGTAATGGTCTACTACTCTGCGAGTTTGATGCTTGTAAATCTATCTTACTAATGTTATCGTTTGAATAGGACTTTGGGGAACTGCAATTCATAGAAGCTTCTTTGGAATCTTCTTCCTCTTTCTTAATTTTAATTTCTTCTTGCAACTTCAGTATTTCTGGATTTTCAATAACGCTTAAAGCTGATGATACAGCATGGTTTGTCATAGCTAAACTCTTGCCATATAAGCTCTGGTGTAAATGATTCTAAAAGAAAATATCTCACTTAATGAACATGTGATTTTAATGTACTTCAAAATCTCAGAAAAGCTAGAAAATAATAAAAGCAATAGTTTGAGCAAAACTTCAATTTCATTTAAAAATAGCTTTTAGTTTAATTAAAATCTGAATAACTAAAGTATAAATATTTCATGAAGAAGTGCAACTCAGGAAATAAAAATCTGACAATTTGCATTTTATATGGATCACTAGAATTAAATGTTAATACATTTGACTCTTTTCTAAATACTAACTCAAGAAATCAAAAGGTATCAGTAAAAATATTATTTGAAATTTTAACTAACAAGCACAATACTTTTTTTTTTTTACCTTTAAATTAAAATATGTTCACGAAGAAACATATATTGCACATCCTATTATGGTTTGATAAGAAAATTTCAAAAATTTTTCTTATGAAGACTAAGTTAATGATTGTTTAGACAGTTTGTAAACATCCCCTTTCTCTTCAACACATAACTCTCACATTGAATAACAAGCAGTAAAAGACGCCTTAAAGCAGATATAAAAACTCAGACTTAACACATCGGCTGATAAGTTTCCGGTCTGACATGCAGATGGCGCTCTAAATGCAGAATTAGTATTTTGTTTAGCAAGTCCTACCCTTCAAATAAAAGGTGTCAAAATTTTATAACGATCTGCCGATTGATTTTAAAGTTACAGTGATTTTAATCGAACACCAATTTATATTATTGAAACAATGGATAAAAAAGAATTTCGTGCTCTTATTAAACATTGTTATTTAATGGGAAAAAACACGATAGAAACTAAAGTTTAGCTGGATAAGTGTTATCCGAGTTCTTCACCAGGAAAATCGAACATTATTGACTGCTTTGCTGATTTTAAACATGGTGGTAAAAATTTTGAAAATGAGCCACGCTCTGGATGCCCTAAAGATGTGGTTAATCCAAAAAACATACAAGTCTACAAAATTGTTATAGAAAACCGCAAATTGACTTCCACATCCACCCTATTCACCAGATTTGGCTCTTAGTGACTTCTACTTGTTTGCAGACTTGAAAAAAATGCTCGCGGGTAAGAGATTCAGCACGAATGAGAAAGTGATTGCCGAAACAAACGCCTATTTTGAGGCCAAAGATTGTTCTTTTTTTAAGAAAGGTATAGAGATGTTAGAGAGGCGATGGAGTGATTGTATATCTCTTAAAGGAGACTATGTTGATGAATAAATTTGAATTTTACTAAAAAAGTTGTGTTTGCTTCATTAGACCTGGAACTTATCAGACGATGTGTTAGATTGAGTTAACTGCTTATAAATATTTTCAATAAACTCAAAATTACTAAAAATTATTTTCTACCTATAAAATCACAGAATTTAAATAAATTTTTAAAAAATATATGAACAGTGAAGGAAACATACTTTTTCTTCTTCAGTAGCTGGTTTTCCAATTTCTTCGTCACTGAGGCCAATGTAAGCAACTGTTCCATCCCAAGAGCAAACAATTAATTCTTTTCCATTTTGGCTCCTATTTTCATTTTTAAAAAAAATATTGTTTATTATTATAAAGCATTTTAGTTGTTAAATAAATGTTACTTAAATAAAAATTATCAAACTTTTTATGTTTATTGAAATATTATATACATATATATCATAATAAATAAATACAAAAAAGACAAAAAGAAAAAAACAAAGAAAATTAAGAAAAACAATAAGTTTTATTTACTGCGCATAAGCTGCAAGTAAATAGAACTCATGAAATAAGTTTAAAATGTAGAGAAAACATGGAAAAAATTACAGAACAATGAAAAATGGGAAAAAGAAAAAATATTAAAAATAATAAAAATCCAGAAAAAAAATTTATAAAAATACGGAAATAAAGATTTAATCTTTTCATCAGCTCACACTATTATATCCGCAAAAATATATCCGTATTGATATATTTTGCTTTGGCTTTATTGATACAATATTAGAAAGCACTCTTTTTTCGGATTTAATCGTGTGAGCTGATAAAAAGATTATACCTTTTATTTTCCGGATTTTAATTTTTTCCCCCTTTCTTTTGATTTTTTAATGTTAATGTTTCTTTTGACTGTTTTAATGCAAATGGAATAGCATTAACTTTAATAACATTCTGTTTGAGTCACTTTACTATTTAAAAGTAATACATATTCGAATTCATAAGTAAGCAATTAACCATATATTTATACATATTTATGTACCAACATATTTATGTAGGATACGTTTAAAAAGATAACTGATTTCAGGAAATTTTTTTAAATATACAATATCTAGGAATTTCTAATTAACCAAAAAAAATTTCTAAAACCAGTGAGTTTGCAACTATGTTAACTCTTACATCAAATTTTCCCTTCAGAGCCATAAACTACATAAGTTATAAAATACAATAATTTTAGATCAACCCCTTAACTTGATAATACAGACGCACACATGCATGCCCTGCATGGATAATTTATGGAGATTCCTAAATTTTAAATACACCTTACTCTGATTAACACCTTAAAAGACTTTGATTCAATTTTCAACACTTAATTATTTTCAAGTAGCATTTTTATAATAAATTGAGAGTTAAATAAAATTAAGGTTTCTTTCCTAGAAAATAAATAATAATCTAATTAAAATGTATTAAAAAAAATCAAGATAATTTGTACAGAATTCTGAGAGAAGTCACAAAATTAAAAAAAAATTCCATTTACTTTGTGAATTATAGGAAATATGAACTATATAGTTTGCTTTAAATTTCTTACATTAGAAAAAAAAATATAAGAGGATCAAATAACTTCAACCAAACTATGAAACAAAAAAGTACAAGTACAATAAAACCTCGATTATCTGAACTTCAATTTTCAACTTTAACCAAACTATCAAATATTCCAAGGATTTACTTATATTTTTATTTTATTTTTTTAAATTCTCTATTTTTAAAACCACTGAAAAAAAAAGTCTGAACTTGATCTCCTAAACACTCAGCAATACGAAATCCATTATCATGTGCAAACTTTTCATACAGTTGGGGTAAAAGAAATCGAAAGTGCTACTGAATATATAGAACAACAAGAAGTGACACCAGCAATCCTGTTATCTCTGAAAAAATGGCAAAACATTGCAGCAAAAAATGCCTAAACAAAATACAACAAGAAACAAATAAGGATTTTAAGCAAGAACTCCTAAATAAAAGTATGAATTGGATGTAGTGCATGTGTATGTATAATTTTTGTATTTTAAAATAAACATTTAAGCCTAATTAATTTTGTTTTCAAATATAAACTTAAATAATTTTGTATTTTAAAATATACATTTAAACCTAAATATTTTATTTTATCTGTAATTTTCTCTCGAACCAAGTTTATTGGTTAGTCTAGGTTCACATTTATTTAGATAATCGAGACTCTATTGTGATTTTCAAAAAGAAGTTAATGTAGCTAATGAAACTTCACACTACCATGATATATCAAGAACAGAGTTAGAAAATAAGTCATGAATAACTACAAGTGGCCTTTTCATTGATGTAACCTAGAAAAAAAATGAAATACATTTTAACTAAAATTACTCAACATTTTCATTTAGTTATTTTTATATTACTTGCTATTTATATTAATTAGAAATAAGTATGATAAATGTTGTAACTTTCAAATTAAATCAAAGGATAAATTTTAAAAAAAATATATCTCACCCAAACAGAAAGAGAACGGTCTCTGCTACCAATAGCACAGCAACAGAAATGTTCAACCTGTTCAAAAATACATTATTTAATAATTAAGAAAAAAAATCTATTATTGGTTTAAAACTGTTTCTTATTATTGTTGGTGCATTCTTATAGATCAAAATTATTGTACAGTAGGGAACCGATTATCCGGAACGTTCGGGACTCTCGCTATTCCGGATAACTGATTTTTCCGGTTTTCTGAATCGCTACAAAAGGCAGTTTTTTTATTGTTAAACCTAACTAAAAAGAAAAAAATATTTGGAAATAATCTTAAAAAGAGGAAAAATCGATGAAGTAATATACTAATGATTATTTCCAAAATGATGGTAAGGTAAACATCTTTCAAAATAGAAAGAAAAGTCCTAAAATCTTATGAGGAAAAAAACATTTTTAAAAAAAAATGGCAGAAAAATTTATCGAATTTCGTTCCGGTTTTTTGGTTTTCCGGTTTTCTGATTTCCGGATAACGGGTTCTGTACTGTATTTTTAAATTCTCAAAGATTTCTTAGGCTGTCATCAATATAAAATTGGTAAAAGTAATAAATTTATATTTTACCTAAAAAATATTTATTTATCCTTTATATAAAGTAATATTTGTTTATCATTAGACCACAATATATTTCTCGGCTATAACTGTTTTGTGACTCTGATTATTATTCAGTCTTAAAACAAAAACCGGTGTTACTTTATTATAAAGTAATCCTTTAATATTACCTTATTTTGTAACATTTCACAATGAAAAAATTTATAATGGTGAACATTTCCCAATTATTAAACACTAAGTACAGTGCATAAAAAAATAAACAAAACACCCNATATACTAATGATAATTTCCAAAATGATGGTAAGGTAAACATCTTTCAAAATAGAAAGAAAAGTCCAAAAATCTTATGAGGAAAAAAACATTTTTAAAAAAAAATGGCAGGAAAATTTATCGAATTTCGTTCCGGTTTTTTGGTTTTCCGGTTTTCTGATTTCCGGATAACGGGTTCTGTACTGTATTTTTAAATTCTCAAAGATATTTTACCTAAAAAATATTAATTTATCCTTTATTTAAAGTAATATTTGTTTATCATTAGACCACAATATATTTCTCGGCTATAACTGTTTTGTGACTCTGATTATTATTCAGTCTTAAAACAAAAACCGGTGTTACTTTATTATAAAGTAATCCTTTAATATTACCTTATTTTGTAACATTTCACAATGAAAAAATTAATAATGGTGAACATTTCCCAATTATTAAACACTAAGTACAGTGCATAAAAAAATAAACAAAACACCCTGAATAACTTTTGATCTAATGATTGGATTTTCAAGTACTACGACTAAATCTTAATGGTTCGAGGACGTCATGTCAAATAAGCTAATTAATTAGTGCAGAACATATTTTAAGTTGCAAAATCAGACACAAAAATGTACTTTTTCTGAATAATCAAGCTGCCCCCATCGTACAAGGGGGGTGGATAGCCCAATCTCAGAAGTATAGATCCAATAAATTGGTCAGAAGAATGGACCAAAGTTTGAATCCCTAAATGTTAATTTTATTTTTTGCTTATTTCAATTATAAATTATCACATAATTTTTAAGCGAATTGAAAACATTTTGAGCACATTTATATAATTCATTTATCCAAAAATAATTCCACACAAAAAATTATTGTTAATAATAATCCATTTTTTATTTTTTTTTATTAAATAACAATCGTAAAAATTCTGAATCGCAAGGAATACAAAGTTTTAAATCAGTTTAAAAAATGTAATTTTATACGACAAAATACAAAATTTGAACAAAATCAGTAGAATAGTTTCTGAAAATCAATTTTCTTTACATTTTTTTTCAGGAATTATTTGACCAATTTCATTCAAATTTTATATTGTCATATAAAGTTACATTCTTTAAAATGATATTAAAATTTGTATACTTTGCAATTCAAAGTTTTTCTGAGTAATATTAAACAAAATAATAAAAAATAAGAATTATTAAACATCATTTTTGTGATAAATTTTTCTTTTAGATAAAGTACTTTAAAATTATGAGCAAAAATTTTTCAATTCACTTAGAAAGATTTTGAGAAATTTCGAAATATGCAAAAAAAAATAAAATTAACTTTAAGCGATCCAAATTTTGAACCGCTTTCCCCACAAAACTATTGAAACATATTTCTCAGATAATGAACTAAATTTTGGGGGTCAGAAATCATAATCTGTAGATAAAAAGGCCTCTTTATTTAAAGAAAGTACATTTTTGAATCCAACATTAAAATTGAAAATATTGTTTGCACTAATTAATTAGCATATTCGTGGTGACACCCTTGAACCATTAAGAATTGATTTTCAATATATGGAAATCCGATCTTTAGTTCAAAAGTAATTCAGGGTGGGATTGTTTTGTTTTTTTTTTTAAAAAGTTTTATGTAAAACTGTTTAGTCAACAGACACCATTAAAATAATGGATTATTTTTGTAAGATTCTTTGCACTAATCTAAATGATTTCTTAAAAGAAAAGTATTTGCTGAGTTTTTATAGTGATCAAAATTAAACAAGAATTTAACAAATAAAATTAAGGATAAAGTTTCAACGGTAATCCAGCAAAATAATTAAGATTTAAATTTTATCCTATTTAAATTGAGAACTAATTCTACACAACCAAATGTGTGTTAAGATGATAAAACACTGAGAAAAATTTCAATTGAATACTTTTTATTTTTTAAAAAAGCAAACATCGGGCACAAAATCTGTGAAACTAAATTTGTGTTAACATAATAAAACATTTTAGTATCTTTCAATTGCATACTTTTTATTTTTGATAAAAACAAGTTGTTACAACAAAAAACAACAAAAAATTATTGCTAAGGAATCATAGAGATTGCTGAGCGTATGGAGTAGGAGGGGGAGCACCTTGGTAGTAACAAATACCATTAATCAATCTTATTTGAAAAAAATTATTTTCTTACCTTCTCAGAGTCTTTGGATATTTGAGTGCAAAGTATATTAGGATTAAAACGCTAGAACAAAGAAAGAAAAAAAAAACAACTTTAAAAGAAAATTTGATAAACAGAAGTTCATAAAATAAAAGATAAAACAAAAATAAACTCTTGGGCAAATAATTTAGAGATTTCTATAATAATTTTAAACCACATTCCATTTGCAAGACACTTTTATATCTCATCTCATAAAGACATTCAGTTACTGAGGCTCAATGAGTTTCATTGGTTATTGAGACAATATATTTAAAATTCTTTAGCATGGTTTCTATCTTTTCTTTTGGCAAATTCAGACTGAAACTTTGCCAATAACTTTTATAAGTCAGTGAATACTTTGAAAAAAAAAATTTAAAAAAAAATAAATAAATAAATAAAAAATATACCAGTAACAGTAAATTAAATTTGCCAATTTTCTGAAAAAATTGAGAATCTTTTGTTTCTATTTTCAATAACAAAGGCAATAACATTACAAGAAAAATCTAACAGCCCCATCTAGCAATAATTGCAACATCAGCAGGCGGTAGCCACACTGCTCACATTACCTTAACCCAGTGGTCGGCAAACTTATCAGCCAAGGAGCCAAATATGAACATTACAACAATTTTAAAAGAAATTGGGAGCCAAATCTGATTATTTTATTCTGCAACTTTTATTACACTAAATAAGTAGTACACTAAATGAAACTAAATTTCATACTCAATAAATATTTATTAATGCGAACAATGTGCTTGCATCTCCTTGGAAAGTTTGAGTAAGTCAGGTTTGTATGTTGTTGCTTTTAATTTTAGGCATGAATCCAAGTTCTCATCAATAAGACGACTTCTCAGTTTACTCTTGATAATGTTCATGCTTGAAAAAGATTGTTCTCATATATCGTAGAACCAAAAAGGGAAAGAACAGCAAACGCTAGCTTTTTCAGCTGATCGTAAGAGTCAGGAATACTATTCCAAGCGTTGAAAATGATCATGTCTTCTTTCTCCTGGTCATTCAAAGCAGACAACTTGTGTTGTGAACTAAGATCAAAATTTTTCTTCTCCAATTCAACACAAAGACGTTCGAATTTAGAGCGCCATGTCTCCTTGTTTTTTAAATCCAGCAATTGTATTTAAAGCTACCAATGTCAATTTCAAAAAGAGAAAATTTCAACTCGGTTATCGTAGCATTAAGAGGATTTTTGACAAATGCTGAAGTTGCTCTGCTGTTTTCTTACCAAGTTTTTCTTAAATTAAAATATTATTGCGCCTTCCGTGGATATTTGTGCCAGAGCCACACTTAAGGAGCCAAAGAGCCACATGCGGCTCTGGAGCCGCACTTTGCCGATCACTGCCTTAACCACACTGTTACATAAAATAACTAGGTACTTAATGATACTTAAGAGTACTTTCATAGCTACTTAATTAATGATATTTAAAATAACAATGTCTTATACTCTATTAAAAATTTCCATGCTAAATATGAAACCTCCATAAATCACGACTCATAACAAATGAGTTTAACATTATTTCCTCCCTTACTTAAATTTAAATTCCTGAAAGCAGATATTGACTAGAACACTTTTAGGATGGAGCATGGATAAGAAAAAAATGCAGTAGATTTCACAATATAAAATCAATTTTATAATTGTTTCATAATGTACTAAATATTTTATACATAGGGAATTTTAGGGTTTTTTTTAATCTTCAAAATAAAAAAGATGGCAATATTTCCCACATATGATTAACATGAAATGAACTTGAAATCTTATGTAATACATTTACTCATAATTTTGAATAGGCATTTAACTCATCAAAAATAGTAAAAAGATTTCATAAATAATTTAAAAAGAGAGTTAAATACTTTAAAAATAAACTGAACATTTCAGAACAAAAGAAAATTTTTAAACTGATTTTTATAAATGAGGCTCGCTTCATTATGTTTTAGTAATATTTATTTAAATACTCAAGCAAGCAATAAAAATCTGTCCAAAAATTCTATTTATAATAGGGATTTTTTTTAGGAAATTTTCTAAAATGTACAAAAATTAGGAGAATTTTTATTAAACCAGTCGACCAGGAGAATCTGGCCAAATCCAGTAGAGTGGGCAGTTATTTTAGTATTATAATGAAATAAATTTTCCATATTACACTAAAAAAAAATCATTAAAGGAATTTTTTTATTCCATGAATAGCAGTCAAACAAGATTAAAATAACTTACAACACAAGTTATAGCTTTCCTATGACCTACAAAGTCCCGGTTGGCTTTCCATCCATCTCTCTCAATAATCTGAGCTGTAGGCCCAGAGTTATTCATGGCATGGGCAGAAACCAAATAGCGGCCATCGGGAGACCAGCTCAACCGCAAAACATGGGTAGTCCCACCACACTGAAAAGAAAGAAAAAAAAACACCATCTATTAATAATTACACAAGTAACTCCATCTCTCATGGGCAATGCAGGATTTTTTATTAATTATGTGATGAGGAGTGGTCTATAAATAATATCACTAGTTCACAATATTTTTGACCTTTATCACAAAGTGTCACACTTCCTTGTACTCTTCTTAACATTTATCCACACTATATTTCATAAGTATATATTAGCACTTCAGAAGCGAAAGATATGCGACAGGAGTAGAATGAAAAGAAATTTAGTAACTAGTCAACAGGACTAGAAACAAAGATATAACCAGTCCTTATACTATTTCATTGGTCTGTTTTTGTTATCTATAAAACTTTTTTTACAAAAAAAAGGTTAATAAAATGAATTATGCATAAATCACTAGTCCACAGGACTAGAAACTAAAAGATATACTGTTTGTCTAAGATAAGTACTCTGATCGCCACTAAGTATGCGGCAGTCTGGTGCTATGGAAACAAGAGAGCATTTTAGGGAGGGTAGCTTCGATGAAGAGGTCTCCTTTTCTCTAGCCGAAACCAGTCCTTAAGAGGGACCCCACACCCCTACTCAAAATAATCATACCTCGTTACCATAGTCACCGCCACAGCTCCAGACGAATGTCTGGCAGAGTACCTATCTTAGACCAACAGTAAGTAGTCCTTACACTATTTCACTGGTCTGTTTACATTATCTATTAACCTTTTTTTACAAAAAAAAGTTAATAAAATTACAATACAGAGAACGTATGAACACAATTTTGATAAAATATGCTATTTTGTTTACAAAAAAGAAGAACAAATGCAAATATTGTGAGGATAGAGGGGTTTCATTCCATAACAATTGATATATAGAATGATCTGAAAATATTCCAAGGAGCCAAGGAGTGGAGGAGCCTTTTTTTTTTTTTAGCATTAAAGGTGAATAAATGAAGAAATTAAACTAGATACATTACTTCAAAAAAAAAAAGAAAGAAAGAAAGAAAGATGCATACAGAAAGAAAGATTCTGCAGATTAGAAAGACTATCTGCAATTCCTGCCTTACAAACGAAAATTTGCTGAAAAAACTATAAAATTTTATAACAGTCTTTTAAGTTAATTTAAAAATGCTTAATGGGGAAAAAATCATTATTATAACATGAAAATTTCAAAATGTAGAATTATTAATTCAAAGTGTCAAAAGATTTAAACCTCTTACTCTTACAAAAATTTTAAATAGCCTTTTTTTTTTAAACAAAACATTAAAAACAAAGGGTTTTTAAAAAACTTAAAGATGCACACTGTAACAAAAAAAAAAGTCCACCCTGAATAACTTTTGATCCAATGATCAGATTTTCACATTTTAGGGCTCATTCTTAATGATTCGAGAGTATGACCTTAAATATGCTTAACTACTTACACTACACTTTAAAATACACTAACTTATTTACAATACTATTTACAGACAATATTTTAAGTTACGAAATCAGACACAAAATGTACCTTCTCTGAATAAACATCCCTAAGTGTTTTTAGAAGGGCAGCCATTCTGCTTGCCCTTTGATTCCCAGATTGCCGCTACCCCTATATTTTGTGGGTCAGAAATTTGAATCCGTCAAAAAAATGACATGTTTATTCTGAGAAAGTACATTTTAACGCCTGATTATGTAGCTTAAAATATTGTCTACACTTATTAATTAGAGTATTTGAGGTCACCACCTCGAGCCATCAAAATTTAGTCCCAGAATGTGATGTTCTGATCATTAGGTCAAAAGTTATTAAGGGTGATCCTTTTTTTTCCCCTTTGGCCCACTGTACATGTTCTACACAATCAGATAAAGGATTAGAAAGCAGATAAGAATTCTTACTTCAAGGAATGGTTCAGTAATGACAGCTTCTTGCTGCCAATCGTGTGTACGCCACACCCTCAATGTTTTGTCATCAGACTGCAATGAAAAAATAATTTAGTACCTTATCTCATACAAAATATGACTTGAATACACAAAATACTTACCTGAGATGCAATATACTTTCCAACAGGATCCCAAGAAACGCCTTTAACGAGACCACTGTGACCTTTGAGAACAGCAATGATTTCTACAAAAATGAAAAATATAAGTTTCTTTCCATGGCTATCAAGAAGGAAACAGGTTTCTTCCAATTCACTTTTTCAAATGCAAATAATGGTTATTAAAACAATTTTTTTTAAACAGTTTAGAATTGCAAGCTAGTTTAAATAAAGCCATTTAATATATCATTCTCGAATAAATGAAAGGCAACAATGAAAAGTAAATTGAATAAATTTCTTAAGAAATTGAAATGATTGTTGTTTTATAATTTGAACTGAAAAAAGGTTTTAACTGGGCTTGGTCTCATGATTAAATTTTCATAAACTTTTTTATTACTTTCATACAAGTAATAAAAAATTTAGTTCAGTTACTAAGCATAAAAAAATTTATAAAAATCTGTTACTTCTGTTCGGTACTTTTGCTTTGTAAGGCTTATACAATTTTCAAGTAACTTTTATTTAGATAAAGATTTCAATTTTCTTTGTTCAGACATCCGAGTGGCAAAACTACAAAATTTGGTCTTCACTTGAAGTATATTATGAGCTCTCATCATATAAATCATTATAAAATGATCAAGAGATCTTTAGGTTTGATATCAGAGGGTGGAAAATGAAGCCTGAAAAAGAGAATATCGTTCAAAATGCAGCAGTTGCACATGAGAGTACAATAATCTCACCGAACCCAGCTCAGTAGACACACTTACAAGTATTTCATCAAACATGTAAAATGATTGGCGCTTTCATACACTATGGACCGAAGTTAGGTCAAAATAGATTATTGAATGAATTGTGAAAACGTTGAATAGAACAATGTGAAACGCTTTTGCATAATACGTTACGAAAATCAACATGGTAAAGAAAAAAATCTCACTTTGGAAAAAGGAAAATTAAGCACTATTTAAAAATACCTAAAGAAAAAAAGTACCTTTAAGGGCTTTTAAAAAACGAATATCGAAAATAAGCACCTTTAAGCACTTTCTAAAAACACTATGCACCATGATATACTATGTAACTAATAAATAAGTATAATTTGAATACCAAAAAAAAAATAATAATTTAAAATGCCACAACATATTTCCATTCTGTAAAACTGCTTCTATAAAGATGCCACTGTAATTATTTCTTTTCAAAAATTTTTTGGTTTAAATAACAAAAATATTATGCCTGTTTTATTCTGAAATAAAGAAAACTTAAAAGCTAATATGAAAAGCAACATTCAACCTAATCAGCCTGACAATTTTTTAAGCTCATTCAAGAAACCATACTTAACATTTTACACATACGTTTAGATTACTTAGAAACATATCATTCATTAAACAATGAGCTTGATTAATTTCCGGCTGTTTGCAATAAGCCCTGATTAATGAAAGCTTATTGTAATAGCCTTTTCAAAGGCTTATCACAAAGTTTTAATTAAGTTTTGAAACAACTTAATAAAAGATACGTACTAATAATTAATAACAGGAGCACCTAAATAGATAAAAATGTATTAACATTCTATTACCTAATAAGAAACAACTACCACACATTTTATTTATGTTGATTAATATCAAAAGTGTAAATATCAATAGAATATAGAGCATTATTTTGGATTTCAATCAATTAACATCATGAGCAAAGATATTATGTTAATCATTATTGATTAACGAAAAGAAACAAATGTGCCTTTAACAGAATAAAAATAAGAAACAATACCTTGCCATTTTAATGTGTTCCATATGACTATAGTATTATCAACACTACAAGATGCCAGCCAAGTATCTCTGGGAGACCAAGATAAATCAAGGACATCTAAATAAAGACGAACAATATTTTAATAAAATATTCTTGATTGGCATGTTATTACTAAAATGGATAATAAACATTAAATCAATTAAGTCCAAAGTTCGTAGTTTTTTTTAATTAGCCTACAACATATCAAACAAAAATAATTAAATTGAATATGTTACAAATAAACAAATATGAGTGCTGTAGCAAACTTGTAACAATGCTTTATTTCTGACAAATTGAGTAAACAGTAGAATTTGATGACATGAGAGAACGGTACTCGAACTGTGAACTTAATTCAAGTGTGTCATTCAAGACAGAACTAAAACCAAACATGCTGATAAAATTGTGCATTAGAGTATTAAATAGAATTAAACAGTAAGTCTGAAGTTTTCCTGAAACATCACCAGCTGATTCTTTAGTATTTCTCTTAACATAAAATTGCATATGATTAAAAATACTTTAAAAAAAAAAAAATTTAATTATAGCGCTCTGTTTAAGTAAATGGACTAAAATTTTAAAATATTTGAATCCTTTATTTATTTAAAAAGACTAATTATTATTTAGAGTTATTTAATAGACATAGCCCTCATAAAAAAAATCATTACAAAAGATATAGAAATACACACTAACTGAAATAACAAGCATTCTAAAAGGAAAAAAATATTCTCTAGTAAAAATATAAAATAAAAACATTTAAAAAATACATACCTCCAGAGTGTCCCCTTAATGTACTAACACATCTCCAATGTTCCACGTTTCCCATTTTCCCATTACTTCCAAATGCTGTAGAGCCAAGACCATATCTATTGCATACAAAAAGTGGTTTACTTCATTTTCATTAAAAGTTTAATAAATTAAAACTAAAAGTAACTAAAATTACAATATCACAAAATTGGATCAATGATAGGAATAGACATTATTTTAAAAGAAACCTACTTTGTCTAAGACAGAGGGGGGAAATGCAACAACAAAAAATTGACAAAATGGATGACATAGAACTAATCAAAATATAATTGTAAATATAGTCAATCTCAAAATATAGTTGTATTCTTTATGCAAAAAAAAAAATAAATAAATAAATAAATAACACTGGTTATAAATACCGTAAATGGAACCCACAGGATATTTTGCGCTTAAAAGGTTGTAATTTTTACTATCTCCCTAAATGGGAACGCATAAAAACCTTTTTCTTTAGTTCCTTAAAAACTATCCTGGACTTAGAAAAAGTCTCAGAATTTTTTGCACCAAAACAACCACTCACCTACAATTAGATAAGAGGAAAATGATCCTACATACCTCATTTTTCTGGTAAGAGGGCAAGAGGAATCAGCCTGAACCCCAGTTGTATTTTTAAAAAAAGGGTACTTTGGGATTATCGCATCAACTATTTTTGTAATTTGGGATTATTCTGTCGACCATTATTATCAAACCAGATATTATCGCTAATAGGTAGCTTCTGCCCCAATAACTGCAAGTTTTATAATATTTACTCTGTAATCCTTGAGTAAGTTAGTTTTCTTAAGCGTATTGCAATATACTATATTTTTTACTTCGCTGCAAAATCATTCAAATTTGGGGTTTGCCTAGCACTGAAGAGCAGTTGTTTGCGCTTTTGTAGTTATCAAGGAATTTTGGTTGGCGAAATGATTTATAATATTATATATAGTTAAGATTTAAGAATAATTCAATGTGTAATTATTAAAAAAAAATAGAGGTTTTTACTTTGTTTTGATTCTTTTCATTACACTTTATTACATATTTTTACAGTTACAATTTTTTAATATTATTATTATTTGGTAAATTTGATGTGTTTAGAATGTTTATTTCAGAAATTGCTTTTCATTATGATGGCGCCAAATCATTTGCGCAGTTTCGAGAGGGTTGTCAGGTCGACAGGATAATCCGAAAGAGCTAAAAAATTTAATACAACTTTTACAATACTCTTAAATTTTAAATTCAATTTCTATTTTAAATAAGGCATTTTTAAACAATAAAACTTTTTCAGTCTCCCACAATAGAGTTAATTATAAAACAGTAAATATTTTGTTTACATAAGCCTTTCCACATTTAAGAAATTTTAAAAATTATTTTTCAAAAAAAAAAGAAGGAAGAAACATTAAATAGTAAAATTTTATATGTACTATAACTTTTCAAACTATGAACAAAAACATTGTGAAATCTTCAGAATTCAAGATAATGTATTATCATTTCATAATCTCACAATTAAGCAAGTGGCAGTTAGTTAACAACTGTCAGTTATAAATGAATTACATTCCTTAGCTTTCTATTATCTTATCTATTATTTCAGTCATCTTATCTATGGAATCGCAACGAGTTAAATATGTAAAAAAATGATAATGCAAACTTGAAATTTGCACATCATAAGAACAATGCATTAAAAATATCATAATTCGAAAAACCTTGTGAAATGGTGATAGTAAAATGATAAACACCATTAAAACTGTGATAGAATTGTCACAAATCGAACATGTCATAATGCTAAGAAAAATTCGTAATTTGCATGACATAATAACACTGTATTAAAAATATCGGAATTTGAAAAACGGAGTATAAAAGGTAACTTCCCAAGCAATAACTTCCAAAAAAAAATATCAGTCAACAATGAGAAATTGTGACAGAATCGTCATAAACACATTTAATATTTCAAACACATTTAATAGTGAAAACTCAAATTCAAACTTTGAATGTTATCATAAAATTAATTATAATATTATATATAATTATAGTATATAGTAATAATAGCATATAGTAAAAAATACATCATAGCATTAAATACATCAGAATTTGAAACAAAAAAACTGTGTGAAAAGGGTTGCAAAATAATAATTTCAGGAATCATCAAATTATCAAACAACACTTCAAAAAGTGATAGCTCAAAATTGAAATTCATCTTTCATTCAAAAAGGCAAACAGAGAGGCCCGCCCTGCAAAAGCCCTGCCTAGAAAGAACCCTGGATGTAATATTTAAAATTAATAATTCAAATACAAACTTTCTATAGTCTCATTTAATAAAATATGTCATTTTTCATATTGAGAATAGTTGATTACTTCCAAACAGGAAGAAGCCTATTTTTTGGGTTAGTATTTTAGATAAGAAAAAAAATTTTGCTAACACAATATATTAAGAAAAACATCAATGGTGTGGTAGAAGTTTAGAAACTGTTTAGAGCACAATCCTTTAAATTACAGAGTAGAAATTCCACACTTTGGAAAAAGATATTTTTAGAGCTATTTCAAGCAATAACTTTGATTAAGCTGCACATATAATTAAAGGTCAAGTTTCTTATTTCATTCAGATAAATTTATCGATGTTGCACATAAATTTATCAATAATCCAAACTCATAAAATTACTGCTTTCTAAAAAGTTTAACCTACTTTAAGAACGATTTGGAGCCAAATTATTTAGAAAAAAAGCACATGTAGAACAATTCATAGCAAAACAGTCGGTGTTATAATAGTTTTGAAACTATTAAAACAAAAATCGTACCACTGACCAACAAGGCAAAAGAAAACTTTGATAAGTTTAATTCAAAAACCAAAATACAATAAAAATAAATAAATATCAACTTACCTTCCGATTTGCCATATCATTAGAACCTTGTCATCGCCACAAGAAGCTAAATATTTTCCACTACCAGACCACCGGACACAATTTACACAAGCTTAAATAAAAAGATTCACAACTTTAATTTCAACAAAAATATTTTAGTATCAAAGCGTGAATGTAAATTTAATACTTCTATTTTAAGCAGAAAAAAAAATTTAAAAACACATACTATTCAGTTATAACAGCATTTTTAACAGTCACCAGTTTTTCAAAAATGGAAAATTGTAAACCATTAAAAAAAAATTTTAATTAATTCAATTATACCATCAGAATCTCATCCATTATATCATTAGAATCAATAATATCATTAGAACCAATAATATCATTAGAACCAATAATATCATTAGAACCAATAATATCATTTGAACCTTGTCATCGTCACAAGAATCTAAATATTTTTCACTACCAGACCACAGGACACAATTTACACAAGCTTCAATAAAAGGATTTAATTTAAAAACTTTAAATTCAACAAAAACATTTTGGTATAAAAGTGTGCATGTATTTTACTATTTCAACTTTAAACAGAAAAAAAAATTAAAAAACACTTACTATTCAGTTATAACAGCATTTTTAACAGTCACCACTATTTCAAAAACTGAAAATTGTAAACCATAAAAAGAAAATTGTAATTAATTCAATTATACTATTAGAACCTCATCCATTATATCATTAGAATCAATAACATCATTAGAATCAATAATATCATTAGAATCAATAATATCATGGAACCAATATCATTTGAACCTTGTCATCATCACAGGAATCTAACAATTTTTCACTACCAGGACACAATTTACACAAGCTTCAATAAAAGGATTTAATTTAAAAACGTTAAATTCAACAAAAACATTTTAGTATAAAAGTGTGCAAGTATTTTACTATTTCTCTTTTATGCAGAAAAAAATTTTTAAAAACACATACTATTCAGTCATAACAGCATTTTTAGCAGTCACCACTTTTTCAAAAACTGAAAATTGTAAACCATTAAAAGAAGATTGTAATTAATTCAATTATAAAATTAGAACCTCATCCATTATATCATTCGAATCAATAACATCATTAGAATCAATAATATCATTTGAACCAATAATATCATTAGAACCAATAATATCATTTGAACCTTGTCATCGTCACAAGAATCTAAATATTTTTCACTACCAGACCACAGGACACAATTTACACAAGCTTCAATAAAAGGATTTAATTTAAAAACGTTAAATTCAACAAAAACATTTTAGTATAAAAGTGTGCAAGTATTTTACTATTTCTCTTTTATGCAGAAAAAATATTTTAAAAACACATACTAATCAGTTATAACAGCATTTTTAGCAGTCACCACTTTTTCAAAAACTGAAAATTGTAAACCATTAAAAGAAGATTGTAATTAATTCAATTATACTATTAGAACCTCATCCATTATATCATTCGAATCAATAACATCATTAGAATCAATAATATCATTTGAACCAATAATATCATTAGAACCAATAATATCATTTGAACCTTGTCATCGTCACAAGAATCTAAATATTTTTCACTACCAGACCACAGGACACAATTTACACAAGCTTCAATAAAAGGATTTAATTTAAAAACGTTAAATTCAACAAAAACATTTTAGTATAAAAGTGTGCAAGTATTTTACTATTTCTCTTTTATGCAGAAAAAAAATTTTAAAAACACATACTATTCAGTTATAACAGCATTTTTAGCAGTCACCACTTTTTCAAAAACTGAAAATTGTAAACCATTAAAAGAAGATTGTAATTAATTCAATTATACTATTAAAACCTCATACATTATATCATTAGAATCACTAACATCATTAGAATCAATAATATCATTAGAACCAATATCATTTGAACCTTGTCATCGTCACAAGAATCTAAATATTTATCACTACCAGATCACAGGACACAATTTACACAAGCTTCAATAAAAGGATTTAATTTAAAAACTTTAAATTCAACAAAAACATTTTAGTATAAAAGTGTGCATGAATTTTACTATTTCTATTTTTAACAGAAAAAAAAATTAAAAAACACATACTATTCAGTTATAACAGCATTTTTAACAGTCACCACTTTTTCAAAAACTGAAAATTGTAAACCATTAAAAGAAAATTGTAATTAATTCAATTATACTATTAGAACCTCATCCATTATATCATTAGAATCAATAACATCATTAGAATCAATAATATCATTAGAATCAATAATATCATTAGAACCAATATCATTTGAACCTTGTCATTGTCACAAAAATCTAAATATTTTTCACTACCAGACCACAGGACACAATTTTCAATAAAAGGATTTAATTTAAAAACTTTGAATTCAACAAAAATATTTTAGTATAAAAGTATGTATGTATTTTACCATTTCTATTTTAAACAGAAAAAAAATTAAAAAACACATACTATTCAATTAAAACAGCATTTTTAACAGTCACCACTTTTTCAAGAACTGAAAATTGCAAACCATTAAAAGACTAATTAATTCAAATTATTTCTAAAATGAAGAAAAATTTCCTACTTTCTTGAAGTAGAAATTTATTTGTTATTCTGAAATAGTTGATAAACCTTTGATAATTGAGTTCCTCGGAAATTTTGTCTGAACATGCCTAGGATTACAGTTTCCCTGAATAAATAACGCGAGGATTTGAAAACATGTGTATTGTAGCACATGATTTAGCAAAAAGATACAATCAGTTAGCAATTAACAAATTTTTATTGCCCATTTTTTACAGTTAGTCACCACTCTGTGGCAAGTGGAGATTGTTAATTTTGTGCTATACTATACTGGTATATATAAATCATAATTACCTAAATGATTATCCATTTGACACAAAACCTTTGGAACGTTTTCATCTTTTTCATCTGCTTCTTCGACCACAGGAGACATGTTCCATATAACAATTCGACCAGTGTCCATACCTACAATTTTCAAAGACAGTTTAGAAATTATAATGAAAACATATTTTCTTATTTCTGTGGAAATTTTAGCATGAATGAAAAAAAAAAATTAGAAAAAAAATTATGAAAATAAATAATAAATTCAATAGAAACTTTTGTATCAATCAGTAACACAATGGAAAAATTCTAATTTTCATCTTCAGAGCTCAAAGTAACATATCTCAGGAATTTAAATGTTGCACTGAGTAAGTTTGCAAGTTTAAAAGAGGCAATGTGTTTAATATTACAAAACTAAAAGAAAGTAATTATTATGTAATATTAAACATGGTAAACAGTTTCTTCAAAATAGAATTTAAAAAAAAAAAAAATAATAATTTTTTTCTAGAGAACATGTTAGTTGTCTATACTCAAGCTTAACATCCAAATAAATTTTTGAATATGGAGTCCTAATTAGTCAGTCAGATATCAGATAAAAAATAAGTTAATTCAAATCAGGAAACACCAAAAAAAATTACTCTAAATAACTCATGGCGGAACAAGGCTTCCTTCATTATGTCTATACGTAAACTACATATTTAATCACTTTTAAATATACTAGTTTTTAAATAAATGTGAAACTAAACAGGCTTAATTTTAATATACTTATTAAACAGAAAATTATTTTGTGTGCTACTAATGAAAAATTATAACTTAAAAGTTTCATATCAATTTTATCCACATTTAGTTTCTGATTTATTTCATCTATCACTCTACTTTGAAGAAACTTCATACAGTCTACTTTAAATACTAATTTACATACATCCCTTTCTAATAACATTTCTGCATTACACCTTCAATATCAATGAAATTTGACTAATGAAAATCATACCCTTAAGAATTTAAATACATTCCAAAATAATTATTTTAGATTTAAATATAAGATTATTTTTTTAAAAAAAGGGTGATAAATACTGGTGATTCCTTTTTTAAATAAAAATCAAGTGATTTAGAGCAAACAATATAATTTATAAATACAGAGAAAGCCTTGTCTAAGTGATGAAAGGATTCATGATTAGCTGAGGTGTGGGCAGCTGTCTATGAATGTTGTGTAATAGAATTAGAAACTGCATTTTATTCGGAACAAATTTATAAACTGATAAAATAGTAAAATGCTAATTGAAAAAGTCTGGCATGATGCTAATTGCCAAGTTAGCATCAAGCATTTTACCAGGGCAATCGGATAAAATTTGAATATTTTCTAATTATCCTGATATTGTTTATGCTTATTCAAGAGAGCCTTGTACCTTTAGAAAAATTATAAAACATAGGCTATTGTCAGAGTTCTAATAATTGGGAAAATGTGCTATAGTCTATTTTATTACTCAAAAATTTATTAACTGGATTGCACCTTTGGCAAAACTTTGAATCCGCGCCACCTGAAAAATTTTGAAGTAAAATTCCAAAATGTACACAATTTCACTCAATATTTACAGGGATTGCAATGGATAAGAACAAATTTTATTATTATTTTGCTGAGATAAAATTTTTGAAATAATTTTCTATTTTTGGGAAATAAGAAATTATTATTTTGTCTCGTAAGTTTTGCATGGCACCTTGAAACTATCGCCTTATGAAGGGCTCAATTTTGCATAGATTTTGTTATAAATCTAAATTGTTTTTCATTTTCTAAATAGTTATTGTTAAATCATCTAAATTGTTGTTAATTTTCTAAATAGTTATTGTAACAATTACAAACTTTCACATGGTTTTTTGCTGATTGCATAGCTTTTTTTTTTTTTTTACATAGATTATTATTACAGCAGGTGAATTATGAATCGCACATTTGATTAATGACACTTTCACACATAATGTTCGATTTGTGCTGCTTTTGTAGTAAATTCACATGGTTTATCGATCATCTTTTCTGTATTTATAGGAATAAATTTTTACATATTTAAATTTAATTTAGTACAAAATTATGATTCATGAATCTAGAAAAGCTGATGCAAGCTATCACCAATCGACTTTTTATCATGTTTGTTAGAATTTGCGCAGGTGTCATCAGAAATTCTTGTAGTTTCTCAACAACTACAGATTATTACATGGTTTTTTGAAATCCCCAAAATCCTGAATTGGACATTATTAAGTCACTGATGTACTTTGAATTACACATCTGAATAACTTTTTTACACGGATATTCGATTCACACCCCTTTAGTAGCAAATTCACACGGTTTTCCTATTGCTTTTCGGCTGTTGGTCATGTATATTAACATTCATATAAGATTCTTTAAAATTAATAAAATATTTTTTAATTCTATTCTTAAATAACACTGAAAACTTTACATTTATTGAATTGAAATATCATTAATATTTTTATGCAAGTTAAAATTTTTCACTTCATTACACAAATCAAGTAGATTTAAAATAATTTAAACAAAACAAAATACCTTGTCCACCTGTAGCAAACCGTGACCCATCTGGATGTATATCTACAGAAAAAATTGGATGACCTGAAAAATATCACATATTAAAGTACTATTTATGTATTGTCAACACAAAGGGATATGAAACAAGGGGATCATTTGTATCCTCTGGAAATCAATTTGATAAAAAATCTTAGTTGGCTATAACAGTTATTAATTTTTCTTTCATTTTAAATAATTATAAATCACATTTTTAATGTCTTAATCAAGAGTAAATAATTATGATTAACTAAATATAAACAATAAAATTATACTAGAGCCATAAAAAGGAATATTGAAAACTTCCGGTGAATCCCTTAATGTTGTAATATGTTGTTGTGTGAACAAGCTTTATATTTTAGGAAGTTTTAAGATTGAGATTGTATTTAAATTAAGTTGTAATTTTATCATTTATAAGATTCTTCTGTATTTTTTTAAATTCTAAGAGGTAGTGAGCCATTAATTGATTAAAAGAAATAACATTAATAAAGTGTAGTGGTTGCTATATTTTCAGAGCTTTTTTGTTTTTTTATATTTAACATAAAATTAAAAAGACTTACAAATTGAACGGCCCATAGCACAAGTCCTATTACAAATAGTACAATTACAATATAGGATAACAAACTTTTTAAGCTAAGATATCAAAATAAATAAAAATTAGTTACCAGCAAAAGTTTTGTTACAAACAAATTTTAACCAATATAGTTAATCATATAAAGATCACTTTTTAAATTTTTTTCTTTATACAGCTAACCATCCATTGAATCTATTCTGATTCTCATAAAAAAGATGCAAAAGTTGTATTTTTCAATTCTATGCTATAATTAATATTTTTTTGTTAATTAGAAGATATAAAAAATATACATAATGTGTTAATTAAAAAACACTAATGCTCACAGTTTCTGCTTTTGTGCTTATGTATAGATTTAATTAACATAACATATATAAATATAGCAAGATTTTCTTGTTATAAAATTTAAAAGCTGTTGAAAATGTACTTTTTTTTCTTGTCAAAATTTGTGCTTGTTAAGTAAGATTTTATTTAAATTACTGAGAAAATATCTGATACCTACCTTTAAAATTTTTTCATAAAATTTTAACTTATTTTAATGAATATTTTCCCTTGTTATATCCCCCCCTCTGAAAAAATTTTTATGGGTGGCTCTGGACAAGATATCAGGGGTCTGTCTAGGTTTTTCTGATAGGTATCTATTTTGTGAAAATTTAGACATAATTTGTGAAAATTAAAAATTATATTAAAAAATCAACACAAAAATGCGGTAAAAATATGGATTTATCGTTTCTTATGAGATACAAAAATAAAATTTTCAGAAAAAGTATTTTGTAAACTACCGTTTTTCTTTAAGTTGAAATTGTGAAGGTTCCGCTAAACGGTAGCAAGTTCGGCCTGGACAGACCAATGGATATTAACCACAAATACAACCACTATGCATTTAAGGTTCTAAATTAGTACAAGACACTAAAAGCATGCTTAAAAGGAAAAATTTGGGAGAGGTGTAATTAATTACTGTCAGCTATTATAAGAGCTAACTAAAAGAAAAGTTTTTGACATGACAGGTCAACCCTCTACTCTACTTTAAATTACTTTAAAACCGTCACAGCTCTAAAAAACTTAAAATTTATTCCTAATGGCAAGAAAAGAAGATAAGTGTATCTTTTAATCATAAAATATAATTTATGTTAAGCTGAATTCATAATTACTTTATAAATATATTATTAACTACTTCATAAATACACTTTAAAAATATACTATTGAACGAATTTTCCTTTTTTTTCAGTTTAAAACTAATCACTGTACAGCATATAAACATATTGATCTTCTAACAGTTTTCCATTGTTATCATCATAGATGAGCATATAGATAAAAATAACGTTTTTTATAAGTATAAGACATTTCTATCCCTCTGCAAGGAAAATTAAATTTATATCTACGGAGAATTTCCATTCTGTATTTTTTTGATAACATAATGTATTCCATTATTAAAACTAACAAGCTAAAGTGTAAAGAAATGATCCATTTAATAAACATACCTCAAATGTTTGTTTTTAAAAATCATAAGTAACAAAAATACAAATAAAGCAAAAGATTTTATAAATAGAGCATAAGAGAAGAGCTAATATTACAGATACAACCACCAGAACAAAAAAAGCCGGGACGGCATACTGACAACATTATTCGTGATAGGCAATGTAAACAAAGCAATTCCCATAATACTAAATGTCAGGCTATCTAATTGAAGGTACAAATGACAACAATAAAAAATATTAAAAACTATCGGAACAATTGTAAGCAACTGAAGATTCCCAATTACCATCGTGAGAGATCCAGTTAGGTTTCAATAACTTCATTTTAAAATATGAGAACAGGTAACGATTCAATAAAATCAATAGTACACAAAAAGTGAACTTTTGTAAAATAACATAAATCTAAACAGCATCTACAATACTATTAAAACCAGCAGTTTACTTGGTGGACATCTTATTTATTTTCACTTATTTAATACACGGAGCGCAAATCATAACCTCATCGAGTGAGAATAATATTGTTAAATTAATAATTTCGAAAGAAAGAACGGATAATTTGCTTGCAGAGAAGTTTAGTTGTCAAAAAAGTAGACCTGCCAAACTGAAGAAAGTACAAGGAGGCTTGATCAATTAGATAACAGAATAAGAAAGCTATAAGCAAACAAGTTCAACTTTGATTTGCCTGCACATGCTTAATCGTCAGAAGCTATTTAAGGACAAACCATGTGAAACGTCTGGTATACAGCGGAGTGGAAGACAACGATATATTTATAATAAATATAAATTAATTTATTGTGCAACAAAGACTTTTTTTAGATTGATAGCCAAAAACCTCGGAACTGGTGGGGGTCTAGGGGCTTATTAAGCCGGGTTGCATTTAATAAATAAAGGCACTCAGAACCTTCTAAAATTACAATTTCTTACTCAATATTTGTGTCATTGAATTTGCAATTAAAAAATAGAACATTTATTTGTTTCGGAATTTTAAACAAAAGATCTTTAGGTTAAAACTGCAACAATTATACATCCCTCCCCTCACCCCCGTAGNGGAGGAAAAATGAAGATCGCAGCCCGTTAGCAAAATCCGTTCGAAAGCGCGAGGTTTCAGGTTTTCCCTAGGAGTAGAAACGTGACGTCAAAGTGACGTCATTTTTCTCTTCCTAGCTCGTTCGAAGTCTGCGAGGTTTGAGCTCCGTCTTGACCTTTCTCTCTCCTCCACTTCTCAGTTGTATAGGAATGTATTACGTTATTTTCCCCCTTCTTAATATTTTTCTTATTTAACTGTCAAAAATATTTTTTTTAAATTCCCATGATGCTTTCCTTTAGAACTATGTTCAATGTAATCTTCAGTTCCATATAGTTTCCTAACTTAAAAGTTTTAATCGATTTGAAAATCAAGAAAGAAACCAACGTACTTTCTTCTTCTGTGACTGTCCACACGCTAATAGTGAAAACATGCAAAACTCTGCTCCACGCCAGTTGTTGCGCATTTTGATCACCAATTTTTGATTTCTAAAATATATTCTTTATTCTCAAAAATACAGAGAAAGCATGAAAATAATGTAATAAAGATTAATAAAGAAAAGAAGGAAAAAAATTTTGAAATAAAATATTTTTAAAAATATTTAAAAAGATATTTTATTTAAAAAAAATTATTAAAAGCCGGAAAACAAAATAAGGAAAAGATATAATTTCGTCATCAGCTCACGCGATTATATCCACAAAAAAGGAGTGCTTTCTAATATTATATTAATATTATCCAAAGCAAAATCTATCAATAGTGTTGGGAGCAGCCAAAAAGACTGAAACGAAAACAGAATATATTAAGTAAAAAATATACGAAATAAAACATATTAAGCGAAAAATAAAAATAAAAAATTCTTAAAAAATACAGAATAAAATACAAAATTTAATCAATAAATACGAATGATAAAATATTAATGATAAATAATAATGACATAATGTACAGAAAATGAAATGCAAGAAAAATACAGTAAAAAAATACAAAACGTAACCTATAAATAAGAATTATAAAATAATAATGATAAAAATAATGGTAAATAATAATGATAAAATGTATATTCTGTATTTTTCTTGCATTTTATTTACTATTTTCTGCTTGATATGTTTTATTTCGTATACTTTTTCTTGATATGTTCTATTTTCGTTTCAGTTTTTTTGGGTGCTCCTCTAACTATTATATTGATATATTTTGCTTTGACTATATTAAAATAATATTAGAAAGCACTCCTTTTTTTGTAGATATAATAGTATGAGTTGATGATTAAATTATATTCTCTCAGTTTTTTGTTTTCTGGCTTTTTAACATTTTTTTTAAACACCATAAAAAAAATTTTATATATTCAAAAATATAGTGTTTTAATAATTTTTTTTCTTCTCTTTTCATTAATCCTTATTACATTACTTTCCATGTATTTTCTATATTTTTAACTTATTTCATGAGTTCTATAGAACTCATAAAATAAGCTGCAAGTATATAATTTTGCAGCTTAGGCGCAGTAAATAAAATCTATTGTTTTTCTTAATTTTTTTCGTTTTTCCATAGTTTCTTTTGATCCTTTTGCCTTTATTATGCTATATATACGTACATATATATGTGTGTCTATATATGCTGTTAGAGAGGGAGCTCCCCCCCCCTAACTCTTGAGATATTTCCGTGTCTGGCGCAAAACCATTATCATTAAACTTGATTTCATTACTGAGCAGTTTTAAAGTTTCATGTAATACTCTGCATTTGAAATCATGTTAAATGAACGAGTACATGATTATTGAAATTTGTTTATTTTTGTTCAAATAATTATAAGACGAGTATCGCATTCTTATCCTTCAGCATGCTTTTTTTGTATTCTCTATGCGGTACTTTTAATTACGCCACCCTAGAGCTGCATAATGGGTACCTGGCGATGGTTTGAGAAACATCAGAGGATGATTCGGAGGCATACATACGTCACATCTCGTTTATTTACAGGATGGACACATTGACCCACCATCCATCCATCCGCTTAACGTAATTTTAACGTTGAACCATAGCACATTCAATCTCCGATCCAGTACCCCCAGAGGTTTTGATTTGCTATGGGAACTTGGAGGACTTTGTAACCACAGAAGTTTTAGCGTGCATCAGTCACCATTTTGTACATGCAGAGTCTTCGGCCGACGGGGATCGTCATCTTGTTTGAAAAACTATCAAAAGTATTTAATTTGAAAGAAAAAAAATTTACATTTCAGATTTTTCCTTATTCTTCGCAGGATATAAAAAAAGATTGTTTAATAATATTTTTATAATTCGTTTAATATGGATTACATGTTTTTTCATACCTTTATATAAGATTATATGCCATTTCAAATTATTCATTTGAATAAACATACCCTAAATGATGGCGTATTTTGATCTAAGGTTATTTTCAGAATTCCTACCATTTTTTCTCGAAATTAAATGCATTATTTATTTTATTAAATACGATTATTTCTTTAATAAATATATTAGGTTGTAATTTATTTTTGAAAGAAAATAAAGTTGTTTGAAATTCTAAAGAATTCGAAACTTCGACTTACAATTTTAAAAAGTATAAAAGTCTTATTAATTTCATAAATATAAAGAAAGATAATCTATGATTTCATGCACAAACAGTGAAAAGTAAAATCATGAACCTATGTACGAGGGTTGCTATTTATATTTCTTTGGCAACAGTAAGTGTTGCTAGGTGACCGCAGACGATTTTAATCGAAAGTTTGATATTTTTAAACATAAATTCAGCAGACGATTTACCATTATAGCTTCATTTGTGTTGTTGACAGTAAAGTGGGTATAATATGAAAAAAAACACAACTACTTCCATTCCGAAAATTTTACTAGGAATAATATTTATAACTTTCGACGTGGATTGTCAAGACAAGAGTGCTTCGATGAACTTAATTCTTTATTCAGCGATAAAGCGCCATCCTACAGCACTGTAAAAAATTGGTATAACGAATTTAATCGTGGTCGATGTTCGATCCAGGACGAATCCCGTGCAGGTCGTCCAAAATCCGTTGTTGTGCCAGAAAAGATCGATGCTGTGCGTGAACTGATAAAGCAAGATCGTCATGTGACATACCGTGAGATAGAGGCGTCTTTGGACATTAGTATGACTAGCATCAATAAAATATTGCATGAACATTTGAGCGTAAAAAAAATTTGTTCGCGTTGGATCCCGCATAATCTGACAAACGCTCAAAAAAAGGCTCGTGTCGATTGGTGCAAGGAAATGTTGGAAAAATACGTTCAAGGTACATCAAAGGCTGTGTATAACATCTACACAGGTGACGAATCATGGATCTATGCATATGAGCCGGAAACAAAACAGCAATCAACTGTATGGGTCTTCCAAGACGAGGCAAAACCAACAAAAGTTGTTCGAGGAAGAAGCACATCGAAACAAATGATTGCCTGTTTCTTCGGCATTAACGGTCATGTGGCAACAGTGGCGTTAGAGCAACGCAGGACGGTCAATTCTGAATGGTACACGACCATTTGTTTGCCAGAAGTCATCGGAGAAATTCGAAAAAAGCAGAAGAACAGGCGAATCATTCTTCATCATGACAATGCGAGCTCTCACACATCGACTCAAACAAAGGCATTTCTGACGGAGCGAAAGATCGAACTGATGGGTCATCCGCCGTACAGCCCTGATTTGGCACCCAATGACTTCTTCTTATTCCCACACATCAAAAATAAATTACGTGGACAACGATTTTCGACCCCCGAAGAAGCGGTTGATGCATTCAAAACGCATGTTTTGGAGTTACCTCAATCGGACTGGAAAAAGTGCTTTGAAAATTGGTTCAAACGCATGCAAAAGTGTATTGATCATCATGGAGAATATTTTGAAAAACAATAAAACCAATTTCGATCCTACATATTTGTTTTTTCATTATTAGGCCAGAAATATCAATAGCAACCCTCGTACTATTTAAATAAATTTGATATACGAATATACTAAAAAGTTATTATTTGAACCTTAATAAAAAACAATTAGAACAGTACACATATACAAATGTATTAATTGATTTAGTGCAAACATTTGCTTACCTCCTAAGAAATGAATTTATTTAGCGTCTTCTTGCTATGCAAATAAAAGCTATATTGGGATTAGGAATTCTTGATAACGCAATTTATTCAGAGAATAATAAAATATTTTTAAAAAATGTTGGCATCTGGAAAAGTTAGTTTTATTAGAAAAAAATAAAACATACTTTCCTTGAAACATTTATCGCAAAAGATCCAGAAATGCGCAATGTTGAGTTAAGCTACTTCTCAACGTTAGAACTATCACAACTCTTTGAATGTTCTTCGTCAGTAGAAAAATGATCCCGAACAGGAATTTCTTCAGATGTGATGCAGGTGGTCATCGGTGGGTGCTGAAATACTCTGGCAGCAAGATCGGAAATATCCAGTTGGTGATTAAACACCTCCCAGCAAAGACTTTGTTGCAGAATTTTTGAGAAATTCGTCGTTTCTAAGTAAGTGCGGTAGTGAAGAAACACTCCACCAGCATTGCGCATTCCACACTTCTTGTTCTGACAAGGGTGGTGCGAAACAGGGGGTCAATTGTCTCCTTCCAGCGAACTTAAAAAATCATCGAGAAGAGCTGACTTCCGAAAAAACAATTTTATTCTTAAGAATGTTAGTTTATTTTTATCATATGAAAAGTATAAATTGCATTTTAAAACATAAAGGCGAGGTTGCAGGGTGATGTTCTCTTCTAGTCGCACTTTACAATCTACATCCTGTTGCGACATTTTTTTCTCGGAAAATTCTCTCAAGTATTTTTATTTGTGTCATATTGAAAGTTATTCAACACCCCTGATGTAGTATCAGGGGATACATATATAAGGATATTCCTACTCCATCGATTTCACACAGTTAGTGATGCATGGTCACTTTCTCCAGATTCAAATTTACGATTGTTTGCAAGATGTGATGCAATATTAAAATAAAACTTTATGTAAAACGTTGATTTTTTAAAAAATATAAGTCTAAGTCTTTTTTTAAATTATTTGGAAGAAAAATGGAGAATGTTGTTTTGATTTGTTGTAATGATTATATTTATCTATGTATACTAATAAATTAAATTATAATTGCTCAGGTGTATGAGTTAAAAAACAAAAATAGACTTGTAGTACTTATTCTTATCAAGGATATATATTCTTATAGGGAAATATATATCACTTTTTATCGTTGAAGAAATGGAATTTAATTCAACAATATTAACACAACACGTTAGGCCCGGGATAGCCTGGTTGCAGGGTGATGGACTCTTCGTGAGAACAGGAGTTCGAATCCAGCCGGCCGAAGACTTCCCGTGTAGTAAATGTTGACTGGTGCAAATAAAATCTGTCGGGTCACAGAATCCCGCATGTTCACATAACAAATTACACCTCTGGGGGTACTGAATTGGAGATTGATCGTTCTCTGGTTCAGGTCAAAATTACGATCTGTGGGAGAATGAATGGGTCTGCCCTATAAACGAACGTGACGTATGGGTGAGGAAACAGTCGAATTCTTGATCATATATGGCGCCACAGGAAAACAAGAGCAATCGCACCCCTTTCCTTAATGACCTACAACAACGACAAAACAAGTTTTTATTTTCTCTTGTCCAGGGAGTTTTGCCTCCTGCCGAGAAAATGTAAAAAAAAAAAAGAAGAAAGAACTTGAAAAAATAAGAACTTATTCTATTACGTTGAATTTTATTTATGTATTTGCTATGAATATTATCATATATACCGTTTGCTCCAACATTGTTAGATGACACCATAGGAGTAGCAGAGCTGCAGGACAACTCCTTTGATCGCTGAGTAGTAAATTAACATTTTGACGTAATTTATAAAACTGCGTAATAAATTTTCTTTTGCTACTTTACAGCCTAAATAATAAATATTCTACATCAGGTATAAGTGATTTAGTGTTCTCTTCCTCTCAGGACTCAAAATCCGTTGTTAATTCCTATCCAACTACTGTACTGGCAAACCAGTGGTACAGTTTGTCGAAAGTAAGAACTCCCCAAGCCATTTGTCTGGATCAGTGGCGGTGACTATAGTAACGAGGTATAACTATTTCATTTCAAGGAGGGGTGTGGAGTTATTGTTTAGGACAGGTTTTGGCTCTGGTCGGCGAGAGAAAGGGAATTTTTTTCTCTGGTCTATTGTGCTAGAGTGAAGAGAAGCTACCCTTTTCGCTTTTCAACTTAAAGCAATTCTAATAGGGTAAATACACCGAAGATTTATTACTATTTTTAGTGAATATAACCTTTTTCTCGTTTTCTTGATGGCACAGGAAAACTACTCAATAATTACCAAGGGGTAAGTAACAAAAATATATTTAAATCTTTAATATGATCAATACGGTACAATGGTGGACAATGCTACTCCTACATTACAATGATGATGATCTTGCTTTTTTTTAAAAAATCTTAGTTTGCAGTTACGGTTACAATCTAATGATAAACTCCGCCATCAAACAAACATGATAAACATCGGTTCAATAACATGTATTTCTACAACCCTTCCTGAAATGCTCTATTCTTGTTTGCTTAGCCGCAGACGGTCTCAGACTTTGTGGCAGGGGAGAGTTCTTACCGTAGACGAACTGATATGGAAACACTTCCCGACTCTCAGATAATTTTTCCTGAATTTATATTATTCCGCTTTTTAAACCTGTCTAACCTGCTATTCGAGCACATAAAAGCATTCTCATAAAATCGCTTAACAAATTCATCAACATTTGTCCAGATACTGGAAGAATGCTTCTTCAACATCCTTGTGATCTGCTTTTCTCAACTTTTTTCTGCCATCTAAATTTTTTTCATGAGCAGAAATTATTAATTGCCTATTTTTCCATATGTTACAAACTGTAGATTTGGATAGTTTATAATCTCTGCAAATATCAGCTTGATTGCATCCATTTTCAAATTTTCTGATTATGCCCATTTTATCATCAATAGAGAACGTTTTACGTTTACTGCTCGTCATAGTTAAATTTGAGACACTTGTTTAAAGGATTTTTTTAACTGAATTGAGAGAAAAAAGAAGTTGAAACGAGGGCCTTATCAACACATATTAGTGTCCAACCCTTTGACCAATAATGAATAATTACTCATTCCCTCTGACGGAAAATGCAAATTGATCCCACTGACACCTTACTGGTGCATCATCTGCCTGGGTAGGAACAACTAGGAAGCATCTGCTTGGTTTGTTTAGGGATAGGAAAGTGAGGTAAAAGAACCAGACAAGGAAAAATGCTTATTGCTACATTCCCCTCTTTAGATGGTTTTAAAAATCGGTATATGTATTTATTTTGAAGTAGAAATTTCAAAATTATTACTAAAAAAATGAGAGAAAAAAAATCAGTCGAAAACAGAAAAAAGGTCATTATATCCAACTTCCTCACTTTTTGGTTCACTATATCCACAAAAATAACATTATACGTGTATAGCAAGGCACGGGACCGAACATTTCGTTCATTATATCCGGGAGTTCACTATTGCGGGGTTTGACTATTTCTAACCTTCATGATTTAAAAAAAAAAAATTATTATTTCGTTTTGCACATATGTTCAAATTATTCATTATATATAATAATTTGTTTTGGTATCAATTAACACCACTTGATTAACAAGTTACTTTGCAGAGAGTTTTCAGTGTTAAAATAGTTTATGGCATTAAATTATCAAAATGATAATCATCTTAAGTTTATCCCACAGACGGTTCTGCAAGTAAAGAGTCGTATTTTTACTATCGAAATTTTTTAGGCTACGAGTGAAGTTGCGATACATCATGCTTAATCATATAAGCCACGTGACACAAGCTGTGACGTAAGCAACCACCCCGAAGTCTAGGATTTTGCCAAAGCAATTTTTATGCTCAGTGTTAAAAAAAGTAACTAAAATTGAAAAGGCGCATTTTTAACAGTCAAATTTCATTTACACAAACTTCGAGCTGTGTCCAGAATGAAAGATCACCAACGTAATGCTATGGGATGGAAATGGATGAAGTAACAACACCCGTTCTTATCAGCCTGATTAACAGGTAGAGAATTCTCCAGTCGAACTTTCTCTTTTCATAACTTGCTCTGTCCTGTTCATACTTACTTTATAAACTTCATATATAAAACAACTAAGCTCTGATTTAAGTTTTTTTTTCTTCATTTATTCAAATTTTTAAACAAAATTATGACCAAATGCATTTAAAATAAAAATTTTGTTGATTTGAATATCTAACAAATAACAAGGTAGAGTGCATAGCCAGATTTTCCAACCAAAATTAAGTACCTTTTAAGCACTAAAAGAATATTTTTAATTACTTCCCAAAAAAGAAAATCATAATTAGGATCTGTGCTATCATTTAAAGTTCTTAATTTATGAACATAAAATCAATAACATTCAAAAACTTTATATGATTATGTTAAAATAACTAGCTTCTGATAAATGAAGAGAAAATTGTGAAAACCATGAATTTTTTATAATTTAGAAAGACAATCGATACGACAGAGAAAAATCTCTTTATAAAAGATTCAGCACTTTTTACAAAGAATAAAAAAAGCACCCTTAAGGGGTTTTAAAAATCGTAAAAGTATATCCTATAAGGGTATATCCTCAACAAGGCATGCCTCAGCAGATAGATAAGAAAATGCGACTCTTGGAAGTTTGAGTTCAATGCTTTTGAATTATTCACTATGTCATCCCGTTTCATTTCTAAATACTTTTTTTTGATTGACAAATGCATCAAAAGATTAAATACTTTCATTCCTCGAGAAAAGTGCTGTATAATCAAGAGAGACCTCTCTACCTAGTTTTGCAGGATGGAGTTCGAATAAAAAAATTAAAAATTTCAAAACTTTTTAGTCTGACTACGACCCCTAATTACAGACACAGGCATAAAAGTTCAGTTTGCAATGTCATTTCAATGACCAAGTGTTCCAATATAGCGATCATTAGTCATTTGATTTAAATTATTTTTACCACTATTACATACATTTGTTATTACCACACAATAAATTTTAAACACCTCGAATCCCCTTTGAATGAAGGAGCAGCGATGCAATCTTCTAAAACTCTTATCCCCAGCTGTGTAAGTTTCTTTTAGAAGGAAACAACACACCTACTTTTCTTATTTGTATACACTCTTCTTTCAAGTTTTTTGTATAATGTCAACCCCTTCTGCGATTTATTTTAGAGCAGGGTTGGCACAGAAAAAAGGAACAAAATAGTTACTTTTAGTAGCCTAAAGCATGAAAATAGTTGCCTAAATAAGAACAAAAATTTTTCAATATGACTTGCCATATACCATGATCCACTTAGTCAAGTTGGTAGATTTTTATATAAATGTTAGTGCTCTAGCATTAAATTTTTATATCAAAAAATTAGTACATTTGCAGAAAATTAAATACCTTTAATTACTAGAATTCATTCAAAAAAATATTTTCATTAAAAAAAAAAACATACTTTCCTAAAATTTTTTCCCTTTAATCAATAATTAATTTAGCAAATATGTACAGATATGTTGTGAAATGTTATTACTCAAATTCGAGATTTCGCACTGTAACTCGCATCATTATATTCAAAATTGCGTATCTTAAAATCGTGCAGAATTTTGCAGCAATAATCGTTGAAAAGGCGATCAAGAAACAAAATAGACATTGGAATCGGTGCTAATTGAGCGCATTAAAAAGTGATTACTGAAATTTGCAAATAAAATTTTTTATTCTCAAATTGTTTTTGCACTGTATTTAGAAGCTCCTGCAGGTAGCCAACCCAATTTATGTTATATAAAAAAATAAAAACATCGCTAGCAGGGTGCATAGCCAATTTATTCAACAAAAAATAAGCAACTTTTAAGCATTCAAAAAATATTTTTAAGCTCCTTAAAAAAATATCATAATCAGGCAGGGTTGGAGAGTGTTTGATGATGTCAAAAAAAATAAAATCTTTTGGCATTTGTCAAAAATCATGAAATTTTGAATCGTGTAAAACGAATAGAGTTTTCATACGCTACGGAATGACAATAAGCAGAAATAGATTGGGGTTGAATTAATTGTGAAAACATTGAATAGAACAACGTGAACTGTGTCTTTTTGTATAATTCGAAGGGAAAATCAACACAGTAAAGGAAAAATACCATTTTGAAAAAGGGTAAATTAAGCACACTTTAAAAACACCCAATAAAAAAAGCACCTTTAAGGGCTTTTAATAAAACGAAAATAAGCACCTTTAAGCACTTTTTAAAAAAGGTACGCACCCTGGCTAGGAACACAGAAAAGCCCCCAATTGTTTCCGTTTCCTGAAAGAAAAAAATTTATAGCCTTTTCAGGCAAAAAAAAAAAAGATGCCATAGTTCTCCAGGCCAAAAATAGTTGTGAATAGCCTACGGCAACCCTGTTAGAGTTAAAACATGTAGTTAACTTGACGCATGTTCAAAAATTGCAACTTTGAATCTGGTTTTTTAATGCATTTTTCATCTATGAGGCATTTAAAAAAAAAAAAAAAACTTTTACATGTAACACAGAAAAAAGTTACATTATTATTAAATTAAAAAATTTTTACAAGTTAATATTCATCGTATTTTTGGGTACTTGTAATGTAATGTACATTTTTAATAGAATCAAGAGGGCCCGTATCAAGTAAAATAACAGAGTCCAAAATACAAAGAAAATTATTACTTAGTTACTGAAGATATACATGCAAGAAGAGGAATAAGGATTTGACTCCACGTTACAAAAAGGTTACTAAAAGAGGTTATTAATAAATGAGAAAAATAACAAGACAATTAAAATTTATAAATTGAAATCTAGTTTCATTCTGCACACTTCTCTAGTTAGAACAAAAAGAGCCATTAGATTTATAAATAATCACGATAAGTATTTTTATAAAATTTATTGAACTAAGTTAAAAAATCATTAGTACACTTAATTTGGTACATGAAAATAAAACAATTACGTTCATTATTGCCGACAATATATAAAAGCTATTAATGTCAAAGTATTAAATAACAATACAAAAAAAAAAATGTTTACAAAAGTATTTTTTTTTTTTTTTAAATAATCTAACACAAAAAGCAATACAAAGTTTCAAACTTAAATTTTTAAAAAAGTCAAATTTTATGTAGTTTTAGAGATTTCAAGTAGCAGATATATATAAAAGACAAAAAAATTGTGCATCTGTTCGAAGAGTCCATTAGAGAAAAAAATATTAAATGAAAACAAATAAAGTTTTCAGATTTGTAGACAACAAAAATGCAAAGCAAAATAGCAATTATGAGCCAAGTCGTTCATACGTCTGATTAAAAAACTTGTTTAAGAGTGAATTTTTTTCATGGAAGACAAAAAGTGTTAAAAAAAAGGGAGAAACTTATTACTTGCCTTTTATACATTTATTTAAAAAAATATACTTTTTTGTAACACTAATAGCTCAAGTTTAAAATCGAATTTTATTAACCATGGATAAAGCAAATAAAAAAGTGAAATTCCATTTTTGAGACTTTAATATCGTTACGGCATTGCACGAAAAGAGTTTGAAAAGAACATGAAAAATTATATTGTGAAAATGGTAACTAATTACCTTATTAAATCAATACTGCTACTACAGAACTAGGTTAAGCTGAAAATAAAAATGAAGCAGGGGTGATTGTGACCAAGAGTGAAAATTTTATGCGGAAAAATCAATATATATATCGCACATTTTTTATATTTAACATAATTTTTTTCAATAAGATTTATAGTTAAATAACCCACCAATGATGAATATTACATCTTTAAAGTAACTAAACTTAGTTCTTACAGGAATCGCGGATATGAATCGTGAAATTGGATTGTAAAATCTCATGACTACATTATTTTAAAATTGCTTCAATACGAATTGCGATGTACCATTTTTAAACATTGTTAATACGAATCACAAGGTGTAACTGTTAAATTAGGTAAACACGGAAATTGACGGTTGACATTCAAACCGTGCAAATATGAATTGCGATATTAGCGGATTCCGGCACAGTTTTAAATATTCAACCAAGCCAAAAGAATCAATCGGCGAATTTCTGCCCACTGAAGAATAATGTGTATACAAGTAACTGGTTATAGCGAAAGTTTAAAAATTTGGATTTTAGAATTCTGCAAATATTTCGCCGGATTATAAGTTTTTGATTAGCGAAAGTGCAAGAACCAAGGGTCTTGAGATTCACGGAATTCCGCGATATTGCCAGAAAAATCATATGCCCTTCTCTTAATTTTTTCTCACGGAAAGATAATACGAAAACCCTGGAATACAATCACCCCTGATTAAGGTAGATATTTTTCTTTAAATACATTTTAAAATTTAAGATATATATATATATATTCTTTCAAACAGACATTACGGGTGAAGCATAGCCAACACTTTAACAGGTTTGAATGCTTTTAAGGAAATAGAGATTAGGCACTAGATTTGCGATGGCTAATTAGAGGAGGTGGGTAATAAATAACCACACACACGCAGTCAATTGCATAGATAAGAGAATGCAGAACATTTTGACAACAGCTTTTTACATTCAAGTGGGATTATATTCTCAAGGCTAACAAAAGAATAATCTAAAAAGTAAACAAAAGGAAAACATTGTTGTAAAATGAAATAATGGATATATGATGAAATGTCATAACATAAGACAAAACCCCATAGGTGCACATTTGACAAAGATCACATTTTTTGTACACATTATATATATATATATATATTTATGTATATATAAATGATGTATGTACAGTACCAAATGTACAAGTACAGATTTTGACATTAATGTATAGCTCCATGAAGTGGACTGAGAACAAAAAGTTATTTGACACTCAGGTCAAGAGAGACTCTTGATCGAGAATAAAGAGCGGCTATTTCTTATTGTTTTTCTTGTTCACCTGCCCTCTAGGAGGAGTGATGGGACGATTGGCATTCATTGGGCCATATGGAAACTTTTTCTTGTCTGCTGGTTTCAAAATCTAAAAGGAGAGAAATACATAAGTATCAACAGTTTTCTGTTACAGGGTATATGCTACATTTAAGATTTTCAATTTCAAGGCTTTCCATGACTAATTTCCAAGAACTTCTCATGACTTAACAAAGTAACTATTTTCTCCGACAAAAACAGAATAATAAATTTAAAAAGCATTATACAGGGTATCTGCTACATTTTAGATTTTCAAATTCATGACTTTTCATGATTTTCCATGACTAATTCCAAGAATTTTTCATGACTTAACGAAGTTGCTATTTCCTCCAACAAAAACACAACAATAAATTTTTAAAAAAAAGCATTATAATAACATTATTCGAAATAGGCAAAACCAAAACTATTATACTCTTCATATTTATAGATTTTAAATTTAAAAAAAACAGAGTAAAGAAAGAGTTGAAACAATAAAATAGCTGAAAAAAATGCAAAAGTAAAAAAAAAAATTTTCTGCAGAATTACATTCTAAAGATACTTTTCTTGTTCATCGGAAAGGAAAGAAATACTTCTGATTTTTCTGTTCATTTCGGAATAAAAAAAAGTAGCCAATAACTGGTTTTTTCAGCTAGAATTTTAAATTGATAAAATTTAAAAAAAAATAATAAAAGTTCTAAAATCACAGAAGATAGTTTAAAGGATAATTAGCTCTAAAAATGATATTTTTTCTTTCATGTTTTGAAAGAACGACATAATTTTTAAAGAACATGATAAAATCATTTTATATTCAAATAAAATATGACTGAGAGGTGATTTTGTTAGAAATTCAGATATTTGGAACAGGATGAAATTGGGGGGAAATTCCATTTTAAAAATTAGATTTTTCGGAGACCTAAATCCAGGACTTTCCATGTTTTTTTTAAAAAATAGTAAAAATCATGACATTTCATGACAAATTTTGCTCAATACCGAAATTCATGACTTTCCAGGTGTGCAGATACCCTGATTACACTAACATTAATTATAATGATAGATATAACCAAAACTGCTATACTTTGCATTTTCATATTTATTGATTTTAAATTTAAAAAACAGAGTAAAGAAAGAGTGGAAGCAATAAAGTAGCTGAAAAATAATAGCTGAGCAAATAATTTTTTTTTCCTGCAGAATTATATTCTAAAGATACTTTTCTTGTTCATCAGAAAGGAAAGAAATACTCTTGATTTTTCTGTTCTAATTTCGGAATTAAAAATAAATTGCCAATGACTAGCTTGCTTTAGCTAAAATTTTAAATTGATAAAATAAAAAAATAAATAATAAGCTTAAAAGATACTTTGCTCTAGAAATGATTTTTCTTTTTTTTTTGAAAGAATACCATAATTTTTTAAGAACATTATAAAAACGTTTTATATTTTAATAAAATGACTCTGAATGGGGATTTTGTTACAAATTCAGATATTCGGAACACCATGAATGGGGGAAGGGGGCTCCGTTTTAAAAATAAAATTTTTTGGCGACCTAAATCCATGACTTTCTATCATTTTTTTAAAAAAATAGTTTAAATCATGGCAAATTTTGTTCAATACCGAAATTCATAACTTTCCAGGTGCGCGGATGCACTGCTTGTATTACAACTTAGGAGATTTAGAAAAGTTGCATCATGAACACAACGCAGATACTTCATAGACTACAAAAAATTATTTATTGCTAAAATAAAAAATATTTTGCTAAATACAGTGAACTCTCGCTACTGCGATATCCAATACAACCTCCCTTTATTATGATTATGTTTACCGGGCCCCGACAAACTTGCATATGAATTAATGTAATTCTCTCAATATTACGATAGTCTCTGAAGCAATAAATCCATGTAAAACGCCCCCAAATTTCAACCTTATTTTCTCCATTCATAATTGGTTTCGAAAAAAAATCTTATTTTATCATCTTTTGCCATTTCCCCCCATCTTTTCTGACAAGAGAAGACTCACTGCCGACCACCCCAAGAGCTTCCGTTCTTAGAATTAACATTCCTATCTGATTTCATTTCCTTCATGTTAAAAGCTGATCATGAGTCACAAATGACCACAAGCATCGCATTAAGACCTGAAAGAGATTTTTTTTTCTGTGGAGGGTGGGAGGAGTACCCTTCACAGACTGAAATCATTTTCGTGATTTGGACTCAATGCGTACTTTGTTGGTTGACTTGACAGTCATAAAAATGAATAAAACAAAAATACTAGATTATTTTCAATAAAAACTGTTTTCAGCTATATTTACGATCTTATTTTCGAAATTAATTTTAATTGGTTTTAATATTTAACCATAATTAACACTCTGCAAATTAATTTTTTGCATAATATATAAATACATTCATAGTTATTACTAGAGCCCGGATTTTGATGACCTAAAAAATCTCAATTAATGCCCTTAAAAAGTGCAAAAAATGCCCTTAAAATGCGAAAATTGCGCTAATAATGCCTTATGACATGACTTAAATAGAAGTAAAAATATTGAACTAAACTACGTTCATTAAAGTTTGAAAAAAATGTTTTATATCCTAAAATAACAAAAAAAAAAGGAAAATATATTGACTTTAAAGCATTTTCATTTTGTATAGAAACTTAAATGAATATAACAACTTCCATCTCATAATATTACTAAATATCAGAATTACAGTGGATTATTAATTTTTTTTTTAATATTTTGAAATGTAAACGAGCGTCTCTTGCCTGAAAGCAAATTTTTATACCAGGAGAAGTTTCTTTCAACGTCTACTGATGTTATTGGTACGTACTTGAAAAGGACGGTCACGCTTACTGACAATTCTTCAATTTGAAAAGATGTTGCTTCACCTTTTAATATCCCAGAGATTTTCTCATTGTTTGGAAGCCAGTGTAATAATAAAAAATATAAAAAATTAACAAAAAATTTAAAAAATGCTTTCAAATGCAAAATACGCCCTAAAATTTTAAGAAAATGCCCTATAAATCTCAAAAAATGCTTTAAAGGACAAAAAATGTCCAAAAATGCAAATGTCATCAAAATCTGGGCCTTAGTTATTACATATATAACATGAAAATTTAAAAAAAAAAAAACTTACTTTTATTTAAGCTTTTAAAACTTAATTTTTAAATTCACTGAAACGTTGACAAACCATTGCAATACAGGATTTTTTTTTTTTTTTTAAAGTTGACTTAATTTAATCAACATGTATTTAATGAAGTATAAATTGGAAGTGTACTAGTTTCTGACAAAGAATTCTTTTCTTGAGCCACAATAAAAAGATAGAGATTTTTCGGTTCAATTTCAGAAGGCGGAAAATGAAGTCTGAAATTGAGAATACCATGCAAAACGTAGCAGAGTTGTACATGAGAGTGCTCACTGAACCCAGCTCAGTAGACGCACATGCGGACTCCCAAGTATTTCATCAAATATGTAACATGATTGGGGTTGATAGCCGAAATGGATTGTGGTTGAATGATTTGTGAANTGTACATTAGAGTGCTCACTGAACCCAGCTCAGTAGACGCACATGCGGACTCCCAAGTATTTCATCAAACATGTAACATGATTGGGGTGCTACCATAGCCGAAATGGACTGTGGTTGAATGATTTGTGGAAACGTTGAATAGAACAAAATGAAAACCACGCTTTTGCACAATATGCAGCGAAAATCGGCACGGTGAAGGAAAAAATCTCATTTTCAAATAGAAAAAAATTAAGCACTTTTTAAAAACACTCCATAAAAAAAGCATCTTTAAGGGCCTTTAAAAAACAAAAATCAAAAATAAGCACTTTTTAAAAACGCTACGCACCATGGATTAGTATGCAGACTGTTCATATCTAATTTATATTTTGTGAAATACAAATTAATTAAATTTGGGCCATTTAATAGACTCCACATACCTGGAAGGAGCACATAAGAGTATCATCAACACTCATCATTGCTCCAGCATTATCAAATTCACCACAATAATTAGGAGCAGAAAATAAAGTAACCAGTTGTCTTTTGGCAAAGAATTCATATCCATCTTCCACAACCTAAAACATGCATTCAGAAAATAAAAAATACTAATAATAAAATATAACATCAATGAAACAGCATAGATATTGAAGAATGTTAATTTTTTTATATATATACTAACAAGCCCTTATTTCTATTACAGACTAGAGATATTTGTCTCACATTTATTTCATTCATCAACCCTCCTGATTGAAAAAACCATTTTACATTTCTTGATAAACAGTTAATAAATTACTTCGAAATTAAAAAGCAGTTCACTGAAAAGTCAAAAACTGTTTTATTCAAGGTTGGTGTTTTGGACGTCCTAAACTGGTTTTGGACAGGACACACGGATTTTGCTGTCTTTAACTGTCCTAAACTGACTAAAACTGTCCAAAAACTTGAACATTGGTAAAAGGTAAAAATTCTATGTGTAACACATAATAATTACTTATATTAATAAATATTTGATACTATTTATACAATTTGCTTTAACTTATTAAAAGAAAATAATAGAACATGAAAAGATTTATAACTTTTGACCCTCCACAATTTATTGAACAACAAAAGTGAATACCTTATTTATCCCTTAAATATGAATGTATATGTTTTTAATACTGATAAATTATGTTTTCGTACAAGCAATATCAAAAATAATAAAACTTTTTTAATAAAACAAAAAATTGTCTTCATTTTGTTTCTTGTTCAAAAATTAACCTTTTATTTTTCACAATACTTTCTTTAACTATGACATAATTTTTCACAATACTTTCTTTAACTTATGACATAATTTGAGCAAAAGGGTTTTAGACAGTTTAAGACAAAGCAGTTTTGGGCAAGACTGATTAAACCGTGGATTAATCCATTGTCCTAAACTTTGCTAACTCTGTTTTTATTGCATTAACTTTTATTCGGTTTCACAAATTTCGTTCTATTGGGATCCAAAACCACAAACTTCTGAATTTGCTACACAGACAAGCACAGTATCATAAATTTATTTACATCTACATAGAATGAGACTAAAATTAAGGTAGCAGGACTAATAGTTCAGAAATATTATTTAGTTTCCATTAAAAAAAAAAGTAACTTATTTATAATTATAAATGCATATTTTTATTCTAAACTTTAAAAAAAAAGTACAATGATAGAACAAACTGCTTCAAAGTCGTAAAGAGTTTATGAGTAAAAAACATAAGAAACATATTAGTCTTATCAACTTTGTTTTGGTCACTTTCGATTCAATATAGTGATATTAGTCACGTATATAGGTTTAGGTACAAAAGTGCAGTTTTTAAACATAAAAGCTATAACTTTTGAGCCATTAGTCTTATTGATATTGTTTTGTTCCTAAAATAAAAGTCATAACATATAAAACCTAATCTTGACATAAATTGTTCTGCTGGAACATAAATGCATATAGTTCAGCATCAAATTGTTTTGCAATGCACATTCAATTTGGAACCCTTCCTACTATAGAGGCAGAAGGTATATTTCACAGTAAAGAAATTGAATTTCAAATTAAACTATTATAGACAAAATACACAGCTGCAAATCTGATAATCAAAGAAGGTGCACACCATAATTAAATAACATCATACCTGCCAACATTGGAGAAATAAAATAACAGAGATTTTACAAGTGATATTTTTTAAGGCCACGAGTTGAGTTTTGATACATCATGCAAAAAGAGAAATTCAAAATTGGATATATAATTCATCAGACTTAATTCTTATATTATTCTATTCTTACATCTAGAAGTAAAAATCATGTACATAAATCTTAATATCTTTTTAAATTATTATTTATAATTACTTCCACTATTAACACTTAACATACTGCAGTACTAGCAATAGTACCATCTGTTGAAGAATAAGAGAAGTATTTTTGCCATCAGCAGATATGTAATCGCCATTTTTTTTCTTCTTCTTAAACTTCAACAAATGCAGAGAAATTTGAGAATACACGGGTAAACAGGTGATAGCCTTAAAACACAGGAATCTTCGTTAAAAAACAGGAAACTTGGCAGGTATATCATATTGTGCAATTTTGCTAACAAATATTAAGCTAAAAATTTAGAAAGTGCAACATACCATTGCTACCAAAAACAAGTAATCAAATGCCATTTAACTTTAATGGATGTTCGTATAAAAAGGACAATTACCTGATGAGCTCTGCAAATTAAATCCAGGTCATGTTTGTGCAGAAATTTTCCCACAATATCGGCTCCAAAAGTATAAGATACACCTCTGTCATTCTCTCCCCAACCCATCACATCTTTGTCAGGGTCGGACCACAACAAATCGCATAAAAGACCTTGGTCAGGAACATCTGTTGGACGCATGATACGACGGATTTGTTCCATAGATTGCAGATCAGGACTTAAACCTAAACGAGTACAAAATTATTTGATTGGGTTAGTAAGAAAGTAATTTCAGTTTCTTGAGGGAAAATAAAACTCAATCTTTTCCATGCAAAAAATGATATTTAATGAATCAAATATTTTACATTCTGTCCGAGGACTTTTCGTTAACTTTATGATACCAGACACATAGAACTTGCAGTCCTGATATCAGTAAAGAACTTATCCAAGGGTGATTTTAAGTCAAAAAGTTAAAAATATGCCCTCTAGTCATTATCACCAAGTCCCATATCCAGACATCTGTTAACCAGACACTTTTTAACAACCAAAGTGAACAAATTTCTTCCCTTTTAAATTTTTTTTGCACTAATACAATTTGTTAAAAAAAACATGCAGGAATGAGAATCCACTTTTCAGCTTCTTAATGATTTTTATCAGATTTCCACTTAGGGAATCTTCAGAATCAAATTCCCACTTCAGAGTACTCAAAAATTTCACATTCTGATAAATTGCGGATTTAAGATGAGATTATTATGACTAAAGTGGGTCATTAAGTGATTTTTTAAAAGCACAATTCCGAATTTGCAGATTGCAATATTTTAAAAACAAAATTGAAATTTTAAAAAACATGTGGAAATCCCCAATTCTTGAAAATGCGACTGACAAAACCTCTTAGACAATCAGGGGTCTGTCCAGACATTTTGTGAAAGGTCCGTTTTTTGTAAAATTGCGAAAAAATTACTCGTAATTTGTGAATATAAAATAAACGTTAAGCCACATTCTTTCAACCACGGTCCTGCTTTTGTGAATTTGCGCAAATAGGGCCCTGTTATTGCAAAACACTTTTTCAGGGAGTTTTTAAATTGTAAAGAGATACAAGATTATGCTCAACACTAAAATTATAATAAAAAAATTAAATTTTAAAAGATAAACAGCAATTGCTGCTACAATTGACGTTAAATTAGAGATGCAAAATACAAATATTTGGTATTTAGCCTATACTGCTGAACGCAGAATATTCATTTCGGACAAATAAAGGAAGAAGCGTCTGCCGAAGACAAAGCTTTGTTTGTTTACATCTGTCTTCCACCCCCTTGGGAAGGGTTTATTCGATTAACAAAGCAATAATGAAGAAAAACAAATTTGTGAAGGGTCCAATTAGAAGATAAATTATTTTGTGAAGGGTCCGTTTTAAAGTTAAATTATTTTGTGAAGGGTCCGTTTTTATGAGAAGATATTCTGTAAACGGACCGTAAATTTCTTCTAAACAGACCCCTGACAATAAAATCATCCCAAACCAAGTGCATCAAAAAGTAATTCCACAAACATGAGATTTAAAAAAATCTTGTATATGACAATGTAGCATTAAAAATTATGAAAATTAGGAACAACAATTGACAAAAATGAGATTGTAATTTCCAGCGGGATCGTGGGTGAATCGTCAATAACTGAGTGCAAAACACACACTACAAAGTTTGTCAACCAACTCATATCATATTAAAAGATTGAGATTCTCAAAAACAAGTGAAATACCATTTTAATAATAACAGGGGTCTGTCTAGGTTTTCCTGAGATGTACCTATTTTATGAATATTTAGACATAATTTGTGAAAATTAAAAATTATATAAAAAAGTAAACACAAAAATATGGATTTATTGTTTCTTATGGGATACGAAAATAAAATGTTAAGAAAAAGTATTTTGTGAAACTACCGTTTTTCCTAAAGTTGAATTCATGAAGGTACCGTTAAACGGTAGTAAATTTAGCCAGGACAGACCCCTGAATAATCGAAGAAACGATAGGCAAAACCAAGCGATTTCATGGTGGAATTGTCGCTAATCGAGAGGGTTGAGAAATGTTTATTAACTGATGCATGATACGGAGTTTACGATATGTTATAATGGCATATTAAAATGGATTTTACAAACAGTGTTAAAATTAGCTGCAAAAATAAAGCCACACCGCAAACCATGCGGATTTATTCGTTGATTGAAATTGACGTTAATTATGGCCTAATTCTTATTTTGTATTTAATAAATATCTTTTGGTGTTTGTTTATCTCAGGGTTGGCAGGTTTTTGACATGTGACAGTTTTTGACGGTTTAAACCATGGTTTAAACCGTCACGTCAAAAACCTCACTGTCAAAAATGTCGAAAATGTCAAAAACCTATATTCATATGTGAAATTTAATTAATACATAAAATTTATATATTTTTTATAAAGGATAGTGTTTCTAAATATGTTCTAGAAAAAATAAATTTAAAATTTTGAAGAAACACTTATATTTTGAATAGTAACCAAAATCTTGTACTTTTGAAAGCTCACATCTTTTGTAATATTATGTATTCATTTTCATGTGTTATTGAAAATCTGCAGTGATATTATTAAGAAATTTATTTATAACCAAATTTAGTGTATAGTATAGATTATACTAAAAATTAGACATTTTTAAAGATAAACATTAGCAGTTTTGTACATTAGACATCTTTTAAAGAAAAATCTTTTTAATATTCTTTTAAATCTTCTTAATAATCTTTTTAACATAAGACAATACAAATTTAAGTGCTTTCTGTTAAATACACAGAGTAGTTAGTGTCGATTTACAGTATATTCAGCCTATTCATTTACTATGCTGAAAATTTAGTTTATCCAAATACTTGTGAATTTCATTTTGCTGAATACTATCTATATAGTTTTGTTGAATATCTAAATATTCAGCTGTTGAATAATTACTTCTTGCTTTCAAGATATGCATTATTTGTATTCTTAATACAAGTGGGGGGAAAAAATTAAGAGGTAAAAATTGTTTTAAAATGATAAGTGTAATAATTATAAATAAATATAATAAACAATATGAATTATATTTATCATTATTCCCAAATATAACTACTTTTAAATTCAAATTAACATACTGGATAATAAAGATATTCGGTATAACATTAAATTTTTTTTTCATACACTTGTATCAAGTTTGTATTTATACAACATAACTTGTAAGTTCCTTATAAATATTAGTTATATGTTCCTTATATGTCAAAAATGCATAGTAATAAACTTTTATTTTTCTTAAGTATCAAAAAAAAAAAATTTTTTTTTCAAAATATAAATATTTAAAAAAATTTTGTGCAAAATTTTTCTGCACATGCATTTGAATATAAATTTCTGAGATTTTAAATCTGTTATTTTACCTTAATTTTAATTAAAAAATATTTTAAAACCTGCTGATTACCTATAGTATAATTAAATTTCAATATAATGCATGGCAACTGTTGGTAGTTTTGAAGTTTATATATTTTTTTGGCAAACTTTAGTTTTTGACATTTTTGACGGTTTAAACCAGTATTATACCCTTGTCATGTCAAAAACCACTTTTTGACGCCAAAAACCCAACCCTGGTTTACCTTAAAGACCGATTATTCGGAGGAAAAAAATTTCCGGACTTGCTGAAGTACCTTTGACTCTGGATTTGGGAATTTCCACTATATTTACAGAGAAAAAAAATTGAATTGTTTGCGTCTTGAACTTCCTGTTTAATTAAAAACTGCAAACAACACACTTCCTAATTTCAATTTACTTTAGAGATTGTTAAGTGAATGTGTTTCATGAAGAATAGTGATTTTTAAAACTGAAAACTACTTCACATAGAACTTATACAATACTTTTTAGCATATTAAGATTTTTAACGTTAAGCAACTAATTTTTTAATTACACGAGTTTGCTAAAATACACTTCAGTTAGGATATTTCAACATAATTGAATCATAAAAAGGCTATCAACATTTTCATGATAACCACAAACACCTGGGGGGAAAATTTCTAGACATTTCCCGAATTATTTTATAGAATTTCCAATAGGCATAATTTTATTGATCTTTCAATTATGCCTCAGGGTGGCCACTCAAATCTGGAAAAAAAATTCCCCGTACATATTATACACAATATATTAAGAGGAAACAATTACTAACAGCTGAGCATATCTTAAATAATGCTATAGTAAAATAAAATTGTTTAGTATAGCGGAAATATCATGGTTGAATATCCCATAGATTATGCTTTGAGTGGTCACCATTTTTTAAAAGGCAAAAATAGGAAACAAAATTCCCTGTATTTTTCCAGTTTGTGGAGGAAAAAAAAAAAAAAAATCAAAATTCCCTGTATTTTCCAGGTTTTCCCTGTGGAGTGAACAACGGGCGTGGCCTTATTGTTAAACACAAAATCATTCACAACATTAGGTTTAAAGTAAAAAATTTCTTAAAATAAATAAATTCTTACAAAACCAGTTTTTTTTTCGTTAGATAAATCAACCTACCGCCATGACAGCAGAATATTTTTTCATCAACAATTGCAGCCACTGGGAGGCAGTTAAAACAATCAGTAAATGTTTTCCACAGTTTAATGTTGTATCTCCTTTTGCCTTTATAAAAAGAAAAATTATTTTCAAATATGCATATTATACAATATTGAAAAGATTAAAAATCAATTTAAGACTTACATTCATCATAAAAACCGTAGATACGATTGATACTTGCACATTCATGATTTCCTCTCAAAAGAAAAAAGTTCTCTGGATACTTAATTTTGTAGGCTAGAAGAAGACAAATTGTTTCCAATGACTGTTTACCTCTGTCCACATAATCACCAAGAAAAAGATAATTGCTCTCCGGTGGAAATCCACCATACTCAAACAATCTCAGCAAATCATAGTATTGTCCATGAATATCTCCTGCAAATTACAATCATTATTTAAAAAAGTTAACAAAAATGAACATATTTATGGAAAAAATTATATGTAGGTAATTTTCTAAGAAAATGCTAAAATGTAAATGAAGGATATTTCAGTTTTTTCATATACAGTCAAACCCGCTATCCGACCTCCCGAATATAGTGAATGAAATGTTCAGTCCCGTGCCTTGCTACACAAGTATAATGTTATTTTTCGTGGATATAGTGAACCAAAAAAGGGAGGAAGCTGGATATAATGAACTTTTTTCTGTGTTCGACTAATTTTTCTTCATTTTTTTTTTTGTAATAATTTTGAAATTTCTACTTCAAAATAAATAGATATACCGATTTTTAAAGCCATCTATAGAGGGGAATGTAGCGATAAGCATTTGTTCTCGTTTACTTCTTTTATCTCACTTTCCCATCCCTAAACATGCCAAGCAGATGTTTCTAACCCAGGCAGATGATGCATTTATAAGGTGTCAGTGGGATCAATATGGATTTTCTGTCAGAGGGAATGAGTAATTATTCAATATTGGTCAAAAGTTTGGACACTAATCTGTGTTGATAAGGGTTCAGTTCTCAGTTCAGTTATAAAAAGCCTGCAAACAAGTGTCTCAAATTCAACTATGGCGAGCAGTAAACGTAAAATGTTCTCCATTGATAATAAAATGGGCATAATCAGAAAAATTGAAAATGGATGTAATCAAGCTGATATTTGCAGGGATTATAAACTATCCAAATCTACAGTTTGTAAGACATGGAAAAATAGAAAATCATGAAAAAAAACTTAGATGGTGGAAAAAAGTTGAGAAAAGCAGATCACAAGGATCTTGAAGAAGCATTACTGAAGTGGTTTAGCATTCAAAGAAGCCGCAATTTTCCAGTATCTGGACAAATGTCGATGAATTTGCTAAGCAATTCTATGAGACTACTTTTATGTGCTCGAATGGCTGGTTAGACAGGTTTAAAAAGCGGAATAACAGAAATTCTGGAAAAATTATTTGAGAGTCGGGAAGTGTTTCCATATCTGATATTGAGGATTGCTCATCAGCTAAAGATTGCTAATTTTTTTTGTACGCAAGACGAAGAGAAATAAAAAATAAAAAATTTTTTGCTACTACATAATATTTTTCAGTCATTTATTTGAATAATGTGCAATAAAAGGGAGGAGTTTGGGAACCATTAGTTAAATTGCCTGCGTAACGGCTATAGTGAACCGAAACTTCGGTCCCTTGAAGGTTCACTATAGCGGGTTTGACTGTAATTAGTTTCAGTTCATTTAATTATTCAATTTCAGTTCATATAACTAGATATCTTTATAACATTCATGCAAGTTTGAAGTATTATTTGAAATAAATATTTTTTTATTCATTTTTAAACCTATGAAATCTCAGTCCCTCACTCAAATCTTACCACCAACAATTACAAAAAATATTTCTCACAGAAATACTCTGATTCGGCCTTTATTGGGTGGCCTTCTTCTAGCTTAAAGCTATGCATTATTTTGCATCAGAAGGCATTCCTCTACTGAAACATGTAATTTTAAATCTTACTTTTTTTTCTTTAATTTTCATTATTTTTGTATTTGTATCTTACATTGTATTATATATGTATTATCCACACTTTCATCATGCAGCATAGCGCTGATTCCCGTGTCTCATTCTTTATTACATTATGGATTGTAAATTTGATTATTTAGTGCCCGGCAAAATGAATGATTTATTATTCAATACTTGGTCAGAGACATCCATGGCAGTAAGTCTCGGATTGTCAGACCGCTACCCCACAGATAATTAATTTGCCAACCCAAATAAGTTGCACAATTTTCTTCCTCTTATTATTTGCAATAATGTCAGGCATAAGACTTGTACTAATTATAATCCCTAACAAGTTACTGACACCATTTCAACAAATGTAGCATGCCCTGTGACAGAGTTTTTTCGATCTATCTGCGACAAAACTCTCCAGCATTAATATCTTTCTGCAAGTTACTTTTAATAGCATTGTCCCATAAGCAGAATATTTTCAAATGTTCTGCAACAGGACTTATTAATTATACAAATGTTATGCAAGCATTTCACGACGAAAAAAAAAGTCTTACTTTACGTTAAAATACTATATTTTCATTTATTAAAATGCAGGATCATACACAGATACGCTACATTATTTTTTAAACCAAAGCAAACATTCTTGATTTGTTACTTTTTCAAATATCATTTTAAAAAAAACTTGACTACCTGTATCTTCAATAAGGGACAGCCTTTTCGCAGGAAAACGCTGTCACTTATTCAAGATACAAATTGTTCTGCAGGACTTCGTTTGTTCTGCGACGTACGTCACAGTTTTAGGCACTTTCTGCTTCTGGGAGCATTGTTACTAACTTAAAATAACAAAAGTGTTGTGTTTCCAAAAACAAACAAACTAGACAGAATGTATTTTTTTTAATTGAACAAGTAATAATTTTTTATTCCATTATGGGTGATATTCTTGCATTTTGTTGGGGGGGGGATAAGATAACTATAACAGAAATTAAGGAATTATAATTGTTTTTGTTCAAACTCAACACTCTCTTACACTTGTAAAAACAAAGATTAAATTTGTCAGTTAGATATTACAATATTTTTTACATATATATCGGAGACATGTATGGGAGAGCGTCTCATGTTGTCAGACCCCACAGACAATTAGTTTGCTAAACCAGATAAGTTTCACAATTTTCCTCCTTTTTGTATTTGCAATGATGTCAGACATAAGACTTGTACTTATTTTAATCCTCAACAAGTTACTGACACCATTTTGACAAATGTAGCATGTCAAACACCTAATACTATTTAGATGATTTCTAGTAAGTTATATACCCCGTGGCAGAATTTTTTTTGGGCTTTCTGCGACATATCTTTCTAATACTAATATTTTTCTGCAAGATACTTTTAAAAATAACAAATATACATGTTACTAAATTAAAAAAGCATCAACTTCAAAAAAAAAGAAAGAAAGAAAGAAGAAAAAAAAGAAACTTTTCGGACCAAATAAATTTTTTTTTAATTAAACATGCAATACTTTTTTAATTCTAATATTAAGGGCTACATTCTCGCATTTTGTAGGGAAAAACACACTAATTATTTCCTTTTTCGCATTTTGTAAATCATCATTTCATGTGCGTTTCATTTCGAGATTCAGTTGTTGTAATAAATAATATCATATTAGAAATATCGGATTTAAAAATATGTGGAAATCAATAGTAATAACTGCATTAATAAAATTAGAACGAAATTTTCTGCAGAATAGAAAACCAAATTTTTTACTTCATTAATCTTTATTTTTCATTCTTCTCAAATGAGAATAGAAAAAGCATTTTTTCCACTCGGATGCGCGAGAAAGGAATCTTTTGAATATAATTCTTAAGAAAAGATAAATCTTTGGAAAATTTCTGCAGAATTTTTTTTTTTTTACATCCAGTAAGAAAAATCTTTATGCAAGAACTCTAACGTTCTGCGACAATGCCGCCGTGTCGCAACGATTCTGCCACGGGGGTTATATATAACATTTTACTCCTTTGTTTATGCCATTGACTAATTATTAAACGTTTTTTTTCTTTCATTTTGATCCTAAAAAATACCATAAATAATTTTTTTAGCACTGAACATTGCTAAAAAAAGTTTTTTTTCAATAAAAAAAAAGAAAAATTTTTTAAAAATTATTTTTTTAAATATAATTTATTTACATTATATACTGATCAAAATGTCATAAAATTTAACTCTTCAGGTCAAATAGCTCAAGCTACAGTCATTAGAAAATTATAAAAAATTTATGAATTTTCAAACTTTTCAACTATTAACTTAGAAACTAACAGTTCAAAACATCACAAATTTTATATTTTCTCCTAATCTGTTATAGTTCTATCTCTGAGCTAAAATTTTACAAAAAATAGAACAGCTAATTTGATATGGAATAACAAAAAAACTAAATAAAAAAATAAGTTGATAATTACCACAGATCTTCAATGGTGCTTCCAACTCCAATAATATAGGCTGACTTAAAAAGATTTCTCTTGATTTTAAACAAAGAGCTCTTATTTCTGCTTCGCTCAGCTGTACATTTTTGCCAGGTCGGGAACCTCGGACTGAAAAGAAACAAGTTTTTCCTTACATTATTTAACCTTCTTGACAATTGGTGCACTTATACTGCTTACAACACATGTAGTTCAAGCCAAGTTAAATCTATTAAAACCTTACTTTGAAGACAACCAGCAATTCAGCTTACTGGCTACAATGCTGATTTAAAAATCATACGCAAATAAAAATAAAAAGTTACGAGGAGTCCCCAATTACGTACCCGCCAACATTGGAGAAATAAAATAAGAGATTTTACTGGCGACATCTTTTGGGCCACAAGTAAAATTTGATACATCATGCACAATCATGTAAGTCAAAAATGGAAATAGGTGATCATAAAGCTCGAATACGCCACCTGGAAGGGGGGGAAACCAGTTCCATGGTTTTGGCCCTTCCCTCTAAACCACATTTCCATTGTATAGGAATGTACTACAATATTTTTGCTTTTCTTAATATTTCTCGTATTTAATTGTTAAAAATATTTTTTTTAAATTTCCATGATGCTTTCTTTTAGAGCTATGTTTAATGAAGTTTGCAGTTCCATATAGTTTCCTAACTTAAAAGATTTTAATCTATTTGAAAATCAAGACAGAAACTAACGTACTTCCTTCTACGATTCTAAACCCGCTAAAGTAGAAAGCATGTAAAGTGTTGCCATAGGAAAAGAGTGCTCTTCGCCACCTGTAGCCCATTTCGATTGCCAATAATTAAAGCACATTTAACAAAGTAAACCTACGTAAATCTGAATTATAAATAATGGTTTCAAAATCTCTTAACTTAAATTAATTACTATTATTATTTATAATTAACTTAAACTATAAACACTCAACATACTGCAGTTCTGGCAATAGCACCATCTGTTGAGGAATAAGAGAAGTATTTTAGCCATTCGTGGCTATTGTATTGCAAATTTTTGTAAAAATTTTTTTTCGTGGAATTCATACGCTAAATTTTATATATATATATATATATTTTTTTTTAAAGAATTCCAGAAACATTGCTTACGTATGATTAGAATCTTTTACACCTGTTTCAGATGTTTGTACGACTTGCCACCTGATAGAAAGGTTGTTGAAAGTACTAAGTAGCATCTTATAACGAACGCCAGAGAGATAGTTTAAATAGTGAGTTAGATCCATGGGTACGTTACAACTTGGCAAATAATCAAGTTATAATAAAACTACTTCCGGTTCTTTTTTAATGCAATTTCAGGCAACAATCGCTAGAAAAAGTAAACTGATCGTAACTTAGATAATTTGGATAAATTAAATTACCATTTCAAATATACATAAAAAATATTTAGTTGATATTGGGGAGGTGACATTAGAGGGGTGTATATTGTGACATCTCACCTTATTCTTTGAGGGGTGGTTATTTCCCTCCATATGTTTTTCTTTTATGAATCACCTCAAGTATGTTAAAATTAATTAAATATAAAGGTGGTTTATGTAATTTTAAAAATAAAATATACCAAGAATAAAGTACTAAATTGCAAATTTTGTCACCACTTTTAATAAAAAACTAGTAGAAGAGTTGTCAACATTGAAAATGTCAAGTTAACATATCTTTCTTCAAAATCTTACTTTTATTTCTTTATACTATAATGACTAAATAGTTTGTAATAGTTTTGAAGAGTTCGTTGTGAAAGTATATGAATATCTGTATGACATGCAGATTTAGATAAAATGAAAAATTTTCTGGCAAAACAAAAAAGATAATATAAGCAAATAAAAAGAAAAATGAATAAAAAAAAATGCGAATTTATTACTATTTTTGTACTTAAAACATTTTCTATATGTAAGCTCAGTTTTTTGTTGATTTCATAAGACATTCAATTTATATCCATAAAAAGGAATGAGGAATAAACCTTCTAAATTCTTAACAAGCCTTTCAGCCGATTTTCTATTTTCCTTTGCATTTGCTCGATTTTTATAGAACTTTCTGGTTACGGAAATTTCTAAACTAGTTTTAAATTTTCTTTATTTCTAACTAAATTTTCCTTTCCCTTATTTTAATTTTTACTTATATTCAAATTTTCTTCGGTTACAATTAAATTTTCAATCTTATAAAAAAAAATTTTGGTAGAATTTAAACTTTCAGTTATATCCAAAAAAATTTTTTTGTTGAATTTGAATTTTCTAAAATAATTGCAGAATTACTAGCAACAGGTTTAAAGTTTTCTATATTATCTTCGTAATTTTTTGCTACAATGCACAAAAGTGAAGATCCATGTTTGGTTAGAGGGTCTTTTGTTAAATGCATTTTAATAAGGATGTTTTCATTATAAATGCATTTGAATACTTTTGTTTCACTAAGTTCAGACTCAAAGTAGTTTTTAATTTTTTGCATTAAACTCTGATAGTTGTTTATTATTTAAAACATTCTTAAAAAGCACTAATTGTAGCTAAGAATGCACCAAAAACAATGTTTTAACATAACAGGATGCACATATTCTAGCAAAATCACAAATTAAAAAAACATATCAAGGTTTTTTTAAGATTAAAATATTGTCATGTCACTTGAAATAGATATGTAATGATGAGTCTGCCAACTGAATACCAAAAAACTCTTTGCCAGAAGAATAATCAATTATTGTCCTTTAAGTCTTCAATGTCAAAATCAAATGTAAGAATGTAATCGCAAATAAAGTGCAGCTACCGGAAGCAACAAAAGAAATGCTTTTTGCATAACTCTCTGCCTGATAAACTGTGGTGTAAAAGTAAAGATTTTGACTGCAAAGTAATATATGGACATTTTGAATAGCATTCGTGTATATTATATACACCTGATGACAAGTATTACAAATAACTCGGCAAAAAATTTGGTAAGTTAGTTTCATTTTTAAAAGCATTATAAATACGTAATTTTCGGTATTTATTCTGAAAGGGCATAAAAACCTATTACTACAAAATGTACACATTATGCCTAACAGCTATTATTATTACCATAGCTAATTAAGAATCTTAGCAGTTAGGATATTTCCATATAAACCTGTTAACATCAATTACAATTGCCAAGGCAAAGGGTTTCCTTAATTAAATTAACCAAACCGAATTACTTTTTAAAACTTGACAATTCTGAAACCAACCCAAACGAGCAGACTACTAATTTTAAAACTTATTAAAGTTTGATAAGCATAAATAAATATCAAATAAAATATTAACTTTATGCTTAAAAGCTCAAAGGATTAAAAAAAAAATCCTAAATATATTTTCAAATATTAAGTAGACTCATAATTGAGAGGTAAAGAAAGTGTTGGAGTATTTAAATAAATGGTTCAACGGCTTGATAGAATAACATTGTAATAGAAAACCAAATTTTAACAGTTACAAACAATTATTCTTATAAACAAAGAAAAAGAAGACAAAATTTGGATTAAAAGCTCGTATTAAATAACACGCAATCTATGACAACATTACAAAGATACCTATGCTGCTAAGCCCAAAAATAAACATTGATGATATACTTTACAAACATTTAAACGTATATAATGAGCTATTTTCATAACAATAATATTGAAAGTTTATCATGCGCATAATAATTAATAAGTTAAATAAGTGGCATTATATTTGGTAGACAAAAATATTTCGCATACCTTCTAAAAGTCTGGCTATGATGCTATCAATATTAAGCTTATCAGTGTCAGCCATTGATGATTTGTTATTCCGTAAAGTATTTAAAAAAGAATTTACTTTTCTTGTCAAAGAACTAATAAGAGATTTTTAAAATTTATTTAATAAGAAGTATTAATTTGACCTCCTTATAATTTTACGATTCCCTGACCCTGAATTCCTAGTTGCCAGAGCGGCGTATGAATATTAAAATAAAGATGTTGCCAAAATGATTATATAATTTTTAAATTAAGCTAGTCCTCGTTTTAATCTTATAATAATCAAAATACCCTACATTTGTCTAAAAAAATTCAATTATTGATAGCTTAATACAACGAATTATATTATTAGTTTAATGTACACATAAGTAATTAAATTTGTTAGTATAAATCTTAAACCAAGCAGAAAGTGGCATCTCAAGGCGTATTAACAGTAAACAAATAAAATTTTAGCAATTTACATAGTTTACTCACTTGAAGTACGATATTTAATTTTCATTATTTTTAAGAATAGGAACTCATTTATTTAAAGCCATCATGGTCTACAGTGAAGAATACATACTAAAGAAGCTTAAAGAAGAACTAGAAGCTGATTATGTCGTTAGTATTCATAATGAATTGTTATAATATGTGTTTTAACTTTTCAACTTTTTTAACACAGATTTCTGTGTTAATAAACAGAAACTAGTAAAATTTCAATATATGATGGAGAAATGAAAATTTTAATTTGTGAGACCTTATTATGACTCAAATAATAAAACAATACGCTGAGAAATTTTACTGGAGGTCTGGATTTGATCAATGTTTAATCAAAAGCTAAGGGGGCTACAACGCTACGCAATGTTTAATCAAACGCTTTGTACACTAAATGAAATATATTTAGTGATATATATTAATGAAATTGGTGGTTGTTGATTTCCATCTTTGAATGTTGACTGACACTCACATAGTGTGAATGTCCGAAATATTGTTATATCCAATGTTTGTTCTATCCAATTTAATATTAATTTATTCGCTGACATTATTATATTTATACGACATTTTAATACCTGCTGAAGATAGATTAGGAGAAACATCAGTGTTCGGGTTAAGTGTGTACTGTGCAGTGGCACTTGACCTTTAAAAACTTAGATGTATGGCATACCGGGCAGTGACACTTGACCTTCAAAAAACATTGTTGTAGAGCATATCGGGTAGTGGCACTTAACTAGACCTATAGTATATATTTCGGACATTTACCAAAGTGACTAGGTGATTGTCGACAATCACCGTTGGATGTCAATAACCACCAATTTCAGTCATGCACGGTAACATATATGTGTTTATTCCCTCTTGAATACATTTATTTATTTGTCAAATGCCAGATACATTAGCCGTTAGGCCATTAAACTTCTTGCTTGCCAATTGCGTCTCTTGAATTAAGTAGCTTGAATACATAGCTTCATATAAATTATATCAATATTAATTTGATGCAACTATATTAAAATTGAGCAAGGTAATACTACCCTTAATTTTTTAACGTGTCCATACATGTCAAATTCATAATATAAAGATGTAAAGTACTAATTCATTTATAACAAGTGTTTATTAACATGTTTTTTTTTTTGTTTTTTTCTTTACAGAAAGTTGAAGACTTCTCTGATGGCTGTGGAGCTAAGTTTAATGCTATTATTGTTTCAAAAAAATTTGAAGGTGTTCCTTTACTTCAGAGGCATCGGTAAATACTGTATATACATTTTTATATAATTTTTTTTTTCAGTTTCAAGAATTATCTAATAATAGAAAAACCGTATTTTGTGCTTTTCATGGCAGTTTAGTCCAAATTCTCTTCAATAGTGGATGTAGTTTCTTCATAGAATTTAAAAATATTTTTGTGGCAGTTTCAGATACATTTTAATTTGAATATGAAGGAGGGATATTTATCAGAAATTTATTTGAGAAGAATTGATTTATTATGTAAATCTTATTTAAATGAACATGGCCGCATTCCAAAAATTATACGAGAAAGTCCCTTAAAGGGATGAAGAGAATCATTCTTGATAGTTATAACAGGGTGTGTAACGTTTTTAAAAAGTGCTTAAAGGTGCTTATTTACGGTTTTCGTGTTTTAAAAGCCCTTGAAGGTGCTTTTTTATTGGATGTTTTTAAAAAGTGCTTAATTTCCCCTTTTCAAAAGTGAGATTTTTTTTTCTTTACCACATCTATTTTCTCCGCGGATTATGCAAAAGCGTGTTTTTCACATTGTTCTATTTAATATTCTCACAATTCATTCAATCACAATACATTTCGCATACCGTCAGTCCATAGCATGTGTAGGTGCCAATCATTTTATATTTTTGATGAAATACTTGCGCGTCTCTCTACATAGATTATTGCATCATTTTCCACCCTCTGAAATCGAACCAAAAAACTCTTGATCTTTATAATGGCTAATACAATCAAGAAAAGAGGTGTTTGTCAGAAACTAGTTATTTTATTATGATTATGTAAGGTATTTGAAAATTATTTGGCATTTTGTGAATACATATAGAGCTTAAAAATATTTTTTGAGTGCTTAAAAAGTACTTTAAAGGTGCTTATTTTTTGTTGAGAGGTTTGGGTATGCACCCTGTATAAGCAAAATGATGTGATATAGTTGAGATTTTCTTTACATAAGTTAGAATGTTAATTAACGTGAAATTAATTAAATACAGCCTCATATTGCTCCTTGAATTTGTTGAAATATATAATTTTTTCTCGTCTACGTTTTATACTTACCTTAGATATCTTATTTGTTTATGTATTTTATTGTAATTGCGATATATTTTTATTTTGTGTACCTGGCAACTTAAATGCATAATTAGTTTGTTTATGTTCTGCATGGCTTCGTCCCTGTCTTTGTGTTAAATAAGAAATATATGGTGAAAGAATTGAAATCTTTTTTCTTGCAAAAATCTTTGCTGAAGAACATAGAATGTGTAACTTAAGAGAATTGATACTTGACGGGTTTGGCTTACTCAAAATAGTATGGAAAGAACAGTTGCTGACGTAAACAAATGCCACGTTTCAACAACCAATCAGGATCGAGATACCCACACTACCTCACTTGCAAGTATCCCATTGAGGGCTCATCCAATAAATTACTTTTTTTACAAAAAGTAATGAGTCTTCATTGTTTTCGTTTCTAGACTACTTTACATTAAACCTGTTTTAAAATCTTGATACTATTCTATTTTCTAATTGAAATCTTAAAGTAACTGTTCCAAACAAAGTAATTCTAAAATTAAAAATAGTATATTTTATCATTGCTTTCTATTAAAATTCATTTTTATTATATTTAACTAACATTAAATTCTTTTATTGTATTTAGTTAAAACCATCCCGCTTGGAAACAAAAGAATCGCTAGTCACTTAATCCAAAATAATATTTCTAAAAATATAATTCATGGTTTCTTTAGTATAAAAACCTCTTATCACAGTAGTTATATTAGTATATCAGGCACCTATTAACCTTATCAATTAATAATGGATTGAAAAAATTTTATGGCTTCTTTGGAAACGGATAAGTACCCTAATAAGAATTTTACATATACTACATCATTTTCAGATGGCGCTATAGTCCAATGTGGCCATGGTTAGATCTTGGAGAGTTGAAACAAGGAAGAACTTAGTGCCAAATATTTTATTAATATCAAATAAAGAGGCCGGGATAGCCTGGTTGGTAGGGTACTGGGCCCATGTTCAAGAGGTCGTGAGTTCTATCCTCACAGGCCAAAGATTCCCCGTGTAGTGAATGGTGACTGATGCACATTAAATCTGTCGAGTCGCAAAGTCCTCCATGTCCCCATAACAAATCAATACCTCTGGAGGTACTCATCCAGGAGTTTCCTTGTCTTCTGGATTGGTTCAAATTACTAGGCTACGGAGTTGAATATTATTAGTCGTAAATTGAGTCAGCAGTTCGACGACGGTTATAAAAATAAAATAAAAAATATCAAATAACACGCAGACAAACATAAATTTGAAAAATTGCGAGAGGGGAGTAAAAGGAGAGTGTCTGCTCTGACCAAAGTCTGAGCACCTACTGACTGCTCAGGGGGCGCTGTGGTTGCTACAGTGTGAAGAAATATGATTTCAGAAAAATCTGCATTCTTATTACTGGTATTTTCATTTGTTTGTTTTTTATGTAATATTATTATATTGTTTTTTTTTCCCCTCACGGCATTTAGGATGGTAAATGAAGTCTTGAAGTTAGAAATGCCAGATATTCACGCATTCACCCAAAAGACTTTGACTCCTGAACAGTGGGAAAAAATGCAAACTAGCGGCTGAATTCCTACTTTAACTAATGTGTACATTATGCAGAATAAAATGATTTGTGTTATTTATGTATTATAGTCTCTGTTACATTTTTCACTGTCATTCTTTTCATTGTTGTCATTTTTACTGTAAGAAAATAAAAAGAAAACTATTTTCTTTAGAAAATTGTAAAGGTTTACTGTAGCTTTTTTTACTGTTAGAAAATAAAAGAAAACTACCTTCTTTATTAAATTGTGAAGGTTTACTGTAGTTTTGTTTTTTACTGTTAGAAAATGAAAGAAAACTAACTTCTTTATTAAATTATAAAGGTTTACTGTAGCTTTTAAACAAGTAAATCCAAATTATAAAACTAATATGTATGAATAAATTTGATATTAAATGCCTGAAGACTATGGGATTTTTTATTATGTTAGCATGTAAAGAGGATGTTGTTTGGAATTTTTTTTTTTTAATTTTTGCTGAAAAGAGGGGCGCTTGCGTTAAACCCCTAATCTACTTATTCTTGTTTTTTGAATGTAAATTAAATGTAACAAAAATTTTTTAGTAAAATTTGCATTAGAAAAAATTTTAAATTTGGAATAAAAATTACATTTGAGGAAGGGGAAAGTCGTAAAAAAAATTTTTTTCAAGGAGTTTCAAAATTTTTTTAAATAAATTTGTTATCGTAAATTTTTCTTTATTCAAAGCTACATCTTTTATTTGAGTGAAATTCCGAAATTCTTAAAATTATATTGCAGCAGTGAAAATTAAAATAAGGGGGGCGTTGCGACTTTCTTATGTAAACATGGAACGAGCTTTGTAATTTATTTTTAATCGCGCCAAAAATCGTTTACGTAGTATTTGGATAAAGGATAAGGCAAAAATATCTACTATTTCGTGTTCGTGACAAACATTATGATGATGGCAATGTAGACATTGCATCTTTACTTCCCAGACAAGCTGGTGGCTGAAACCCGTTGATTTGAAGCCGAGAAGGCTGCCATCTTGTATTGAACCCCAGTATTCAGGGGGTATTTAACATTCAAGTCCCCATAGCTAATCTTGGGGGGGGGGGGGGGGGGGGTGCTTTTTTTATTGAATATCTCATACAATTTTGTAGTTTTAAAACTAAATTAGTTTCAAGGAATATTTTTGATAAAAAGGTATTTTTTATCAAAAAATATTTGCGGGGGGGGGCTAATTTATAAACTATTTTATCGGTTGGACATATTTTTCCATCCAAGTTTATTGCATAATCATCAATGCACAACTTTGCAATCACATAAAATAAATAAAGAAGTACATGTACAACAAGTGGTCGAGTTTGAGGGGGATGGTAATTTTTCAGTAGTAGTATATTAGATTTCAAAACAAATTTTNTTTTTTTTTTTTTTTGGAAAAGAATATATATATTTTTTTAATTGAGTTTTTTTTTTATAGCTAAGTGTATTATATAGCTAAGTGGAGCACATTTATAGCCAGTGGATTACTCGAACTAAAACATTCGATTTAATTAAATTTTTTAAGAGGGTATATATTTCAAGACCTTTATTGGTGAGGTTAGTATTTTGATATTTTTTTATTATATCCGATAAAGATGTTGGAGTTCTCAAAGACATCGAAGTTTTTTACGCAACAAATCCTAATTTCTTAACAAGTAACCTTTTATAGCTGATGAAATTGACATTGAAAAAAACATTGCGACGTAAAATCAGCCTAAATTAATTAAACATTGATGAATAATTAAATATGTATTATTTTAAAGTTAATACAAGAGTTAACGTCAACTTTTGCACAGTTCATACTTTTAATTCATATTCTTATATGAGCTTTAACTTTTTTTTGATACCAATAATTACACTTATTGCAATATGATAATCATATAAATATAAATCTTTTTGAACTATGATTTTTAAAAAAAAACTTTATATTTTAATGAAATTTTTGTCATTTCTAGAAATATTTATGTATAAGATTTACACCTTGAGAGAGCATCGCTGATTGATACATAATATATGATAATATATTATCATGGAACGGCTAAGAGAATCCTTTAAGTTCGCTTTGTAAGGCAATCTTAAGCTATATATTCGCGGATGCAACGTGTGAGTCGTGGTGTGGTTGTTTGTGCCATGGGTAACGAAGTTTGTAGACTCGGTGGTCAGGGGTTCGGTCCTGGTCACGGATTAACTTATAATTTTTTTTCTATTTACTTTATTTTATTTTTTAAAATTTATTTTTCGATATTTCAGCGTGAATAAAGTGTTATATATATAAAAATAATTATTTTCCTTAGGGAAAGAGGGAATATTAGCTGAAAACGTATAAATTTCGACTCCGGAGCTACACACACGACTCACTACGTAACTCCCTTAAATATTAACTTATAATTTTCAAACTCAGCCAGAAATTAGAGTTTCATATACCAAACAATCGTACGAAAGGAAAATTTTATACACTAATTAGTGGGCACATAATGGGCCAAAATAGATTTTGTTAATTAACCGGAAGGAAGTTCTTTAAGCTATATATTCGCGGAAGCAACGTGTGAGTCGTGGTGTGGTTGTTAGCGC
>NC_092205.1:95708196-95710860 GCF_043381705.1 Parasteatoda tepidariorum
ATTTTTTAAAATTTATTTTTCGATATTTCAACGTGAATAAAGTGTTATATATATAAAAATAATTATTTTTCTTTGGGAAAGAGGGAATATGAGCTAAAAAGCGATAAATTTCGACTCCGGAGCTAAACACACGACTCATTACGTAACTCCCATTAATATGAACTTATAATTTTCAAAGTCAGCCAGAAATTAGAGATTTATATGCCAAACAATCGCACCAAGGGAAATTTTTATACACTAATTAGGGGGCACATAATGGGCCAAAATCGACTCTTTAATGGAACTATTTTTTTTTTCTATGATTCTTTTTAGCAATGTTAATTTTTTCTTCTGAAAGTAATGTTTCCAAAAATATTTCTAACTGTGAATCTAATTTAGATAGCTAAAAAATTTTATCGAAATAAATATTTTATAAATAGATTTTTTTGTGTGTGGGGGGGGGGAGGAATTCAGTGAGATGATTTCTATTATCTTTGGGTGTATAAGCACCCCTGTGGTGGCAATTCAGTGCATAACAATAAATTGTGAAAAGCATATTCTTGTAAATAAAATTATTTCTAGAGAACTAGTGACGAAACAAAATACATTAAAAAAAATAATTATCAGTTATCCACGGAATGGAATCGGTCCCTCAAAATGGCATGGTTTTCAAGGCTACAATTTTTTGATTTTTATACTATTAACTTCACGAAATTATTTGGCTTTCAATTTTTACGATAAATTTAGCGATTCATAAAAATTTTTTAAAAAAAATACACTCGATTGTACAGTGAACAAAAAATAAACGATACGCACTCAGCACTTTGATCTAATGATAGAATTTTCACGAAACAAGACTCAATTTTAATGGTTCGAGGGGGGGGGAGTGATATATGCTAATCAAATGTGTTAATTAACTAGTGCAGGAGTGCAACCTATATTAAGTTACGAAATCAGACACAAAACGTACTTTCTCTGAATCAGCATACTTTTTTCTAGACTGATTTCGGGTTATTGGCGATCGAAATGAGCGACAGGTGGCGTAGAGCAGAACTCTCTACCCATGGCAACACTTCGCATGCTTTTACCATTAGCGCGTGGGGAGTCATAGGAGAAGAAAGTACCTTAGGGTGGAATTCAACTGCAATATCGACTGTCGTAAGACGGGGGGAAATCGTAACTTTCGCAATGCATGATGGGAAATCTCGAATGTTTCAATTCAACAGTTTCTGCCTTGACTTTCAAATAGATTAAAATCTTTTAAGTTGAAAAACTAGAGTTAAGTATAGTTCTAAAAGAAAGCGTCATGGCAATTTTAAAAATATTTCTGACAATTAAATACGAAAAATATTAAAAAAAAAGGAGAAATATCGTAGTACATTTCTATACAACTGAAAAGAGGAAGAGGGGGAAGGGCCAAATGCATACCCCCAGATGGCTTATTCGAGCGTTGCTATTGCCTATAGAGAGTATCTACAATTTTTATAATACAAAAAATTAATTTGAACGAAATTGATCGAATAGTTCCTGAGAAATCGAATCGATTTTTTTAAAAAAAGATAACTTCTTGTGAAGCGAAATGTAAAATCCCTTTTCCCCCAGTAATTTTTTTTTTTCAAATAAAGAATTATCACCAAAGTTAAGTCTGGCTCACCATTTTAAATATGGTATCCTCAACCTCGTGACAAAGATAAACGGATGAAATTTTTTTTTTTTTAAATCTGTCACGTGATATTTTCTACAGATTTTACACATTTTGGTTAAAATTAAATTAAAAAGAAAAGCTTATTTCAAGGCACTACATACGTAATGTAATCAGTTTCGGAAAATTGGAACAATGGAGAGAGAAAGGGTCGCGTGAGTCCGGCATATTTCATCGGCACCACTTTGTCGATAGTGTTATTTCGTCAAGAGAGTCAATTCATCGACATGCGTCAAGTTGAAACTAATTTTTATGGTTTGTTAGGTTGCGCAGTACATCCACAAGCATAGCGTCGAGGGAGCGCGTGCCCCTTCTCTAATTTTTCATAACTCCAGAATTTTTTTTTAAAGCTATTAAATTTTTTTAAAAACCTTATGCAGCGCCAATATAGCGATCGAAATGGGCTGCAGGTGGCGTAGAGCAGAACTCTCTACCTATGGCAACACTCCGCATGCTTTCCCCATTAGCGTGTGGAGAGTCATAGAGGAAGGAAGTGCGTTAGTTTCTCTCTTGATTTTAAAACAGATTAAAAACTTTCAAGTTAGGAAACTATACGGAACTGAAAACTACACGGAACATAGCTCTAATAGAAAGCAGTTTGGAAATTTTACAAATATATTTGTGACAATTAAATAAGAAAAATATTAAGAAGGGGGAAAATATCGTAGAACATTCCTATATAACTGAAAAGAGGAGGAGAGGGAAAGGGGTAGGGCCAAAGGCATGGAGCCCCAGATGGCGCATCCGAGCGTTGCGATCACGAATTAAAAAGTGGCACATTATTGCACGCAGAAAAAAAATGCTTCTCGAGAAGCATTTTATATCTAAAAATAGTTTCGCAGTGGACTGATCGTTAAGACACGGTTCCAAGCAGATCACCAAAGTCAAGCATCACTGACTGCGGTCAGTGTGCGGGTGGGTGACCACTTGGATCAGTCTGCGTAGGGACCGAGGGTGTGCGGTATTGGTCCTCGTTAAACTGT
>NC_092205.1:95710903-95713893 GCF_043381705.1 Parasteatoda tepidariorum
AACAATATATTAAAGTAATATATGAAGGAATAAACGGATGAAATTTTTTTTTTTTAAATCTGTCACGTGATATTTTCTACAGATTTTACACATTTTGGTTAAAATTAAATTAAAAAGAAAAGCTTATTTCAAGGCACTACATACGTAATGTAATCAGTTTCGGAAAATTGGAACAATGGAGAGAGAAAGGGTCGCGTGAGTCCGGCATATTTCATCGGCACCACTTTGTCGATAGTGTTATTTCGTCAAGAGAGTCAATTCATCGACATGCGTCAAGTTGAAACTAATTTTTATGGTTTGTTAGGTTGCGCAGTACATCCACAAGCATAGCGTCGAGGGAGCGCGTGCCCCTTCTCTAATTTTTCATAACTCCAGAATTTTTTTTTAAAGCTATTAAATTTTTTTAAAAACCTAATGCAGCGCCAATATAGCGATCGAAATGGGCTGCAGGTGGCGTAGAGCAGAACTCTCCACCTATGGCAACACTCCGCATGCCTTCCCCATTAGCGTGTGGAGAGTCATAGAGGAAGGAAGTATGTTAGTTTCTCTCTTGATTTTCATGTAGATTAAAAACTTTCAAGTTAGGAAACTATACGGAACTGAAAAGTACATAGCTCTAATAGAAAGCAGTTTGGAAATTTTACAAGCATATTTGTGACAATTAAGTTCGAAAAATATTAAGAAGGGGGAAAATATCGTAGAACATTCCTATACAATTGAAAAGAGGAGGAGAGGGAAAAGGGTAGGGTCAAAGGCATGGAACCCCAGAGGGCGTATTCGAGCGTTGCGATCGCGAATTAAAAAGTGGCACATTATTGCACGTAGAAAAAAAATGCTATTCTTTTAGATTTTATATTAAAGAATTACCCTGTTCAATAATAAGGTAGGTAGGTACTTTATTTACGTCACTCTAGTGCTGCACAATGGGCTACTGGCAACGGTCTGGGAAACATCCCTGAGGATGATCCGAAGACATGCCGTCACAATTTTAATCCTCTGCAGAGGGGATGGCTCCCCTGCTTTGGTAGCCCGACGACTTGCGCGTGAAAGCTAGAACTTAACGATGGAACAGTTTAACGAGGACGATACCGCGCACCTTCGGTCCCTATGCAGACTGATCGAAGATGTTAACCACCCTCTTACTGACCGCAGCCAAAATAAGGTGGAGTTCTACTGGGAACCGTGTCTTTACGATCAGTCCACTGCAGGGACGTTAAATAATAAATAAAGTTCATTATGATGGATCTGATTTTCTCACAATCTTCCGGATAATAGTCAAAGACAAATTAAATCTGTAAAAACTTTTTTTTTTACATTTAGGGTACTGTGGGAAAAGCGATTATATCACTCATTACAAGCCTAGACTAAGTTTATTTATACTACTCCTTTATTAAAAATATATTTTGAGACAATTAGGATTGCATTAGATTTTTACTATTTTTTAAATCTTCTCAACTGTATGTTTGAAAATTAAACTGAAACACGATTCCTACAAGAATAATTTCCTACACAGAGAAAAAATTTCTGGTAAAATTACCGTGCTGAACGGTATACATTTCTGAAAAGAAAAAACACATGATGTAGGTTACTAAAAACCATAATATGCGATATTTAAAACTATTCCTTTGGTTATTTCGCGTTTATGTGTAACGGTTTTCAAAATTATAGTTCTTATTATCACATATGCCGACCAGGTGGCTGAGTGGTTAGCGTGCCTGACCAGCGGAGCCTTTGGTTGCGGGTTCGAATCCCGCTCAGGGCATGGATGTTTCTTTCTCTCTGTGTCCTTTCTCCTTTGTGTGGTTGTGACCCGCCCTATAAACGGGTTTGTGGTTGTGTGACGTGGGCGAAGCTGCTTCACCGCCGTGGCTTCGCCACAGGTGCCCACTGGGTAACGAGAAGAGAGTAGCAGTTCTGGCACTCCTGGCCAATGGGACAATACATCCCAATTGCCAGATATTTAAAAAAAATTATCAAGCATTTAATAAAAAATTGAAAAGTAAATTTAACTTTGGCTGTTATGCTATGCTTTAAGGTATCATGATAAAATAACCATATTTTACCACTCTTTCCGAATTTCATCACATATTATCAAACCATATTTTATTGTTACTTTTACCATAATCCGTTAAAATCACCGAGCTTTCTGGTGTTCCCATACCCATTTCGATCTCCAAAAGTTTTCCGAATTAGTCACGGCTTTCGGATATGTAATTCTTTTCTTTGGCCAACGTAAAGTGTACTTAAAAAGTATTAAGATTAGAATTCATTTAAACAAATGCCTTTCCTATAACATACTCGGTGCTTAATAATTAAATGCTTTTTTTCTTTTTTTGTATATGAATTTTTTGAATTCCTTGAAAGTTCTGATCAGGTAAGTTCTTAATTTTATATGGTGTAGCATCACTGTGAAATAGAAATAAAGGAATTTTAATTTTCAGAAGCCATAATTTAATATTTTTTAAATCTGTTCTACTGATTAGAATCCCGAACTTCAATTCTGTAACCATTTCCAGTCATCAATACATAATTAATAAAAGTACTTTCGATTTGTAATTTTGTTGTTTAGCATTATTTTCCTGTAATATTTATTTATCATCCCATCTTTGTATTATTTTCTGCTTATCTTCGTGATTTAATTTGATCATTCCTTATTAAAGGCTAAAATCTAAAAGTGGGTTTCCTTCATTATAACTAGAGCCCGGATTTTGATGCCCTTAAAAAGTGCAAAAAATGCCCTTAAAAAGGGCAAAAAATGCCCTTAAAAATGATAAAATTGCGTAAAAAATGCCTTAAATAAAGTAAAAATATTGAATTAAAAAAATGTTTTCCTCTTTAAAATTATTATGAGTAATTTAAAAGATATAAAGCAATGCAATACTTGTTCTACGCTCATTAAAGTTTGAAAAATATGTTTTATATCCTAAAATAACAAAAAAAGGAAAATATATTGACACCAAAATATTTTTATTTTGTATAGAAACTTTAAT
>NC_092205.1:95714919-95871077 GCF_043381705.1 Parasteatoda tepidariorum
ATACCTGGAGAAGTAATTAAAATTTACAAATATGTCTTTCTTTCTTCAGTTTAACAACTATTTACTGATAACAACTCTTTACTGATAAAAAATTAATATTAATCATGAATATAAGCTTATAAAGTATCTCTCTGGCTCACCCTTACAAACAAATAAAATAAACTGTGTTTTTAAGTTCCACCTTTGAAAATTTGATTTCCGGAAACTTCTGTGATCAATGATTTTTCGAAACGTCTGGACCTTCGATCTCCGGAAACTTCCGGATCACTGTTAACGAAAAATCCGGATTTTTTCCGGAGCACAATCAGCCCTGTAACACAGGGAGTCTTCGGCCGGCTGTGATCGAACCTCTATGACATGGGCCCAATGCCCTACCAACCGTGCTATCCCGGCTCTTACAGTTTGTCTATGTAAAGAACTCCCCTAGCAATTCAACTGGAGCTGTGGCGGTGACTATGGTTACGAGGTTGTACTATTTTAAATAGGGGGTTGGGCCATTATTTATGACTGGTTGTGGCTCGAATCGGCGAAAGAAAGGGAAACAAGGGGAGTAAGAAGCTCCCCTCTTTAAAATGCTCCATATTTTGTTTCCATAGCAACAGACAGCCTTAGACAAAGTGGAGAAGGGAGTTCTTTCCGTAGACAAACTATACATCATCGAGTTTCGACTGTATATACTTTCTTAATGAGATGTCCATCTAACTGTGCTATTGAAAAAAAAATGAATACAAAATTGTAAAACAGTTTTAGAAATTAATTCATAAATCTGTTTGGTGAAAAACATGCAGTTAATTTTTATAATAACCAAAAATTAAATAGGTATTTAAAGAAAAAAATTGTAGATAAGTTGCCATAGTAACCGAGCAAAACGATTAGGTTAAATTTTTATTCTAATAAAATCTGTGTTTATGCAGTAAAAAAAAAAAAAAAAAAAAACTTGATCTTTCAGTAGAATACTTTACAATTTTGATGTAACAATTCAGTTTATCGTTAAGACATAAATCAAGGCGATCTGGGAAGCTAATATTATATAAAAGGTGAAGTAAAAATGCAAAAGAGCTTTCTTTCCAATTTTGTTTTATCAGAAATAGGTTCAGGATATACATAAAAGCTCATTCTGTTCTCACATTGACCAAGAATCGAACTCGTAATCCATCATACCAACTACAATGAAAGAATTAACAGCACAAACAACATATCTTATTGAAAACAGCACAAATTATCATTATGGTACATAGATTTTTTTTATGATTCATATTAACAATACTTTGATAAGGAATTGAAGTTTGTAACATCTTTAAGAGATCTGCCTTATAAAGCAACTGCAACACTTCATATAAATGTGCTGCCCAATAAATAACAGCTTCATTACATGTATAATATGTTCATATATTTATATATATATATACATATAGTTATCCGCATAGTTCTTTCAAAAAGATCAATTTAAATCTTCACAGACCCTATAAGTGAATGAAATCAACAGCAATATGAATACATAGTTCAGATTTGTTGACATTGCGGGGAGTAATTAAAGTGCTTTCAGATTAAAACATATTACAGTGGCTTAGAACAAATAGAATAATTCTGACGTCACAAGATTAAGTATGTTGCCATTTTTTTACGAAGACATACAATAAGTTACCCTTTAATAACCAGTATCACAATCAAGTCTACTGACACTAACATACGGCATAAAGTACTAATAGAATTTTAAATTTGTAACAGCATTTAATGCAGCTATGAGCTTGAATTCCAGCAAACGATTTTGGAACAATAATGACAATTTGGAAACTAAATAAAATCAGTAATTATTTTCCCAAGTCATTGCCATAAAAACATATGTGCATATGATATTGTTTTTCCCCCCTATAAATTGCAGGATTTAGAGCTTAAAATTTGAAATTAAACAAGGTTTACATTCAAAAGAAATTAACTTTTGTTTTCGATGCCATTTGCTTTTTTTTTTTAAACAGCAGATAATAATCACCTTGCAAAATGCAAAAATTACGAATATTTTACGATCCTGTAAATCTTCCAAGGGTATAAGAATAAGAAACGACCATAAAAAAAAAACTATTTTTTTAAAAAAATCTTAAAAACAGTTAAGGAACTTTTAAGGAATCCTGGTGAAAAACCCGTTTCCTGGACTATTTGGAGCACTTTACTTTTTAATTAAGCATCAGAAAGCTAATAAATAAAATTCAGTCATTAAGATTCAGAAAATTGTTCTTAATAAAGTTAATTGTGCAAAACTATCACTTATTAAAGAAATATAGAGAAATGATTTTTTATCTGCTTATTTTTTTCCGAGTCCACATAAATTTCAGAATCGAGCAATAGGTACAATTATTTCTTGTGTTTTCGCCAGGAACAGTGCCGAAAATGTGTAGTAAAATTCTAAGTTGTTCAAGTTAATGCGTTGAACGTCGCATGTTTGGCCCAATTTCAAGCCTAAGAACGCTGTTTAAGTAGTAAAGCATTACACATAGCCTACTACGAATGACAGCTTGAATCTTAACCGAGAAGTAAGATAATTCCTTAAATAATAAACTAAAATTTAAGCCCTGATGCTAGATTAAAGAGAAAAATCAAGTCTTTAATGATTTAGAATTTTTTTTAAAAAAAGCTGTGCAGTCATTAATAGACTATTAGCATAAAAGCTACACTTAACTAGCACATAAAAGTACTTTATTGAAAATGTGTAATTTTGATAATTAGGTGCAGAAAGTGCAAGAGGGAACAACACAGTAAAAAAAAAAAATAATAATAATAATTTTTTTTTACATTTTTGATTGTTTATCCTTTAAGATTATTGTATCAAAATATTGAATTGACATTGGTAAAAATGTAAAAGTTACAGCATAATATATCAAGCGCAGGATGCGCTGAGACATGCATCAACAAGTGAAATTGCGTACTCATTTGATTAATGGATTTGCTTACTCCTGTCAAAACATTTTAGTAAAATACTACCATTTTATGTGTTACATTGAAATAATTTGTTTAAATTATGTAAGAAAAAGTGCAACTTATTTAGCTGTAATAATTCTTAATAAAGATTGTAAAGTGTTATTGAGAGTTCTGGAACAATTAGAAATAAACATAGGCCCAAAAGTCAAAGAATGTACTCTAAATGAAGATGGCAGTAGAATTTCGTCTGCTACACTAAATACACGAGACGTCATATAAAGAGTATATTGATAATAAAAGGGCTAGACAAGCACTCGAGACTGCTTTAAATGGAGAAGAATCATCTTATAGACCTGATATTGATGCGTTATAGTTAGTTGCTAAACTTTATATATTTATATGAATTAGTGATCACAGAGCTTTAAATGCAATTTACTTGAAATTATTTTTTTCTTATTCTCTAACTAGTATAATTTTCAACCGATTTATTTCAAATTTTGACACAATGTTCACAATAAATCTAGTTTCGCTGACATAGTAATCGCAGTTTTCGTTGACATAGGAATTTTTAAATTGGGTTGACTAGTTTTGAGTTATCCACTAAATTGAACTTATTTTATGTCCTTTTTAAATTTTTTTTCTCCCAACAACATCATTTTGTGAAAAAAAGATATTTTAAAAATCCTATGTGCACTGAAAAGTATTCATGTAGTTTATAAAAAATTAAAACAGACTCAAACTTGGAGGATTCTTTTTCAGTTTATGAGTACAGCAAGTTATGGATAGTTTTTAAAAAAAATATATAGAAACGTATTTTATAAGCGATAATTTTTTTAATTTTCGTATTTTTTAAATAATAAAATAAAGATTAAAATATATGCAATATGAAGAAAAAAAATTATAAGTTATAATTACTAAAATCGTTGCAAAATTCATTAAAAAAATTTTCTGTCTTTTGATAGGCTTCTACTGTGTCGTACCCCTTAAGTCATGTTCTGCTTAAACAATTTTAATAGATATTTAGAAAATGATTTGATTTTATTGTCATTAATGGCTTTGGTTTATTTTCTTGTTCTTAAGTAAAGGGAAGAAAGAGCAATTATCAGAGAAATGCCTCAGTTTATCAAAAGAACAAACCATTAAAGAATAATAATAATAATTATAAACAATAATTTAAAATTTTTTTTCAAGGCGTCTGAAAATATATTCTTAAAAATTTTTTCTTTCTTTTTTATATGCAAGTTAAATTTCAAGAAAAAGCTATCATTTATAATTACTGCATATAAGTATTAATATTTCCAAATATTATCGTTAGTATTAATGTATTTACTATTAATATTTAATAGTTATTAATAATTTTTTGCAGTAATATCCATTTTATAGTAATAACCAATTATTAAAATTTTGCTTTGTTTTTTCTTAGCAAAATTTTAATAATAGTTTATTATTATTTTAATTCATTAAAATAAATAAATCTATGACAGCACATCAAAATCTAAAATACTTATTTAACTACATTACACGGCACAAATTGCATGTTAATTTAAAAGAATATGTAAATTGCTAAACATTTCTAGATCCAATAGAATACATTAAAGAGATCAAATGACACTAATCTAAAATAAAATGCAAAAGAAAAAAAATCATTGAAGAACTTTTGATGCATATTAACCTCCAACAAAGCAATTTTAGAATTTTCTCAAGTAAAGGATAACTTCTCCAACAAAAATGGCAACATTTAATACAATTTATTTATCTAGTTATAAACAATACAATAATTTAAGAGATTAAAAACGATTACACATGGTGTTCTCTAAACACTCTCTTTTATATGCATTTTTAGAATGATCGGAATCACAAACATTTATTTATTAATTTTCATTAAACAAATTGCTCAAAATCAAACATTTTTTTAAAAAAATTAATACTGATAAGTTGATATAAATAGAAAAAAATTCTCTCATATATGAACTAATATCACTTCTTTAAAGAGTATTTATTTCTTAACCTTTTGATGAAGACACACTATATTTTGAGCAATGTCTGCAATAAATTTAATTCTCTCATAACCTTTATTAATCAATTTAAAACTATTTAAGTGTAAATTACAATAAAAGAATTGCTTTTTAAGAAGGATAAGGTTGATTTAGCAAAGAACAATTAATTATGTTATTCTTATGGAAAAAAAATTGGACTAGGCAAATAAACCAAACAAAAATGTCCTGAACCAATAAAAGCTATAAGTGTTGGATTTTCCTTTTATTCTTATATTTTTGATTAAATTCTTCATTATTATTACCATTCGTCTCAGTAGAATCTGTATTTGTTTGTTATCTTTTTTTATTGGCAAGACTATAAACAATATTAACGCTAATTATTCTACATGTAGCGCATACAATACCTAAAGGATAGATTTCGCTGCGAATATAAATATTAATTTCCTACTATATTAGAATATGTGTTTCGTAATGGGCTGACTTTTTCAAAAATATTCTAAAAGTATAGATTTATGGTGGTGTTTAGAGAAACCCTGTATTAATAAATGGAAACTTTTTTGTTGTTGCTATTAATAAGAGATAATTACGGGCAGAATGTCATTAAATAAAACAAATCTTAATCAAATTGCAGCTAGGGATTAATTTTATTCTATAAACATTAAGAACTTCAACTGAATCCATTCATAAATGATAAAAACTAGAGGACGAATAAGCGAATGAGTAGAAATGCTTTTGTGGGCTTTTTCTTTATATGTTTGAGAAAACTTTCTAGAGTAAAAAACTACTGCTCGTCAGAGACACACAAAGATGACACAGAAAAAATGTTATTGCGTAGAAGTACCTCCAGTAGAGCATGTGCACTTTCGATTTTGCTAAGAACACCATAGAAAAGTGCAGTAGGAATAGGCTTTGAATAAACATTAAAAAGAGGCTCCTCAAAAAATTTTAAAATTAGGTTCTCAGAGGACTTTTTATTTCTCCCTTAATAGGGGCAAAATTAGGTTAAACATACCCAGGGCATGATTTCTAAAATTATTTGCTGCAGCACTAGAACACCTGTACAATGCATTTGAAACCTCATGGTTTACAGTTCTTTTCACCAGGAGTTGGCACTTGGCTCCACCTTCATCACGTGGTATCCGACGATACTATTTCGCTATTTTTGGGAGAAGGATGCTGAACGAGGTTGCTATTTGGCGATCGGATGAAAAAAATATTTATTTCGCAAACATTATCTGCATTTTTTTAACATTCAATATTTCATAAATTTGATGATTTTTCTCTCTTTTGAGTGAATAGTTAGTCCTTTTCGAGAGATTTTGCCGGGAAAAACAGCAGTTTTTAAATTTATTTAATTAGCGAGAGTAACGAATAACATAATAGCAGATGGCAATGCGTGACTGAAAGAGAATTCACCGTTTCTGTTTGGCTCGCATTAAGGGTTGTCTCAATTTCAAGTGCGGAGATGTTTCTCCTCCCACGCTCAAATGAACTCTGCTTCTGAGGAGCCAAGTGCCAACTCCTGGTGAACGAACCATATCTGAACTCACTTTTCTCTTAACTATAAAATACCAATGAAGGTGAGACAGAATTCGCTATAAAAAGAATTTTTCTAGGCACTCTTAAGCATAATTATTTTATGAATTGGGTTGAACCTTTGTCTCCTATCGCGTAATTCAACTTTCTTCATCAATAGAAGTGCAATACAATAAGCAGATTTGTATTTTACACAGCTTAGGTACACAACTATTTTCATAAGCATAGCTGCCAACACGGATTGTAAAAAATCCAGTAGATTTCACGATAATTGTTGCAAAATATACTTATTATTTTACACATACGTAATTTTAGGGAATTTTATAGTCATCAAAATAGAAAAACTGCACTATTTTCCAGTTATGATTTCCCATTAAATGAACTAGAAATGTTATGTATTATGTTTATTCATAATTTCAAATAGTAATTGGCAATTAATTCATCAAAGATAGTTAAGTGAATTTTATAAATGAAGCTCGCTTCATTATGAATTAGTGATACTTATTTAAATATTCAAGAAAGCAATAATCTCAATAGGGATTTTTTTAAGGAAACTTACTCAATGTTAGGGAATTTTCTAAAATGTACAAAAACCAGGAGAATTTTAATTAAACTAGTAGACCAGGGGAAACTGGCAAAATCCAGCAATCTACTAGAAAGTCCAGTAGAGTTGGCAGCTATGTATAGATATTGAAAAGTTTTTCTTCAAATGTCACTTACAACTCAACTCAATAGCCACTCTCATAACTACTTATAATACATATAGCAACCATATTGAATAGTTTAAAATACATTGTACAGCATTTTTTATTGTATGATAAACTAATTTTTGTCTAATTAAAGTAATTGTAAAATAATGAAACTCATTCCTAAAGCAGCTTTTTCTTTAAAATCAAACTCAGAGTAATGCAATAACATTAGCAATGAACATCACTTGTAATTGTAGAAAAAAAATTTTAGGCTCTGAACAATCTAAAATTTAGGAAATATCAGTTTATAACAATTTTGAATTTTCTTCATTGTAGAATATGGCCATGGATTCAATAGCTGAATACCCCGTGATATAGAAAAGGTTAACTCAGATTACATGATTTTGTAACCATTTAAAAAATTCTAAAACATGTTTTTCTTGAAACACTCATAACATTTTTATTCCTCAACAAAGCAGAATGAAATTTTAACAGAATATATTTTATTTTAGCTGGTTAAAATATTTCAATAATCGAAATCATTACAAATTTATAATCAAAAATATAATTGGAAAAAAAAAAACGATTTTTTTTTTCTTTTGTTACATTTTTAAAAAAAAAATTCCGTAAGACCAATTCCCCCCCCCTAAATATAAATTACGAAAAAAAGAAATAAAGGTTGCGCTTAATACAACCGTCAATAACAGCAATGGGCCCTTCAAAACAATTTTCATTATTTTTACAAGAGAATATTTTGCGTTGTAGACTTATATAAGCTATTTTGTCTTCCCTGAAAAAAAATTATTAACTCGAAACTAGTCAAGCAAAATATTATATAGGATGATCAAGACACTGTAGCATGCAATTATTTTAAAACATAGGGATTTAAAAAATAAGATAAAAATTACAAATTTTAAAAACAAAATAATGAGCCCAAGTGTTTTGTTGTAAGAGATGAAAAATTTGTTAAAATTTATTTACTAATTAACAACTAAGGGATCTGTAACAGATTATCTCTTTTAGATTTTCAACAATTAGAATAATAATTGCAATTAAATGTTAATTTACATACACAAATACATTCTATACTTATAGCTCCCAATTCATAAAGATTATTTATAAACAACAAAAATCTGTAAACTATATAAAATCCATCAAGTTTTTTAACATAAAATTTTTTTAATATATATTTTTTTTACATAAAAAATAAAAATTACACATTGTAATTTATTACAATAACTTCAATTGCTTTTATGTAAGCTAAGATTATTTTTAAATTTTAGGTCATAAAAATACTGCCCCGGGATGTACAAAAATAGATCCCGAAACGCCATAGATTTGAATAAAGCAACCATCATTTTTGTGAGACATAACAACAAACACTTAATTAGAAAAATTATAAACATTATAGTTATAAAAATCATGCATATACATTTGTAGGACAATTTCAATTCTAAAACATTATAATAATCGCTATATAAAAGTTATACAATTTTCAATGTACAACTCTTTAACCATTTAGAAATACAGTTTCCTACTTTTTCAATTGAAAATGATAATCGAACTAAAATGAATTTAATTCAGTAAAAAGAAAATGAATAGTTTTGAATTAGGATAAAAATGCTCAGATTTTAAGAGTTTTAAAAGTTGAATTTTTTTTTTAAATAATTTTTCTAGATGAAATATTGAACAAAAAAAATATGTTTGAACTAACAAAATATTTCAAAGACAAAATTCTAATCATTGCCCATTAATGCGAATGTGTGTTCTCCCTGCATTATTTAGTAGTATGTAAAACCTCAATTGTCATTTTCCTTTAAGGAAAGATGAAATTCAGTGATAACAAAATATTATTGTAATAAATTAGAGATTTAATTTTTCACTAACTGGAATTATAATTATTAAAATGTTAAACTACACACTATATCAGAATTTAATAAAGTACTGAAGGTTAAAGTAATCATAAATTTTTTTAAAATCAGAATGATGAAAATAGGGTAAAGATGAAAAGCCATCTTGTTTTATCAGATTAAAACACACTTTATTATTCATAAAAAATTAACTTATGATCTCAAGCATTGAATTTAGATTATTATTTTATAAAATATGAAGGCGTGGCATAAACATAATATTGTTTAGTTATGGCACAGGTAATGAAAAAAAATTAAAACAAAACATTTATTTGATGATTATTAACAAAATTTGCATTTAAACATTTATTGACAAAACATTACATAGGTGATAAGTGTTGTACTAGTATTCATAATATATATTTCTCACTTTCAATCTTAAAATAGAAATCTGTGAAATGGCATAAAAACAATACTCAAATGGCCGGAAACCCCAACTCTGTAGACCTCTGGCAGCAATACTTTCAAGAGAACTCAAAACAAGTACTGCCATAAATAATATGTCGGGTTAGGATGTTTGTTTATTTATTTAAAGAACACCAATCATTAGAAAGGTATAGCAAAGTATTTACACATATTTAACAGTGCTGCTCAAAGCAATAGTTTTGCTTTACAATTTTCTGAACAGGCTAGATCAGAGTTGCACAACTTGCAAAATAGTGTCAGAAATGTTATGATTGTTTCCAAACTAATTTAAATTAGCTTGGGAAAAAACACTGAAATTATAGCATTAAAAATCCAAAATGCTAGTGTTAAAAGTATAAACAATAATTATTTAAAAAAAAAATCCTTACCAAAACATTTATACCCGAGGTAGTTCGAAGTTTAATTTAAAATTAAATTTTTTAGTTCACACTTGTAAATAATAATAATAAAGATTTTTCCATTGAGAGAGTTTAAAACCTGCTATTATTTATTATTTTCAAAAGAGATTATTACACTATCAAAATTACTACACAATTTTGTAAACATTATTTTTAATTTTCTTAGTAGCTTAATGTTTAATGCAAATTAATATTTTTCTCATCACACTGAGAAATAATTAAATTATAATAAGTTAACATAAAAAAATTATTAAAGCGTATTTTTTCGGGCCCGCTTCTAAAATGGGAAAGGATACTTTTGTTAATTTTAAAAAAAAGGACGATAATTAGATCTGATGATAATCATCTGGAGGCTTTACATATGTGTAAAACATAATCTTACCTAAGAACTATTGTTTTGAACAGCACAAGATTATATTTCAGTTTAGTTTTTTTAAAACATCCAGCTACTTATTCATTTAATGTTTGGTATTGTAAGTTACAAAACCAAAAGTATAAAGACTCAATTTTCGATGAAAGGAACCGTTTAATAATTTTAAAATTTAGAATTACTAATTCAGTTTTAGGTTTACAACTGAATTATTAATCCAGCCTACCTACACGGTTAAAAAAGAAGGCAACTTTGGACGACATATTTATTTTTTTTCACTTAGCTATTTTAACAAATGCTAAACATTTAGAAACATTAAAAATAGTAAAACCATCAAAAAATGAAACGTTTTTGAAGAACACATACCATCATTTCGTGTTTACCTCACATAAAAATAATTTTATTACCCTAATGTGTATGTATGGCAACCATATTTGTTTTTACTTAATTTTTTCCTATACGTTTTAGTTTTGATTAGAAACGTAACAAATATTAAAATTTCGTAAGCATATCATTATAAAAACATTTTGATTTAACACATCAGACTAGTTTTGTTTCGAAAGGAAAAAAAACAAACAACTATACAAATTCAATTGGAATGAGTTAGATACTCACACACAAACATAAATGCAAAGTAATTCTAATGCACATACGTACATATACATATATATATAGATAGATAGATAGAGTAGATATATTTTCATTTATAACGAACTTCATGATTTTTCCACACTTAAAGCATAAAACATGTAATAGTAATGATGCTCTACTAAATGAAAAGAAATATATATATTTTTTTAAAAAATGAAATATAAATAATAAACTATAAAACAGGTCATACATACATTTGAAAATTCAGTTAAAATATAAAAATTGCACAACAAAGTTTCAACCAAAACATTCTGCATGCATTTAATGAAATATAAAAACAATATTTCATTTTGTAAATGAAATTGAATTTCAGTTGCTATTTTAACACTATACTCAACGCAACTTAAGTAGATGCATGAAAGATACAGAATTAATTATTTCATTCACCGGTTACCCCTGTAACACACTAAATGCGTTGAATTTTCTATCAGAAACATATTAAGTTTAAGTAAAAAAAAAAGAATTTACTTCTTTAAACATTTTAAACCGAATAGCAGTAATGTTGAAACATCTATTATAATTGCGTCAACTATAGCAAGGAGGCAGAGTTTCCCAACAATGCTCTCTAATGCACAAATGATTTGATTTCAAGTAGCTAGTAATACAGAGCTTTGTAACAGAATTTCTCAAAACAATGCTCTCGAGTGCACAAAGAATTTGATTTCAAGTAACTTGTAATAGAGGGCGTTGTAACAGAATTTCTTAAAACAATGCTCTCGAGTGCACAAAGGATATTATTTCAAGTAACTTGTAATAGAGAGCATTGTTACAGAATTTCTCAAACAATGTTCAATGTAATACACAAAGGATTTGATTTACAGTAACTTGTAATATAGATTAATATAAACAATTCCATAAATTTTTTTCCCATTGATTGTTGCCCTTGGCTCGTTAACATTGGCATTATATTTAACTTATTCATAAAATAAAATAAAAAGATAAATCTAAATTTTTAACATTTGCCACCTTGAATTTGTGACATCACATTTTTGACATTAAAATGAAGAAAGACAAAATGTTACCAATTAAAAATATTGAGATTAAAATTTTGATAGTCGTTTCTTTCTTCCATACTCTATCAGTTGATATTCTTCACATGTAGTTTCCCATTCCATGGTTTAGTTTTACTGTAAAAAAAGCGAAGAAATGAAACAGGCTAAATTGAAAAACGTTCCTGACCAAAACACAACACATCTGCAGTTTTCCAGGTATCAGAGAGTTTGGGAAACACTGATTTGAATCTTCAAAAAGAATAACAGTTAATCAACGTAACAACTTAATACGAAACACAACACTGTTTTAAGTGTAATCAAACAAAAGGAGAATCCAATTACACTTGCTTGCAGTCTTTTTTTTTTTAATAATCATCTGAAAATTCAACAAGTGAGGATTAGAGGGTGTGAGGAGACAATATATCTTGGAGGCAGTCATGGCACAGTGAAGGGAGTGACCTTTTTGTCCATCTTTTAATGACTAGTCACTGAATTTTTTCAAGAAAATAAATCTGTTTATCACAGAAGGACTGTTTGTATTTTTATTTTTTATATAGATGACGCAGAGAGAAAAGATTTGTTAAAGAAGAGGATGAAGTCACAGCACGCTGTTCAAGAATGGAGTGGACAGAGGTATGTGGTAGTACTTGCAGAGTGGGCGTCCGCACTTCCCCTTCACGGCATCACGACACACGGTCACTTTTCCATCAACCACCTCCACGTAATCTGGAAAAATATACATATATATATATAACGTCGTTGCTGAGTGGAAGGATTAAAACAGGTCTTAGGCAGGGAAGGAGAGTAAAAAATTTATTTATTAATTACTAAACAGAGAACAGCTATAAAAGTGGTCACGAAAAGTTGCATTCCTCGATATAAGTTAGGGAAAATCTTACAAAGTAAATCCATAAAATTTTTCATTTTAGAGAATAAGGGAAATCTTAGTAATTGTAATTGGTTTATCCAATTGGTCGTGCGATTCCCACAAAGAGCAAAATTTCACATTTTTAATTAATCGCCCCCAAGAGGTTTCACTGTATTTACATAAATTTAGTTTCACAGATTAAGCTTCTGATTCTATAAGGATAAAATTTAAACATAATAGTTTTTCTCAATTATTGCATTTTCCTCTACAATTTTGTTCTTTTAAATTCCTGTTTAATTTTTGGTTGCCATAAAAACTTGTGCAATGTTTTCAGAGCCGGATTATACCTTTCGTAGGCCCTAGGCATAGCCGTTTTTTGGGCCCTCCCCTCCTTCCCCTACTCCTCCCCTCTTTTCAAAATATATGCTAAAATTTTCTTGCATATTTCTTTTTTTACATTTTTATCAATATGGATTTTAATTTACAAATTTGTTTATCAAACTTTTTGCGCAGTTTGGAATTCGACAGCATAATATAAGATTTCATTGAATCCAAAAATCGCAAAAAAGTAATATATTAGATCATAAGATTCTGCAAAATAATTTATTACCGAAAAATATTATATTTTTACTTGTATCTTCATAATTTTGTGCTAAATACACTTGTTTTTAAAGTTAAATTATTTTTGTCAAAAAAATTTTTCGCCCAAGTTTTTCGTAGGCCCTAGGCACGGTACTAGTGTGCCTATAGGTTAATCCGGCCCTGAATGTTTTTCACCAAAGAGATAATTTAGAATTAATGTAAAAAAAAAAAGAATTCCTAAAACTTTTTTTACTAGTTTGNCGAAAAATTCTCTTAGTCCCTGATTTTGTATTTTTTTTTTTTTTTTAACTGCAGATGTTAGAAGTTCACAGTTTTTCATAAAATGCACTATACAAGTGAATATATTTACTGTTTATAAATTGTAAAATGGTTAATGAATTATAAACTGTTTGAAAAATGTTAAATCATAAAATGCTGAGTAATAAGGCAATATGATAGAATTATTTTATAATAAAGAAATATCACTAAAGCCTTTATTTTCACATAATAATCAAAATCATTTTGATCCGATTTTTATTGTTTAGATAGTGCCTTAATTAATATATTTTTACTAATATTAAGTAAAGAAATATAGATGACATATGAAATATATAAACAAATCTAAACTGAAAAATTTCCTGATGTCACCCCCAATATCTGATGTTACCATCATTTATAGAGGAGTGACCTCTATCACTCTGAATAGAAATGATGGCTACAGGTATGCATTCCATAAACAAATGTTCACACCATCTCCTAAATAATTGTAACATCAATTATATTGATCGGAGACATCAATAGCATTGATCTACTGACGTCGCCAGCTTTATTTTTACCCTTGTTCATATTTGAAAAATTTTTTTTGTTTACATCTCTTTTGGCTATACTATGGTTCGTTACCAGGGATGCAACATCCTACAATATCATGGCTTAGAATTTGCATTTCTTTTAAGTTTAGAGTTAATCATAATAATTCCATATCTTCCTTTTAATTCAATCCATCAATTCCTTTTAATTCCATATCTATAACAATAGTTTACTTTAAATTCGATACCCAAGTAGAAAAAGGATCATCATCTTTAATCATCAATGGCTCGACAGCCCAGGATGGGCCTTGGCTTTCTCAAGAAGTATTTTTCAGGCCAACCTTTTTTATGCTAGCGTTTTCCAGTTTATAAGACCAAAGGGTCTTTTTCTAGGTCATTTCTCCTTTTCAAATCCAGTCTGCTTTTTTTTTTGTGAGCAAACTGGTAAAAAAAGGATTGAAAGTCTAAAAAAAAAAAGATATTCTTCAGGTAGAAAAAACCTTTCTGCACGGTAACAACTGCAGACTAATTTTTTCCCTTCTAGGAGAAAATATTTTCTTTTTATAAATATATATACATATTAATTTTTTTACTGAGCTTAATGTGTACATCTGAGCCTTTTTCACTCAAGCACTATTCTTAACTTGTTTCATATCAAACCTAAAACACTAAATTGACAGAACACAGCTTTATTACTGGCTTTTAAGATATAGGGATTCATTCAATTTTTCAAAGCATCATTTGTTAAAACTGAAATTGATTTTAAACTATTAAGTTCTTGCCTAAAATTTTTAAATACCTAAACTTGCTACATATGTACGTTAAACTGATTTTTAACAATAATAACCTCTGCCTGACTGCCTTGAGATGGCAGACAATTTGAGATAATTTGCTACAAGTTGAGTTCATGCTGATTGATTCATATAAATACCCTAGCAGCAAAATAACTTGGGCCCTTATTGGACCTATATTCACGAATCTTGGCTCAATAAGTGTTCAAAGGGCTGTTATTCTCCTATATTGACCCTACATAGAATTGTCTTATTTACCCAATATTTCACAGACACTTTACAACCAAATATCAGCCCTATATAGAAATTGTCAAATTCACCCGATATTTTCAGGGTTGTGGTTTTGAACGTCCCGAGCTGGTTTTGGATTGGACACGCAGGTTTTACTGTTATAAACTGTCCTAAACTGACTAAAACTGTCAAAAACCTTGGACATTGGCAAAAGAGTAAAAATTCTATGTGTAACCATTGTACACTACATAATTAATAAACATTTTATACAATTTGCTTTATTAAAGGAAAATAATATAATAGGAAAGAGATTTATGAGGGTTGTCCATAAAATAAGGTTCCCAAGGAGCTGCGGACGCTAGGAACGCTGTTAAGCGGGATTTGTTGAGACTGGCGTGTAACTTGGCTCCCAGTTCCCGCCCCGGCGAGGTATCTACAACGTTAATTCTTGTCTTGGTAGCCGTGAAGGATGGAGCTTCCATTTGTTTCTCATGCTAGGTGCAAATTACGCTCTGTGATTTGTTTTTGAGTGCAAAAAACGTTCCTCCGGTGGACATTCATTCCCAACTGTGTGAGGCGTACGGGGAAGAGTGTATGAGTGTGCAACATGTGCGCAAATGGTGCAGAGAATTCAAAAACAGTCTTACAGACGTCCATGACGAACAACGTCCTGGCCGGCCATCGTTTTCGGACGAAGCGATTGCTAAAGTGGAAGAAGCAATGCTGAAAGATCGAAGGGTGACGGCTCGGGACCTCAGCGAGATGATCCCTGTTGCTAGTAAGTCCTGCATTCACAGCATTTTGAGAGACCGCTTAGGATATGCCAAGGTTTGGGCAAGGTGGGTCCCGAAAATGCGGATGGCTGACTATGACAACAAACGGCAACGTGTGGAAGCCGCCAGCGAATTTCTTCATGCCTACGAAACCGATGGCAAGGAATTTTTGGGGACGAGACCTGGGTCCACTACATGACACCGGAAACAAAAGAACAATCCCGTTAGTGGAAGCATCCAGGCTCGCCAAAGCCGAAGAAGTTTAAGCAAATTCTGTCTGTTTTAAGCTAGCTTCGTGGAGCGACGGCAGAGTTCTACGACTCAGGCATAAAGAAGATGGTACACCGCATGTAAAAATGCATTGATCTAAACGGCGATTATGCCGAAAAAAAAGAGGGAGGTCTAAGCTTTCCAAACATGTATTATTCAATGCCAATAAACATGTTTTTCATTGTGAAAATTCGTTGGGAACCTTATTTTATGGACAACCCTCGTATAATTTTTGAAGCTCCACAATTCATTCAACAACAAAAGTGAATTCCTTTAAATATGCATAAATATGCTTTTAATACTGATAAATTATGTTTTTTCATAAGGATAAATAATGAAATATTAATGACAATAATAAACTTTTTTGATAAAATAAAACACAAACTTGTCTTTACTTTGTTTCTTGTTCAAAAATTAAAATTTCATTTTTCACTATTTTATTTTTAAATTGCGACATAATTTGAGTAAATAGGTTTTTTACAGTTTAAGACAGTTTTGGACAAAGGGATTTTGGACAGGACGGTTTAAACAGTGGATTAATCCTGTCTGGCCTAAATCTTGACAACTCTGGATATTTTATATTCATTGTTTAGCCAATATAAGCCCTGTATTGGTTGTATATAGGGCGATATGGGCCCTATATAGGACCAATATTGGTCCCTTGGTGCATGTTCATATAGGACCGATATTGAGTTAATTTTGAGCCCCAACTGGGGCCAAGGTAAAATTGTTGCTAGGGTAGTAGTACAAATGAACCATACCTTCTAAAAGATGAACATAGCGACACTGTGGCCTCTTACAAAGACCGGATTTAAAATCTCGGCACAGTGGCAGGGTGTCCAGCAACTGTAATATAAAATTGAAGTAAATATATGTACATAATGCCTAACGAGTACATACAGTTTTATTATTAGCAACAGGATCAGTATAAAAAGGTTTATAGCAGAAAAGAAGGTGTGCACACGAGAGAAAAAAGGAAAGCGCAACTAGAAGCTAGAGGTTCTACCAGAAAGAGAGACTCACAAGCAGAATTTGTACGAAGCAGGGCCAAAGGCTGGTATTGGGGGATTGTTACGCACGAAACAATTCATTGGTAATTAAATTACAATTATAATAATTATTTACTCCCATCGAATAAATGAATTAGTCATTATTTTTCACAAAGTTGAGAAAGTTTAAGGGCTGCTAATAAATAATTTCATCTTTTTTTCCCCATAGTTTTTATCTTATCACACTCTGCCATACCCCTTTTTCACAGCACATTATATAAACATATGATTGCAGTTTAGAAACATAAACTGCATAATGGATCAAATTTTATTTCTAAGTTTCCACTATGAGTTTTATGACATTTGTGAACGGAGTTCCCACTTAATTTCAGAAAAAAAATTTCATTACTTTTCCAGGTATTTCAGGAAAATTTCAACGTAAATCTCGACTATATTTTATCTATTCCTTGCAATTTTTCACAGGAAAACTCTGATTTTCTTATTTATAATGTCAAATATCAAATTTTGTGAGCAAAAAAAAAACATTGAATGCATGGAAATGCTTAATTAAAATATGAGTTTTTACAACAAATATTATTATTTGTTAGAATTATTTAAATAACTGATTATTGTACCTGAAAGTTCTAACACTCGTTATTTCCCAGGTATCATATAGCAATTTTCCCGGTTTTTGTAAAAAAAAAAAGAAGAAAAAAAAAATTATTGCTTTTTGGAATTAAAATAAAATTCCCTAAAAATTCCAGGTCTTCCTTGACCCGTGAGAGCCCCGTCTAATAATTATTAGATGTCTATTTAGTTTGATGAAAAAATATAAAAATATTTAAGATAATTACGACTTTAATTGTTTTCATTTTAACGAAAATGCAGTATGAGAAACTTGTTACAGTTTTCTCCCCCCTCGTCAAATTTTTACAAAGTCCCACCCTCCAAGCATATTATTTGCAGACGAATGCCTTTAAAAAAAGGACTGCATGGGGGGCTGTTGTACTAGAGAAGAAGTTAGAAACTAACACTGGTTTTGCAGGGGAAAAGAAATTTTTAATTATTTTTTAAGTGTGCTTTTTAATATAATACCAGTACCTAAGATCCTCAGTAAAAAAAATTATCACAGGGTTAAATTTTAACTGATTTTAGTTAAAGAAAACATTTGACGTTTTGCCCCTGCATCGTTTAGAACCCCGGTAGCAGAATTTATAGATTGAAATTGTGGCACTATCTTCATAAATTCAAATTAGTTTGTGACCACAATACAATCAGACAAGACTTATTGTCAAAATTAAGCCTAATCTAATATGTAGCAAAATCTGCAACTATAAGGTCCTTAAAAATTACAGATAAAAACTTAATGGTGTTTCAATTGAAGTTGAATTTTATACAATACTAGAAAAAAAATAGGAAAAAAAATCCCTATACAGTTAAAGTCTATAATCAAGTAACAGAAGAAATTTTTTTTTTACTTTCTTCTCATTATAATGTTCTTTCCTTTCAGCTTTTTAATTTTTTATTATAAACAAGTTCAAAGTTGTTTTAAAAAGGAATTTCAGCAACAAATTTCTGATTTGTTGGTTGCTTTTTAAAAACTAAAAGAAACATAGATGAAAAACAATCTGCAGCGTCTGTTCTCGTGCCGGAGGTTTTCCGCTACCGGGACTCTAATTCATTTCTGAATTCTCCCTTTCTCGGTTGCAACCCTATTCCCACTGCTGCATCAACTAAAAGTCTAAATACAGGCCTCTTTAAATTAAGGTAAATTACTATTACTGTGCATATTTGCATTGTTTGAGAAAGCAATTGCTGATGCTTAAAAAAAATCCTTCAGAGTTTCAAATCGTATGTACTGTTAACTAGATCAGTGGTTCCTGAACCTTTTGGCCTCGTTGACCCCTTGCCATGTTTTTCGGTTTTGGGTAGAGCCCCTGCTTACCTGATATTGATTTTTTATAAATTCATCAACTTCAAATGTATTTTCTACAGCTGGTATAGTGCTACTCACAGCGAAAGATTTAAATTTCTAACTGCAGTGAAGTGTAGTGCGAAAAAACACATGTTAATTTTATACATGTTTTAATTAAATTCAAATGAATTTACCGCGGAAAAATACTTTTTTGTTACAAAATAAAACCTTACATGCAGTGAAAATAAAATTGTACGCCGGTGGAGCTGCAGGCAACTGCTAGTTTATAATAATTCAGTTTCATATTTCAGAAAATAATCCCAATAACTTAAATTTTAATAAAATTTTTACTTCATAGCTACTTTAATAAATTATGTAGAATGTAGATAGATATATGTCTTTACATTATAAGGTAGTATAATGTAAGTAAATAGGTTCTATCAGTGTATGTTGATTATTCCATTCATGAAATGTCAAAAAAGTTACGACCTGCTTATATGATTATCGTTGACCCCATATTCATTTCATGGACCCCCAATTTTTTTTCCACTTGGCATGGACCCCTTACAGGTTGTCATTGACCCCTGGTGGTCAATATAGACTACTTTGGGAACCACTGAACTAGAAAAATATATTAAGTAGTATTGTCTATTTACTAAAGAATGCACAAAATAGTAAAGGGAAGTAGAAAAGGGAGGGGGTTTCTGATGTTTTTGGGACCCCAATAATAATTCCAGAACTGTCCTGAGAGGTAATGTTGAGCAGTGGGAATGGTGCATACCAGGTAGAACCTTTTCAGAAAGAAAAGGAGAGATACCTGGCCTTTGTCGTCACAGTAAGCTATAGAAGTGGAATTAGAAGCAGCAGAGGAATCGGCCACAGGTGCAGAGTGCATCACGGGTACTGAGGGGTGAGGAGTGTGTGAGTGTGAGGGGTGCAGATAGAGAAAGGCAATACGTGCAACCATGTAATAAGAAAGCTTATAATTAGTAAAAGAGAAAAAGAAGAATTATACATATAGCATGGAAAATGATAATTGGATATCATACACGAATTTAAAAAAAAAAAATCCCAGCTCAGAACTCTTGATAAATTTCATCTGGGAAAAATACACAACAACGGCGTCAGAAATTGTCATACTTACGTACTCATTGTGATCGAAAAATTACAGCTTCAAACTAAGTTAGAGATACAGGTTTCATTCGCCATTTTTTTATTTAAAACTTATAGTTTACATAGATATTAAGATCATATTTTATAACAATCTTAAAATAAAATTGTCCATGCATTTCAATTTGCATCAATAATTGATGTCAAATTGACTTACATGATGCTATGTGGCATGTTCAGAGATTGATAGTAAATTGTTAATTCAAATATAAAATGTAATAGGTATGAGGTAAAACGTAACGGCTTTTCATATTGTCTTGTCCAAACATATGATCAAGAACTTAACATGAGCAAATTACAAACATTTTTTGTAAAAAAAAAATATTGAATACTATGGATTCAACAAATGCTGTGCTTTGAAATAAAGTGAAAGATTAGAACATGTTTTTTTTTTTTAATTNTCATATTGTCTTGTCCAAACATATGATCAAGAACTTAACATGAGCAAATTACAAACATTTTTTGTAAAAAAAAAATATTGAATACTATGGATTCAACAAATGCTGTGCCTTGAAATAAAGTGAAAGATTAGAACATGTTTTTTTTTTTTTTTAATTATTTAAAAAAAAAATTTCTAATGGATTGTTATAGAATGCTGTTATGGCTAAGAACTTAAGTTGTTTTAGGTTTTTTTTTCTTTTTGTAAAAAAATTGCATTTTCTAAGTAAAATACAGCAGTAAATAATTATGAAAATAAAGATTCCTCAAGAGTACAAACTGTTATCGGTTTATTATAACTTATATTTAACACAGCTTTAGTATAGAATACTGAAAAAACAAAGCAGTACATCAAAGTTTCAGAAAAATCTGCCTTTTAATCATAGTGCATTTTTATAAAATTTTGAAGCTCTATATCTAAAAATTCAACAGAGTCCTCCTGCACAGAGCACTTAACCAACCATGGCGAAGCACCTAGCCTCATTTAACAGCGCTTTAACTTTTAAATACCACGAAAAGACTGAAGCATAATTTTAAATAATATTTTATTATAAAAATTGGTACTCTATTTTATTTTATAACCGTTGTTGAACAGCCGACCCAATTTTTTGGGTTTACGACTACTAATGTTCAACTCTGCATCCCTGTAACTTTGAACCTAATCCAGAAGACAAGGGAACTCCTGGATCAAGTATTGGGAGAAATGTGCCTTCGTGGAGGACTTTTTGCTAGAACTAATCCAAACTTGCGTTACATGGAGAGAGAAATCACGAAAATCTCCCTCAGTTAGCCTGAGGAAAAGGGGACTCTAACCCATGATCCGTCTACTACTGCGGATATTTTGCGTCAGCATTGAGCTCGGTGCAAGCCGTATACGGAATTCATATCGATCAGCCATTGCTGGGATTCGAACCTGGTTTACTGCAGTGGAAGACTAACACTCTATCCCCTGAGCCATCACAGCTCTGGTATGCTATATTTTTATTCTACATACAGAACCCGTTATCCGGAAATCAGAAAACCAAAAGACCGGAACAAAATTTGATAAATTTTCTCGCCATTTTTTTTTTTTTAAAAAATAATTTTTTCCTTGTAAGATTTTACGATTTTTCTTTCTTTTTTTAAAGAGGTTTACCTTACCATCATTTTGGAAATAATCATTAGTGTATTACTTCATTGTTTTTTCTTATTTTTAAGATCATTTCCAATTTTTTTTTCTTTTAAAGTCGGCTTTTTGTAGCGATTCAGAAAACCGGAAGAATAAGTTATCCGGAATAGCGATGGTCCCGACCGTTCCGGATAATCGGTTCCCTACTGTATTTTATAACCGTCGTTGAACAGCCGACCCAATTTTTGGGGTTTATGACTACTAATTTTCAACTCCGTAGCCTTGTAATTTTGAACCCAGGTTTTTATATATATTTTGATTTTAGAAACTTAAAAAGTAGGTGTTTGATGCAAAATGAAAAATATGGCTCTAATTATTGAATCAAGAATACAGATAAAAATTTGAGCTCCATATTGTAAATTTTACTTTCTCCGTTCTTTGCCATGTGTCTGGAACAACACAAATTAAAACATATTGATAGCAAATTTTTATATTTGCTTGATCCAAAGAAAATTCCATGCAAAAAATAAATTTTAATAACAATTCTTAACTTCTATAACTTTTTATCTATAAATAGAAATTTTTTTTATCCCTTTTTAAACTATTTTAGATTAAATGACTAAGTTTGAAAGAAAAAAAAAAAAGACGTAAAACTTATATGAAACTCATTCATAGAAGATCAAGGAATAAAATGATTTAAGAGTGATTATAAAAATTGGATTTTTGTATTAAAAAATGGTTTGTTACTCCCAAAAATATATTCCTTATGCTATTTAAAGCTTGGCAAGGGTTTCGAGAACATCCTATTTCTGAAAAGTATTAAATATCATTTTTAGAAGATCCCGGAGAAATGTTCCATTTCTGAGGAGTTCTCAAATAAGATCCCTAAAATATTAGTGTTATACAGTATAATTAAATAAGACCTGTCTAATAAAATGATGAGAAAGACTAAGACTTACAAGTTACAGGCACGAAAGGTTGTTGGACCTGCATGGCCAAAGCCTGCTGATAGGCTGCTCCAGTTGGCTGATAAACTGGAAGGCCACTTTTATCAACAGCAGCTCGTTTTGCATACGGAACTATTCCAGGAAATGTCTAAAGATACATGAAGAAAGAATTCATTATCAACAATCAAAGCATTTATAAATGTTTTTTTCCCCACTTTACTTGGTCGTCCACATCATTTGTTCACCAGGTACAGAAATCAATAATACTCTGAGGCAAGATTACAATTATTACATAAATTTCACACTATTTCGGCTTCTCTTTCACAAATTAAAGTAAAAAGCATAAATAAAAGTTTCTATCTAAGTTAGAGAAATGAATGTTAAATTAAAATTCTCATTAAAAATACAAGCAAAAATTATGACAAAATTGTAAATTCACAGAAAGGCAATATTAGTATTATGCTTAATTCATAGTGCTCCGTATGTTTGTTAATTCCTTCTGCAGTAGAATGAAATTTCTTAACTTCTAACAATATTTTTAAAAAAATTTCGCACAAAACATTAATTAAATAAGTGTTAAAATAAGAATGCTAACTACAAGTTTGAATTGATAATTTTGTTTCATTTAAAATAGGGATACACCAAATAAAGATTTTGAGTAGTTACTTCGTTCAGTAAAAAGCAAGATAATAAAGAAAACAAAACGTACAGAATATCGTACAGTTTATCGTCGAAGAATGAAAATTTGCAATTATTTTGGAACTTATATTTTAAGATATAATCTTAAGATCTCCAAAAACTTTGACCAAAAATTTGTTTTATTTTTATTGTTTAAAAATGCAATTAAAACAGCTTTTTATTATTATTATCCTGTTGTTAATTGTTAATAATTATCTCTGTTAATATTATCTTGTTTCATCATTTAAATCAAACATTCAATGTTTTGAAAGAAAGAGAAGATGAAGTCTCTGAAGTTACAAAAATGTCTATAAAAAGCAAGATAAATTTTCATTTACAATTATTGAAATGAAAAAAAAAGGAAAAATGTTTGATCAAGTACGATAATTTTGAATGATAATACAAATAACAATATTTGGCACACAGAGGAAGAATAAGTAACAAAATTTTTGGTGCATCCCTTGTAAAAAAAATAATAAATAGAAAAGTTGCTTCACCAATGCAATTTACATAAAATTCTTTTAAATCGATATGAGAGACATATCAAATTTATTTTATAAGGAATCCCCATAACATGTTTGAATATTAAAATTTATTGTTTAAAAAAGGGTGTAAGAGCCAAAGGTAGTTAATGTGTATTTAAAATCTATTTAACAACTTTTAAAATGCTATTGAAATTCTTACAATTTTTTCCCCATTATATATGATACTATAATAAGTTCATTTTATTACATTATGCCATTAAATTTTACTTTTGGGTTATAAATGATAAAATCGCTTTTATTCAAGAAATATGAATGATTGTGCAAAAAGAGTTATATATCTATAAAAAAAACATGAGATATTAAATATGTTTCTTATTTATTAAAAGAAGGTAGGCAAAAATATAGGAGTTAAAGCTTCTTAGTATCCTAATTAGTAACATAATACAAACTTATTATTAATTGTTGTAAGAGGGGAGCATTCCACACCATACCAATAAACAAAAGTGCAAATAATAATTGCCTAGAACCTAAAAAACGAGCACATTGCAAGGAATTCTCTTATTGAATGAGCTGCTAATTTAAATTAACCCATTATAAGGTCATGGGAAGTATACTTCTTAATAAATTCATCCATTTTTAAATGTCAGTCGGAAGTTGTTTTTCAACCTTAACTTAGAAAAAAAATTCAAGAGGGCATTAATTTGAGTAACAGTAAAGGTTACCTGGGGCTAAGAAGAAAGTCGGAACACAGGATGCTATAGTTTATCTAAAACAAGAACTCCTCTAAACATTCGTCTGGATTTGTGGCAGTGACTATGGTAACGAGGTATGACTATATCCAGTAAGGTTTCGGCTCGGGTCAGAGAGAGAAAGGGAATCTTTTTTTTCGGTCTATTGTTCCTAGAGTGAAACTACCCTCCCTAAAATGAGCCATTCTTCCTTCCATATCACCAGACGGCCTCAGACTCTTTGTGGTGGGAGGAGTTCTTAGCTTAGACAAACTATAAAGGTTACCTGGGGCCAAGAAGAGAGGCTGACCATGGGAGGCTATTCACAGCCTTCATTTGAAAACATAACTACATAATTTATAGATTAGGTTTCAAAAATCAAACTTATTTAAGGTGATAAGCTAATTGAATTTCTTTCAATCTCAATCCCAAAAATATTTTAACATAAAAAATCTGAAAAAAGTCGCCATATAAAAAGTCAAATAGCATCCTTTTCAGTTGAAAAAATTTATTTTTCTATAACTAGCTCCTAGAGAAAAAATAATAATGTCTAAAATTACAAAATAAACGGATTCATTCCTCGGGTTTACTAAAAAATATGCTTTTGATAAATGTCACTCATTGATTATGTTTTCTTTTCAAATATTTTATTGCAATATGTTTAAAACAAAGTTACATTAAAATAACTATTATTTTACTGAAAGCTTTTATATAAGTCACTATGAATATTCGTACAAAAACAATAACATGTAATAGCCGACACTGTTAAAGTTCATGTTTGATTTGTAATAATCATGTTTGATATGTAAGAAGTTGTAAATATGTGTCCCTTGTGTTTACTGAGCAATATGATCAAAAAGTAATTGATAACATGATTTGATTAGCATAAAGATTGACAGAAGTATCTCAAATAAGTTAAATAAGTAAGCCCTATTGTGCAATAGGTGTGAAATGAGAGGCAAAGAAAGTTCTAAGACCTATGAGTCTCTGAGTTTCAAAAAGAATAAAATTTGAGCATATCACCCTTTTTGAAAATAAAACAAACTGTATTAGTTATGTAGGGCATTCTTGTAAATCAAATTTATTACAAGAAATATTTTTCATACAATCCTTTAAAGACCATAATAAAAGGGGTATCTATATACAGTACAGAACCCGTTATCCGGAAATCAGAAAACCGGAAAACCAAAAAACCGGAACAAAATTCAATACATTTTCCCGCTATTTTTTTAAAAAAAAATATTTTTTTCTTCATAAGATTTTAGGATTTTTCTTTCTTTTTTGAAAGATGTTCACTTTACCATCATTTTGGAAATAATCATTAGTGTATTACTTCATCGTTTTTTCCTCTTTTTAAGATTATTTCCAAATTTTTTTTTATTTTTTAGTTGGGTTTAACAATTAAAAAACGGTTTTTTGTAGCGATTCCGAAAACCGGAAAAAGCAGTTATCCGGAATAGCGGTGGTCCCGATCGTTCCGGATAATCGGTTCCCTACTGTAATTAATATTAATGAAGTACCCAAGATTTACTTAAATTATTATTTTAATTTCAAGATTTAATTTTACAAAAATATTGCAGAAATAATTTTTCATTTAAAATACCAGAGTCTAGTGAATAAGAGTTTTGTTTTACCATGAAAGGATAAATATGGGTAATTTAACGGCTTGCATATGAATTTTATGCAAAGAATTTACTTCGAATTGTATAATAAGGGAATGGTCTTAAAAGGATTTTATAATGCCTTCCAAGCAGAACAGGTAACAATTTTAACAGGGTAACAGTATTTTTAAGATGAGCAGTTTCAAAATCATGTAAAATGAGATAATAGGTCTAGTTCATAAATTTTTCCTAATAATTGTATGACATTTGACTAATATGCTTAAAAAGAATAATTAATATTTGAATATTGAGTAGCTGAAATCATAGTTTTATTCATTTATAAAAAAAAAAAATTTGCACTAAATGTTTAACGACATATTGCATTTCAATTTCCCTTTCACAGTTTAAGTCTGAATATGGAAGACTTGTGGAAATGAATCTTTCTTTAGTGTACCTGAGACTCTGGTATTTGAAAGTTATTAAGTTGCTTTGAATAAGAAGCATGTCAAGATACATTTTAGCACCAAAAAAAAAAAAATCCAAATTAACTTGAAGGTTGAAGAAAGTATTTAATAAAATTTTTCTGCGCAATTCAAAATAATTGTATTCTAGGAATCCAAAATCATCTTTAATCAGATCAAATAGGTAAAAATGGGAGTGAAATCACTAAGTGTGTGCTCAAAATGTAACTGTTTGAGTTTGTGTATCAATAGTAATGGATGTCGAGTTTCTAAGAAATAGCCCTAAATTAAGACTTATTATATGTCACTCATGGCAGAGGATGGGTGGCAATCTAAAAGGGTGCACTTGTTATCAAGCAAACTATTTTATAACCGTCGTTGAACAGCCGACCCAATTTTCAGGTTTACGACTGCTAAATGTTCAATGACGTAGCCTTGTAATTTTGAACCCAATTCAGAAGACAAGTGAACTCCTGGATCTAGTATTGTGAGAAATTCGCTTTGGTGGACTTTTTGGTGGAACTAACTCGCATTAACGTTACATGGAGAGGAAAATCACAAGAACCTGCCATGATCTGTCTACCACTGAGGATATTTCACGTCAGCACTATGGTCCATGGAAACCGGATGCGGATTTGTATCAACCAGCCATCGGTAGGATTCACACCTGGTCCACCTCATTGAAAGGTGAACGCTCTATCCCCTGAGCCGTTACGGCTCACGTCAACTATTAATCTTTTGCTTACGGCTGGTATAACAGGGGGCTTCATCATACTAAGCGCCGTAAGCAAAGGATTAATTAAAGCAGTCTATCAAAGCATCGCTTTTCAATCGCAGGTTTTGCAGATTGATACCTGTATTATAATTAATAGAAATTTTATTTATATTTGAATAGGTTTAGGCTGAAAATAACTTTTATTGTAGACTAAAAATTGTCTAACTTTGTAAAGATAAAAATTATGCCAATAGTACCACACTGCTAACCTTGCTTGCAATATTTCACCGGTTCTTTGACTAAATTTGATTCAAAAATGCAGCATCAAATGTACTCATAGAAGTGTTTGTACAAAAAAGGAAAGGTATTTCAAACATTACTCCCAATGAAAAATGCCACGATCATCTGCCTAATATATATGCTTGTGTCGCACAATTAAAAAATAAATAAAAATGAACAGATAGATACAGGGGTTAGGGTTTTGGACGTCCTAAACTGGTTTCGGACAGGACATGAGGGTTTTACTACCTCAAACCGTCTTAAATTGTCTAAAATCGTGAACAATGGTAAAAGGTAAAAATCCTACATGTATAACCATTGTACACATAATAATTACATAGATTAATAAATACTTGATACTTTTAATACTATTTTGTTCAATTTATTCAAGGGAAATAATATGATATAATAGGAAAAAAATTCAGAACTTCTGAAGCTTCACAATTTATTGAACAACAAAAGTGAACACCTAATCCTTTATATATGAATAAATATGCTTTTAATACTGAGAAATTCTATTTTTTGCACAAGGATAAATAATGAAATATTAAAAATATTAATTAGCTTTTTTTAATTAAACAAAAACTTGTCTTCATTTGTTTCTTGTTCAAAAATCAAACTTTTAATTTTTCACAATATTTTTTTTATTTTATTAAATTGTGACATAATTTGAATATAAAGGGTTTTGGACAGGATGGTTTAAACCGTGGATTAATCCATTCTGTCCTTAAACCTTGCCAACTCTGGATAGATATATTTATGGGAGAGGTTTTTAAGATAAAAGGCTCTACTTGACAAGGAAATGGAAAGGAGGATTGTTCTGCTTGGAATGGACTACTGCCTAATCCCTTGCAATGTGCTACGCTTACTAAAAAAAAAAAAGAGCTGTCGTCATGCAAAAGCAGTAGAGGGCCAATACCAGAATGAGGTCATCAGCAGGGTCACGAGGGCGCTTCTTGCCGATCAAAGTCTCAACCACGTGCGGCTAATTAGTAGCAGATTCAATGGTGATTGGCCGATTGTTTGGTAGGTGGCAGGAGTGGGCAGCACGACACAGCAAGCAGCAAGGCGATGAGAGAAACAATAAAAAAAGAGAGCAACAATTATAGTTCAGCTCACCATATCTATGCATGCAAGGCCTTGTCCTCTGTGAACTGCCGGGAAACTGACCGCTAGATTTTTTTTTCTTCTTCTTTTATTTAAAATTAAAATGGTAAGCAAAAAAGACTGTGTGCACATAACCCACCTTAGGATACCGGTTAAATATTTTTAACGTCTTTTGTACAGATATATATATATTGGGGATGCGGGGTTAAAAGTTTGAGCACTGAACTACAAAAATCAATTTTTAAAAAAAAAATAAAATTCTTAACAAATTCAAATAGGATTTCATGTAAGCCATGGGAGTTTAGCTTTCAATGTAGAGCTAAGCTATACTGAGACCCCCTGTCAATGTAGTTTATCTTAGCTTAGTTAGCCTTACAGTTGATTAACACGATGAAGTGAATACTTTAGAGTATTTATTTGGAGCTTACCTCTTAATTTTTATATACCACTGAAAAAATATAGCAACTTGACAACCAGATGTTGTAGAGTGTTATTTCTTTTCTAAAAATATGTGCATTTTTCCTTGCTTAATGAGAATTTTCCTATTCAGATGAATAACTTAAAATAAAGAAATAAAATTTTTAAGCTGCTTATCAGACAAAAAAATTTAATTATTGGAAATACTCAAAAATATTTTAAGGCTAATGAGGAATAATTTGGAAAAAGTATTAAAATTTCTTTTTAATTGATAACCATTTCTTTGAAAAAAATATTTTTTGAGCATTAATTATTATTAAAGATAAGGGTTTTAAATATAGTAAAGGAACGTTTTTTTTTATCTCTACCATTTATATGGTGGATAGATTGATAAAAAAAATGGTTAGTTTTTTATTTAGCTGCTTGAATATTTAAGTAAAGATTCCTCAAAGTTTCTCTTGCTGGTAAACCAAATTTTAAATCTTCTCTCAGAAATACATGACCACCGACAATGTACCTCAACATTGTTTAAATTTTTTTTTTCAAAAGGGGATTCAGGGAATTTGAATACTGATTTACTGATATAAGAATGAATTTTTAGAAAGATAAGATGAAAAGGTAAGCTTCTTTATTCATAACTTCTGGTAAATTTGTACTCTTTTTTTTTTTTTTTTTTNTTTTTTTTTTTTTTTTTTTTTTTTTTTTTTTTTTTTTTTGTTTAGGTTAAAATAAAATTATTTCAGCACATATTTTTGACTTTCAATATTAATTTTCAAGAGAGTTAACTTAAAGAAGATGAAATTTATGCCTTTCACGTACAAGAGATTAGAAAATGCATTATGAAATATAAAAGTTGTTAGCCCAAACTATATGGATTAAAAATCAGTAGAATATCTCGATTTGATAATGTTTTTATTAGGAGGAAAAGTTAAGCAAGAAGATTAACATTGAACAGAAGATTTGAACATTTCATTTGAACAGAAGATTAACATTAAATTTTCAGTTACAATTTCACGCTTAACATTTTCGCTGCTTCAGTAGCATCTCAATGATCTAACAAATGCATATTATTGATGATAACTAATAACCATTCACACTTTCATTAGTAGTTTTTGTTCAGGAGTTGTTTTTTTTTTGGAAAACAAAAACTTTTTAAAAATTAAGTAAGAGAACTAAAAAAAACAATTTTGTAATACAGTATGATGTCTAGAAATCATTACATCAGACAGTTATTAACATATATAATTAACTGTATGAACGCAGAAATTTTGCATTGTACTTTTTACAAATTAAATAGTTAACACCTCAGCATTATTTTTCCAATTGAATGAGGACTGCAATATTTAGTGGAATATGGTTTATTCTTAAATTTCTTTTCATGTTGTATGCAATAGAGGTTTATATAGTTAGACCATTAACTTTTTAAACTAACAGAAAACTAAGTAAGTGATTCTTATAGTTACTTTTTATAGTGTTTCTTATGTAATGTTACTAAAAATTACAATGCATAGTGGAATGTGGTTTGTTTTTAATTTTTCTCTCAATAATATACAATCATATACATACACCATTTGACATTTCAAAATTAATTGAAAAATATGAATAAGTATGTTCAAAAATTACTACAAAAATGCAGTTCAACTATTATTAATGCAAATTATCTTCTGCTATGTTCGTAATGTATATAGTACTATGTTAGCAATGTTAAGTATTAACATATAAGTTGTAAATTTCTAGAACTATTAGGAATCGAATCAATAAAATTGACAATTAAGTAACCTTGTGGCAGAAATATATAGATTTTTTCTTGAAATGCTATTGAGACAGTTATTATGTTGCTTAAACATTATCACATACTCTAGGAAACATAATACAGTCAAAGCCTAACTATCCAAAATTTAAATAACCAGAAAGCTCAAGCAACTAGAATTTTTGGATTGTATTCTTTTCCAAGTTCCTAGTTCAATGTTCCAAGTCATCCCTAAAGATGACTTGGAACATGCGAAAATATGCAGTAAAATAAACATCAACTCTTGAAAAATAACTAATATCCTTTAATTTCACTCAATTAGAAATAAGCATTTAGTTCAGAAAGAGCGTCACCCCCAGTTTTTTCATTTATGTTTAATAATTTTTAAGGACAACTATTATTATTTTTTTAATCCTTCATTGTAGTTGTTTTATAAGCGTCGATTGCAACATTTTTTTTTCTCCATTAAAGTGATACATTTCCCCTCCTAAAGGATACGCTAATAGTAAAAATCGAAATTTTGGAATATTCAGAATTTGCTGATTCTCGTGTGCATTCCAGATAGTCAAGCTTTTATTGTACAAAAAACTACATTTAAACTGTTACTTGCTGTTACCCTTTTCAAAATTAACATCCAAAATTTTCTTGCTTTGTGAAAATTTAAAATTCAAATAAGATTGTTTCCAAAAGAAACAATTATTAGTAAAACTTTCTGTATTGACTTAACATAAAACTGCCTGTAAAATCTTTAAGAAAAAAAAAAGAAGATTAATACCTACCTTTGAGAAACCTTCGTCATAACTTAATATTATATAAAATTAACATTTAGGCAGTTCCACAGTTTAAGAAATGTCATATTTTCAGACTATAAAGGAATGTATCTCAGTTTTAAAAAAAACTAAGAAAACTCAAGCAATTAAAATAATTTTTGCTAAAAATAAGTCATTTACATTTTAATGTTTAGAAACTTATAGAAATTTAAAATCTTATATAAGACTAGATTGTGTTACGTCTGTAACACCCAGTATTTAATTTTTAAAAATCTTTTTAAACTGGTGAAAGTTACTAAGAAGTGTAAATGATACCAAGATTTAGCAAAAATTATTAGAATTGCTTGATTATTTTAGAAATTTCTCAATGGTGGAATTGCCGATACACACGAATGATTTGTGTGTTTATTGTTATCGTGCATATTTTATTTTTCCTGAAGCCGAAAATAAAGCTATTAGCTTTTCCATTTTAAATATTTTGAAAATATCACTGAAATTTCCTTTACTTTAGAAAATCATAAATTAAGAATGGTTGTAAAGCATGAGTGGCTATTGGTTATCATAGGAGTTGATGTATAATTCTGAATGTTTAATTTGAAAGGTCTACAGATAGCGGAAAAAGAAAAAGAAGTTTAATGCACAGGATTTTGACATCATTGTTGTTTTGACTTTGTTATGTTTTTTCTTTGGAGCTAATTATGCAAAATAAAGTCATCAATATTAGCTGGTATTTTAATAGATTTTAGAATGGATTTAGAAATGGATTTTTACATAAACCAAAAGTTTTATCCAATTATAAAATAGGGATGTAACAATTATGTAAGAAACAAAAGACCTGAAAAATGTGCCATTGTTTGATACTGGTTTTTAGCTAAAGTCATAGATGAATAGCTTCTCCCCTCTAAAGTTTTGTACGAGTGACAAGAATTAGCCATCAATATTGTGCAGTTTACCACTTTAAGAATTCTTTATTGAGGTATTTTTATCCCAACATTTTAGAGACCAAGAACGTGAAAAATAATATTTCGACCAATTTTTTAAACTTTATATGCCCTCATAAGTGTTGTAACAGAGCAATTAATATATGAATGAATTAAATTGCACAAACATGGCACTTACGTTGATCTATTAATTTAAGAGGGTAGGTGTATAAGCAAACTAACTAGCAGCGTGATGCAAGGAGTTGAACATTTTTATTACTATACTATTGAAGTTTAAAATAACTACTAATTGAACTAAGTTATTTAAAATGAGACGTTAAATTTTCCAGCTGATTTTAAATCCAAGAATAATTTACAAAATTTAAAAATAACAAGTATGAATAAGAAATATATCTGTTTTTTATATGAATTATTTATAATATTGTTATTAAAAAAAAATTGAGTGATGCATAATTATTTATCAATCAAACCCAACCCGAAATTCATTGCACAACCTATGACTTTTATTATTATTTTATTTAGAACTAATAATGAGATCAGGGGTCTGTCTGGGTTTTTTATTTTTGAGAGGTACCTATTTCGTGAAAATTTAGACACAATTTATGAAAATTAAAAAATCAACGCGAAAATATTGTACGAAAATATTTTCAAAAATTGTAACTTCAAATGAAAATCATTTATGGCAAGCAAATTTCTGAACATTTTTTCCCCATATAAAAAAAGATAGTTTTGCTATTGTAAAATTGTGGGCTTAAAATTTTATCCAATTTTAAAATTCCATAAAAATCATTGTCTATAGTTAAAAATTTCAACTTGAATTTATAAAAACATGCATTTAACAGTACTAGTTATTTTCATTATGAGAAAATTTTCGACTAGGTCATACAGAAAAAAATTTTCACAGAGAAAAAATTTTTTTCATCAAAAATAAAGGTCAGTTAGTATAAATTTACAATAGTGAAGATAATGTTAGAATTTTGACTTCCTGTAAAGTTTACAAGGGGAGACCTCGTTGTTTAATTAAAACTTAGCTGGAAAAAAAAAAGCTCGCTTTGATATGGCATGAGCAGTAAGGTTTACCATATTACAGCGTCTGACCACGCAAGTGCTACCTTTTCGTAAAAGACATCTGGCAAAAAAGTTCCTCTTTTCCCTAGATTGCAACGAGAACGGGATTAGCATGAGAACTTGCTTTATTAAAAGTATTTTGTGAAACTACCGTTTTTCCTAAAGTCAAAATCGTGAAGGTACCACTAAATGGTAGTAAATATACTTTGGACAGACCCCTGGAGATGTATTACCATTAAATACTGAATTTGATAAAATTACAACTTTTCAGTAGCACAGTTATGAAAATCCATTAATGGATTTTTTTCCTTAAAGATTATTTTGATTTTAATTTTATACTAATAAATTACTTTTCACTGAGAATTCTAATTATGTATTAAATATTAATAAAGAGAACAATTCCAAAGCAAACAATTAGTTGATTATGGCAAAGTGCACAAATTCCATTACAGGCAAATTACTTTGAAAAAAAAAAAGAAACAAAATATTTTTTTTCACTTTTTAAGAAGTAAAGCAGGATATTAAAACAGTTAGCAACATCAATGCAAAGAAAGACCTGCCTAAAAAAGAAGGTGAATGTCTAAGTTCAGGAGAGATATGAACTTTCGATATACCAAAAAAGCAGGCTCCTTAAAAAAAAAAAAAAAATTTTTTTTTTTGTTAAGTGAAGAAGAAAAAAAAAACAAAAGCAATTTCACACTAAAAACTATGAGGTCAGGGACATGCAGCACAGAGGACATGTCCAAACATATAAATGATATAGTTCCCACAATTCCATGCAGTGCACTAGCATAACAAGCTTATGGTTAAAAAATAATAATTAATGGCTGAAAGGAAATAATTGGCAGATTTTCCGCTATACGTACTGATCTTTATAAAATAATTACCCATGTAAAAGGATGGTATGCTGTTTTGATCAGTGTTTTTATCTAAAATACCATATTTAAACATAATTATGAACATTACAAATTCACTAAATTGTAATTTTTTCTTATTTAAATTCAATTTATTAACTATACTTTTTAAGAAAAAAAATATATTCATGTAATAGAGACATGTAAACGGACCAGTGAAAATGAGAATGGATTATGAATACTTTTTAGTTACTGGTCCTTTGGAACAGTTATGAAATTTTCTTAATTTCTCAAAAAATTTTCAATTTCTACCCTTAAGTACACATTTCTGTTATCAGGTTTTAGTAACAAAAAAATGATGAACAGAATTTTGGAATTTCCAGAGTATATTAATGATATTTTCTTTAATTAAGCATAAATTTAAAAATATAGCACAGGACGCACCATTATTTCTGTGATATATTTTAAATTAATAATTTAAACACTTATTAAAATTACACATAAGTAGTGAGTTTTCTGAGAAAGTGAGTGAGTACTATATGCACTTAAGTATGAACTCTTTTACCTTCAAATCTACCAAAAATTAATATTACACAAGTACACTGATTTTCTGATTTTTGAAAATTTAATATTAATTTATATGCTCTTTGAAAAATTAATGCGGCAAAAGAATTAAATTAATGGATAGGATATTTAAAAGTTAAACTTAAGATATCTATTAATATAAAAAAAAGAATTTCTATCAATTAAAAAAAAAGAATTTCGGCATTAACAAAAAAAAGTAACATTTTCTAATAATTTGATCAAATTAAGATATAGGTTAAAATTTAATTTTAAATATTTACATATTTTTCCTTCCTTTCAGCCATGTAAACAAAGGGAATACAAAAACTTCCATTTAAAATCTAAGATAAAATTATAAAAAAAGTTTTTGTATTCTCATAATATAAAAGCTATCAAGTATTACAGGAAACAACAATTTTATAAACAAGTTAACGAAAAATATAAAATCATGAATATAGAATAAATGTTAGCATCAAAATTGTTATAGACACATAAATTATGGAAACTAATAAATCACCTAAAATAAAACAACAAGAAAACAAAAGCAAATATATCAAAGCTATTAAATAATGGTACGTGGGTCACTCATAACTATTTCTAACTAAATAAAAGTGATAAGCTTTAATTATGGAAAAAAAATTAGCTTTTTGTAATAAAAAAAGTATTAATTTACATGATAATCTTGTATAATTTAAAATTAACATTTCATATAAAAGTAGTATATTAATATGAATAACTTCATTGAATGTGTAAAAGTAAATAAATAATTCTGCAATATATCTTGAAACTAGAACTAAAACAGAAAAAAAAAATTAGCAGGCAAATTTTTTCACTAAGCTAGCAGTAAATTTTTTTGGCAAATTATGTTTTCAAAAATGATTCATATCCAAGGTAATTGAGTTGCTCTATTTTTTAAACTAAACAATTGTTTATTTCCAACTTAAAAAGTAATGGGAAAAAAATCTTTTATATAATTGAGAAAATAAAATGAAAAATATTTTAAATAAATAAAACTTAAGAGCAATTACTAATTTAGTATTGTACTGATTATGAATCTTCAGAGTAAATGGCAATGGATTAGATATAACGTGTAAAGTCTCTGTACTTAGCTTATTTTTAAGCCAAATTTACAAGTTTCAACCTTCTAACAAATTGAATGCCTATGTGACGAATTTTCTGGATTTACTAACTAAAGGTATATCATTAGCAAATGATTATATATACAGCAAATACTATACTTTTTGATGAATTAAATGTTAAACATTTTTAATTCAGTATGTACTTTCTTTTTTTAAAAAAAGTAAAAAAGAACAATAACAAAACAAAAAAACATTCTAGGAGCGAGTAGAATTATAATTATATGCAAAAGCTTGTTAAATTCTTTAACGAATTGGATAAAAAATTATGAAGATTTTGAGCTTATACAGGGTGATTCTAAAAAGATGGGGAAAATTTTAGGAAGTGATAGTACACACCCGGACAAACAATTTTTATCAAAGAATGCATGGTCGAAAACAAAACCCAAAACCGCTAGAGGGCGTCAAAGTTTATGTTCTTATATGAGGCAAAAACACATAAAGAACGACAAAGTTAAGTTATAAAAGCAAATTTAATGGCATGCGATTACAATAAGTGTTCAAAACAGTGGCCGGCAGTGGCTATGCTGGTACAACGACGAAGAAAAGATAGGCAAACTTTCTCTGCAGTGGCCGAAAGCTTGGCGACAAATAAAGTAGCGCAGTAACTCGGAGCTTTCTTGTTTGCATGAAAAAAACTTTCCAAATGCGCCAGCACCTTTGCGTTTTGTTTTCGACCATGCATTCTTTGATAAAAATTGTTTGTCTGGGTGTGTACTATCACTTCCTAAAATTTTTCCCATCTTTTTAGAATCACCATGTGTATAACTTAGGCAACCAACAAAATTATAAAAATAAATATACATGTTTTATTATGTAATCAAAGAATTTGTTTAGGAAGAAAAAAAAAATTTTTTTTCTTCCTCAAACGACCTCAGCTATCCTACCTTAAATTAGTAACGATTTTTAAATATAATTAATAACCAACAAAAGCATTTTTTTGTATATTATTTTGTTTTATGCCTCCATATTATATGTAAAATATGAATACCTCTTTAAATACAAAATTTTTTCATATCCACTCATACTTTATTCTATTTTGAGTCATATATTTTGAAAGTGACTCAAAAAAGTACAAATATGCAATCTATTCATTTAAATCCAAAATAGAACTAACTTAAACATTGAATTTTGTAGTCTTTGAAATTCATTAAAAATTATAGAATGTATTTTAAAAATCTTGAATGCCCTTAAAAATGGAAAAGTGGAGGTAAAAAATTATTTCTTAATCAATTTCTAAAGAAATAACATAAAATATTTTTAAATTAATTACAACTAAGTTGTACATCTTTAAGAAAGCATTCAGTGACACAATATATATATATNTATATCTATATATATATATATATATATGTATTATATATACACAGACAGACACATATATAATCATAGCATTTATTAAGTCTAAGTATAAGCCAATATGCATGCCTTGGGATGAAAAAGGACACTGCATTGTTTATAATCAGCCTAAAAAAGAAGCCACTGGAATGCTCAAGGCTAATGTTTACTTGTTAAAAGTACAATACCATGATTCAAATTGAAACTAGTAATGTTTTTTTTTCTTTCCTCCATCAAGCGATTAACAAGAAAATTTCATAATTTAAAATTGAAGTTTATTGAGCAAAAGCGAAATAGAATTCTTTCTTGGGCTTTATTCAAAGGTATCAAAGATTTTAAACGAAATTGCATACAAATCACCTCACTCTCATGTGCATTAACTATACTTGACAAAAACTGTAATAAAACATTACAATTTTTAGTAATTGATTACAATTATTTACTAATTGAACTCTTATATATTTGGTTAATAATATTTTATCTTACTAGTATATATTACCCTATGTATACATAAGAGACACCAGAAAGGCAGTAGTTAAGGATTATGAGGAAGTAAGAATACAAATATAACACAAGACTGGTATATAGAAAATTGATATTTGAATCTGAATGTGCGGAGAAACAGCAATGCGAAATATTATCATAAAATTGTTCATGTTGGTTTTGTGATTGTCATTAGACTTACAAAATATGTTAAAGTCTAGGTTGTTATCTAATTCCGGACAAACCTTAAGTGAGAAACATGTTAAAAACCTTCATGTTTTAGAATTTTGGATCATCATTATCGGCATTAAGTATAAAATGTTTACGACAAACTTTTAAAAATTTCTTACAGGAAACAGAAAATTCTCAGAGCCTATTATTTCCCTAGAATGATGCTTTTTTTGAACATGATATTTTTCTCAAATTTATAGATTTTTTTTTTACGATTTAATAATTTTTTAAATATATTTTTAGAAAGTAAAGCTTGTATGTTGTTTATCTTTTTGATAATAATTAATTCTTTAAGGAAAAAATAATCTAACTTTGCACAATACTCGAACAAACCAGCATATCAGTTGAAACAGTAATAGAAAACTCCTGGATCAGTATTCCCAGAGGTATGATTTGTTATGGGAACATGGAGAACTTTGTAACTCGACAGATTTAACGTGATCAGCCACCATTTACTACACGGGGAGTCTTCGGCCGGCGGGGACCAACCAGGCTATCCTGGCTCTTATGAATTCACATTAGTAAATAACCAAATAAGGTTATTTGTGTTAGAGTTAGCATATTAGAAAATATTCTTTTTAAACAGTAAGTTAATATGGCATACATATAAAATACATTACAAAAAAAACTTTTAAAATGTACATTTTGATATTTAATTGATACCTTGCTTTTCCATTATTCTTATACTTAATTTATTTTTAAAAAAATACATTTTCAATTTGGCAACAAGATTTAACAATGTTCAAGCAGTCAGTAATCAAGTTAGTTTTGATTAAAAAAGAGAGAACAGAAGCAAACTCAACTAGTAGTTTAAAACAAATTCTTTTTTATCATTCATAAATGATAACATTCCTTTCTCTTATAAGCATGATGTTGATGAAATCCTAGCGAAATTATATTTTTCACTATTGAAATGTTTGGGAATTCTTTTAGAAGGTTTAAAGCTTTAGGAAAGTTAAAGGTCAATTATCATGGAACAATGGGTAAAATTGAACATTCCAAGAGTGGAGAAATGCAATTTTTGAAACAAGAAATTATTTTAAAATTTTTAGAAACTTACCAAATAAATAAAAAAAATTCTATAGTTTTTTTAAAGGCTAATTTTTTATTATACAAATTTTTGTTAAATTAAATGAAAAAATATTAAATAATAGATTATCATTTTTATAAAATATAATAACATTAACGAAATTTAAAGGGTGGAAGAAAATTAATTGCATCTAATTATTTTTCTTCTTCTCTTCGTTACAGTGATTCCTCAAGAGTTTGGGAACTAGGGGGAATTAGGATCCAAGATTTTTGAACTTCTAAGTCTTTTTTTTTTATTACTAAAAGAAGGTTCTCATTTAAAGTAATATAAATCTCTACTACAGACACTTAAAAAAAGCAAGAAATTTTGTAAAGCAACAAATAATTTTACCGTAAAAATTTTTATAGCAATTTTTTGCTTTAAATTGGACTGAAAACTCCCCTCCTTCATGAAATCGTACATTTTCTGCACTTCCTGATGCTTTTTACGCTTTTTTTTCGACTCAAAAAATTTATGCCAATGTTCTTAAGATCTTTTTCTACAAGTACTTCAATTCTTACAAATTTACAACAATGTCATTTAACACATTCTTCTTCATGGTACTTCAATTCTAATTTGCCGCAATGTTATTTCAGAAGATCTCATACAAAGTATTTCAATTCTTACAAATTTCGCACAATATTAAAGACATTAAGTATTCCAGTTGTTATGGACTGAATGTATGCTTAAAAAAAAGTGATATTACGAGAGTTTGACGACTACCCAAATGCATTCCAGTGGCTTTGAAAGCAGCTTTTAAACAGCAAAGATAAAAAAGCAAATGTGAGAGAAAAAAGCGTGGACAGACAGAGGGAAATAAAGCCTACCACTGCAGCAGCACTGGCTCGGGTCTGAGCAGCTTTCAGCTGTGCCTGTAAATGGGCCGGTGGATGGAAGTAACGACACTGGTCCCGAGTGCAGCGCCCCTTCACAAAGTCCATGCACACAGTCACTGTGCCCTCGCCACTATCCACTGTCACATGCTCGGGAGGGTGAGCAAAGCGGCACTCGCTCTCTGTACGCTTGCAGTTGCCACGCTGAAATTCACGGCACACCTGGAGGGAAGAGCAAAGCAGAAAAGCCACCATTCAGACAGTGCAACACATGAGAGTGGATAAGCAAAGCTTTTAATGTGGATAAAGCACTTTTAACCCCTTCAGATCATCCAACAGCCATGTTATAATACAAAGGGTGTTCTGTATTTACTGCCCTAAATATATGTTTCTGAAAATTTTCTCACAAGTCATTAAACTTACCTATTATACATTGCATCATCTGGAACATATCATTATTTAAGTATTTTAAGGTAATTTTAAATGCAAATTACTTAAATGCACCTAAATAATTCGTATTAAAATTTAAAAATATTAAAATTATCAAAGCATTATCAAATTATCAAGAGATTAAAATTTTCAAAAGAGAGAATTAATCATATAAAAAAATTTATCAATTTTGGTTTAGAGATTGATACCTCTCAGCAAGCAAGTTTTCTTTAAGCTTGTGAACAGTTAGTGGATTTTGCTCGATTTCAGAAATTTCGTCAGAGTGATTTTCATTTTTTTCAGCTGCTAAGTTAGTGTGGTTTAGAAACTAAAAAAAGTTCAAGATTTTTATTTTTATCATCTATAAATGGAAATAAAATGCAAAATTATATAACACTACTAACTACAAACTTGAATTTGTTGCAATATTTTGCCTTTGTGACGGACGTTAAATATAAATTGAATATAAATTTTTTATTATGCTAGCAACATTTTCGTATTCCTTTTTTTGAGTAGTAATAAATATTTAATTAACTGGCAACTTATAAATGAATAGTATAAAAATTAAAAATCTACATGATTAAAAAAAATGAATATTTTGAATTGATTTAAAAATAAAAAGTGATGAAATTTGAAGTTTATTGATTTTGTAAAATTTGAGGGAATTTTCATAAACATAAAAAAATTGTGAAAATTTTCAATAAAATAAGAAGATTGAGAAAAACCGGGCAGAAGTCAGTACTTTTGGCTTTGTAAAAGGAAATAGTTATGTAACAGAAAACCTGGCTTTCAAAAAAATTTTTTAAGGATTGTTGAACAAAATTATTTGATATAATTAGAATATTTTGATATAGTTATATAAATATTTTGATATAGTTAGAACATCAAACATGAATTAATTTTTTTAAAGACTGTATGGAAATCTGAAGGGGTAAGAAAATGAAGTTTTTAGCCATTAAGCCTTGATAAACACCACTTATGACTATATAAAGCAAAGGTGAAAACTTTATAGAAAAGCTTTTACCCCCAAAACATTTCAGTCATTACAGAAATATGAAGAAAAATATAATTCTAGATAAAGATACAGAGAAACCATTGTGAGAAAAGTAATTATTATTTTGCAAATTTAAACACAGATAAATAATTCTTAAAACTGAGCTGTTATAGCTGTTACAGGAAGCTCATATACATTCTTTCATCACTAAAAATAAATACTTTACCTATTTAGCTCAACTAACTCACACTTGCCGAATTTTTATGATTAGATAATTAGTGCTCATAATAATTTAACTTAATAAAAACATTCAATAAAATATTCTCATTCCTAAAAATTTCAGTTTTCAATGAATAATGAAGAAGCAGTATAATGCATATTTAATTTTAATATTATATAGAACTGTAAACAGAAAACTTTTATGCCATACAAGCAGAGTAAGCATAATGGATCTATGCAATAATTAGACCTTGTATTGTAATCTATAAAAACAAAGCATTATATTGAAAAAGTAATTATTAAAAAAAAAAAAGAAAACTCTTACTCTTAGAAAAATATTTTTCAATTTTTGAATAATTCTATTTAAGTTAAGGGCAGTGAGTTACATAATTTAAATAGAATATGCAATACACTTTTTCACCTTATTATAATATTTTATATTAATATGAAATACAAACCAACCTTCAAAATAAGGATAAAATTTGGACAAGAAATTTTGCAACATATAATTTTGTTTTTTGTTTACTGCTGGCACAAGATTAAATTTAATATAATAAAAATAAATCTGAACAACTTTAACATACATTCTGTATTTTGAATACTGCCTAGACTGCATAGAACATAGACTGCAGCTGAAGCAGTTTAAATTATTGAACCTGCTGATTAACTTTTCCTGATGTCTATTATGAGAAACAGAGGGTGTAGCACAGATTGAGAAAAATCTTTTTTACTTAAAACATAATTTAAGCAAGTGAACTATTTTTTTCCTAGTAAATAATCATAATTGGTATTCCATTTATTAACATCAAATTCTACAGTATAAATTTTTTAAAAAAATTTCTGTTTTTACCTACGCTAGTTCTTTATTAATTTATTGTAAAACTAATATATGTGGCCAGATGAATTAGCTTTTAAAAAAGAATATGCTTTTTTGGAAGAAAAAAAAATATCCATTAGCAAAAAAATAAATAAATAAAATTTCAAATTAACTTTAGTTCTAATTATTTATTTAAAACATTTTAGCACCATCAATAAAGAATATGTGAATATAACTAAAGTATAATAACTTTACTATAATAACTAGCTGTTTTGAATCAAGAAAAGGTTATAAAATTATAATAGTAATGAGCTTATATTTTTGTTTTCAATAAGCTGTTTAAAAATATTCTTCATCTGAAGTACTCATTCTTTTTATAATTCAAATTTCATATATTTCTTACTAAGATTTCACTTAAAATCAAATTTCACTTATTCCTTCACACGTTCCCACTCATCTCATTAAAAAATTATAGTCAAAACAATTCTAATCTACTCATTCTTTTAATAATACATTCTTAAAATATCTCACTTTAAAGAAGTAAGTATTTGATTATTTCAAATAATTCTACTAAGATATTTGTTCCCAGAAGAATTACCTTAAACAAGAAAAAAAAAATTTTTTTTCATATTAAATTCAGTTCAGATATAATTATTTATTTAAAACCTTTTAGTACCATCACCTATCACTAAAAAATAACTATTTTATAACCTGTATAGAATTATGAAAGTTGACAAAATAACGATAATTGAACAAATCTTTGAATAACTTCAAATTCCAAATATTTCTTTTAAAATATTTACTCATTCCATAGTTAAAAAATTATAGTCAAAAACAAGTTGGCTAAAAAGAAGATGGATGGTAATTCAGTTCCTAAAAAGGAATAACATTCCCTTAAAATAAACATACATATATACACACAAGCTAAAAAAGAAGGGTTGGGTTTTTGACGTCAAAAAGTGGTTTTTGACATGACAAGGGTATAATACTGGTTTAAACCGTCAAAAACCCGTCAAAAATGTCAAAAACTGAAGTTTGCCAAGAAAATATATAAACTTCAAAACTACCAACAGTTGCCATGCATTATATTGAAATTTAATTATACTATAGGTAATCAGCAGGTTTTAAAATATTTTTTAATTAAAATTAAGGTAAAATAACAGATTTAAAATCTCAGAAATTTATATTCAAATGCATGTGCAGAAAAATTTTGCACAAAAATTGTTTAAATATTTATATTTAAAAAAATTTTTTTTTTCTTTTTGATACTTAAGAAAATTAAAAGTTTATTACTATGCATTTTTGACATATAAGGAACATATAACTAATATTTATAAGGAACTTACAAGTTATGTTGTATAAATACAAACTTGATATAAGATACAAGTGTATAAAAAATTTTTTTTAATGTTATACCGAATATCTTTATTATCCAGTATGTTAATTTGAATTTAAAAGTAGTTATATTTATGAATAATGATAAATATAATTCATATTGTTTATTATATTTATTTATAATTATTACACTTATCATTTTAAAACAATTTTTATCTCTTAATTTTTTTTTCTCCACTTGTATTAAGAATACAAATAATGCATATCTTGAAAGCAAGAAGTAATTATTCAACAGCTGAATATTTAGATATTCAACAAAACTATATAGTATTCAGCAAAATGAAATTCACAAGTATTTGGATAAACTAAATTTTCAGCATAGTAAATGAATAGGCTGAATATTCTGTAAATCGACCCTAACTACTCTGTGTATTTAACAGAAAGCACTTAAATTTGTATTGTCTTATGTTAACAAAAGGTGTGAGTTTTTAAAAATACAAGATTTTGGTTACTATTCAAAATATAAGTGTTTCTGCAAAATTTTTAATTTATTTTTTCTATAAAATATTTAGGAACATCTTTTATAAAAAATATATAAATTTTATGTATTAATTAAATTTCATACATGAATATAGGTTTTTGACATTCTTGACAGTGAGGTTTTTAACGCGACGGTTTAAACCGTCAAAAACTGTCACATGTCAAAAACCTGCCAACCCTGCTAAAAAGCAAATGCTGCATATGTATACATTAATGTGTAACAAAAATAAGTGAACTCTTTTCTCACAGCCTAAATACTGTTCAATAGTTAAAAAATTACAATAATAAACTTTGCGTATCCAGGAGATATATGCAAGTCTGACAAGAAAAGACTGTCATTGTAGAAAAAATAACAGTGTGCTTTTGTGCTACACAAATGCAGAGGAACATAAAATCATAAACCCACACTAAAACAATATAAAAGAAAGCATTCATTGTTTAACAATCCAACAGTATTACATTTCGCACAAAATCCGTTCAACATAAATTTAACAAGGTACAATACAACAAAATATTAACGTAAGTTTATGCAGATAGCAATGTATAATTAGTTTACTTTTACTTAAAGTAATTTGATACTTTTTTATTATATCTCTCTTACCCTAATATAAGAACTAAAGATATAAGCAAGATGAATAAAAAGGTTGCAAAAAATATAATTTTTTTCCCATCAAAAAAAGTAATGTTAACTAGATTATTTTGCAATACATGAGAGATAATAAACTGATGCATTGTTTTAAACTCAGGTTTTTAAATGCGCTATTCCTAACTCTTTTGCCGAGAAAAATAAAAATGCGACATTGAAGAGTATTTTAAATGCAAACTATTCAAACTATTAAAAACCCGTTTCAAACAAAAATTCTTGATTAATGGAATGAAGAGCAAACCTCTAGTCTATCTGTCCTTTGGAGCTTTTGGGCGGCTGTCATCAAAGGCGAAGGAACTAAACTGAGTTGAGATGAGAGGGCATCTGCTGGCAGGAGGCCGGTCATCATTGGAGTATGGCTCAAGTACGGACTGAAGGTGGACGCCATTGCGGGCAAATAGGTTGGCGTAGTAGTTGCCTGTAAGGTAAAAGACAAATTTTTCAATAAGAAATTCAAATACAACAAAGAAAAAGAGATTTATTTGTCAACAGAGGAGACATTTTTAGTCTATGTAGGTACATAACATAGGTGTTGTGGTAATAGGTTCTTGCCTTTTAATGGAAAAGAACCAAGTAATTTTTTATAGATCTACATAAGTTTGGCAAGTTTTATAACTTTGACTAAACAAAAATTTCAGGAAAATAAAACTTTAAATGTTACCACTAAAACTCGAAATGCAGAATCAAGAGTGTTGTCCTTCCCAGGGAAGGACTACTATGAAGTTTTTTTCCTCTTAGTACAGCCAGCTGGCGTTCTATTTTTTAATTTGCTGCTTTGTATTTGTCTGCTTTTTGTTAATAATCCTTTACTTTCTGTTTGAATCTCGATCTCCACGGACTACAAAGGGTTTTCTGCACTTTATCTAGGTAATGTGCATAATTTGATATATGCTAGGTAATGTGCTTAGTTAGTAATATGGTTTCCATATTACTAAAATTCAAAAGTTAGTTTCTCTAATTCTTTCAATTGATTTGTTGATTGTTCGATTGCATTGACTTGATTCTTTAGACGTCATAAAATAAGTAAATGGCATAAGTTAATTTCCTTAACTGTAATAATATTTTAAACTATTTGATTTTTTTTTATCACAGTTTTTTAAGTGACTAATTCTATCAACTAGAGTGTTGTAGTAGCTCGATTTTTCAGATAGCGAAAAATAAATAAATAACATTGCTAATTTAAGCATACTTAAATGCTGCTGTCGTTTACAATGAAGATGTTAGATTCACTTAAACAAGTGCCCAGTAGTAACGTGTGGCACTTTCATAGATCACCCTAGTTTCATCTGCACATTAACCACAGTTTGTCTACGGTAAGAACTACCTTCACCATTAAGCCTGAGGCCATCTGCTACTGAGGAAACAAGAATGGCGCATTTCAAGAAGGGTAATTTCTCTTCATTCTAGGGTTAACACAACTGGCCGAAGAAAAATATTCCTTTTCTCTCGCCAAAACATGTCCTAAACAATGATCCAACACCTCTACTTGAAATAGTTATACCTAGTTACCATAGTCACCGCTATGGGTCCAGACGAATAGCTAGGGAAGTTCTTACTTTAGGCAAACTATAAATAATCTGTAAAATAAAAGATTTCTACACTTTAGCAGTAACATATACTACATATTGATTTCATATTAAGTTTTCTTGAAGATGAGTATGGGAGACTATAATACTACAATTCCAGATTTCATTGTGGTTATTTCTTAATATCAAGACTCACAATTAGTTCATTTTATTGTCAACTAAAATCTATTCTTAGGATGTCAAATATTCCCATATGAAATCATTATTTTGAGCATGATAAAATATATTATATTTCCGTCACGAAATGTATGACAATAAAAAAAGGTCTGATTAGCAATATTTAAAATTGCATGCAACAATAAATCTTAAGAACAAAACAAAAGTAGCATGCAAGAGTAGTTTAAGAGGTGTGGGAAAACTTTTCACTGAACTAAATATCTAAACATTAGAATAAATTTTAAAATGGCAAATAATTCTAGGTGAATGGCAATTATGGAAAAAAGAACATGCAGAAAGAAAAGCTAAAGAACTAAAACATTTCATAGCTACTGAATTGAATGTTTATTCCAAATAAAATCTAGTTTTTTAGTGTGAATTCAAGCTGACATTTTGTTTTTTCAGGTCTGGAAAACGTACAGTTAAAGAAAGAAAGGTGTATTATTGAACTAACAGGAGTTAAGTAGAGCTGCATGTTGAATTAACAGAATTTCTTTTCATCATTTATTGAACAATATTTATGACTTCTTAAGATTGTTGTCTTCTAAAATTAGAAAACTATAAAATGCAACAATTTTGTATAAAAAAAATATGGAAAATTACTTTTAAATTTGGCTACATGATTTGCGAATGGAATAAAAAAAAAACAATTTGTTGTCGATAAATATTCTTAGTGTAACGTATCCAAAAATAATATTTTAAAACTAAAAAATAGATTCCCGAAATAAGCTAGCTACTGTCTAAAAATGTGTCTTTTTTATTGAAGTTAAAAAACGGCATGTTTTTGCTATATTAATGTACAGAAATAGTTTTGTACAAAAGAAAAATTGGAAATAATTCGAGCATCGAATTTTGTGCCCCAGACCAGTTCATATGTTCATATATATGTGTGTGTGTGTGTGTGTGTGTGTGTACACAAACATACATTGTGGCTTACCTAGAAATTTTATCCTTCTGAGTTTGCCCCATTGCATGAAATTTTTTTAGTTTTTCATGTGTTACTCTAGGTTTTAGCTAAAATTTGAATATTTTGGCCAAAATACGAACACTGTTCTTCGAAATTAAGAATAGATTTAAACAGTGGGACACACATTTAAAATTGGTGATATTAAGATAAACAAATATATTCTATGTTTCCAACACTTGATATATAAATATATATATAGTGACGGTGAATATTTTCCGTTAGTAGTTTACCTTCTTGTGGAGATCAACAACAAATAAGAAAGAAAAGTGCACAAAGTGGTAAAACTATAAATTTAAAATTTTTTTTCTTCTTCTTTTGAATGAACCAGTTCTGTTTTCTAAATAAAAAAGAAGGATTAAAAAAAAATAAAAAAAAGCTAGTTGGAATTTTAAACAAACTGATTCAATGCAACCTTCTATAAATAGTGTTGAAAATTAAATATCAATAGAAACATTGTTTTACCATTACTTTCAAGCAAAGGACGAATTTCTGCACATTTTTAATTTTTTAAATATTATTTTGTATCTAATTCTTTAGTAGAAATCTATTCACATAAATAGATGTTTTATTTGTAAAAGTAGGGATAAATATAACAATATTGTGAACATATACAAAAAAATTTGTGTATACAAAATTATATGTTGGGTTATTATTTTTATTAAAATATCAAGCAGAACTATAATATATAACAAGCAGAACAATATTGAACTATAAACAAGCAGAACAATACTACTTTCAGAGTCAAAGTCAGTTCTTGGTGAGTAAGATTAATCAAATCTACAAATGGGTGAAAAGTGTGGGGGAGGGAGGAAAACTACTTGGGTTAACCAAAAATTAAAAAAAATAATATTTATAAAAAAAAAATCATGCAATATTCAGGAGGAAAAACAATAATTAAATTTCACCAAAATAAAAGTTTATGAAACGGTATGATCAGGAAGCTAAACAGAAGGGGAAAGTGCAAAAAAGAAGAAACACATACTGACTTAAAAAGGAAGCATATAGTCTATCTAAAGAATTCCACAGAGTCTGGAGTTGTCTGTTGCTATGGAAACAAGAAAGAACACATTTTAGAAAGAGAAGCTCTTTGATACCTTTCTCATTGCCCCTATCAACACTTGTCCACCCCTAAAATAGTTCTATCTTGTAACCATAGTGATGAACCAGACCCCCAGATGACTAGTATGATGAGTTCTTTAGATAGACAGACTAAAAGTAACTTACCTAATAACTAATGTTTGTAGAACGATATGTGTCTAATAATTATTCTTCAAATTCGATGGTTAATAACACCTAGCATACATTAAATTAATTTTTTTGATTATCAGGTATCGGGTGTTAATGATATATGCATTCCCCCCCTTTTTTTTAAAGTATTTTTGTCTATTTTTTCTTTCTATATATTCATAGTTTAAGACATTTTATTTTGAACTCTTTTTTTTTCTTTCTTTCCAAATCATTTCTTTAATGAATTTTGAATGATATTTTTCATTTAGAAGACATTTTGCTTGTGAATTAAATTTTTTCCTTATAAACTTTGCATTGAATCTACTAATTCCAAACATGCTCCGATTAACTTTTGGACAAAAGACAATATTTCCAATTAAAAAATGTCAAAAAATATTTAATAATGCAGTTGACACTCATTATAACCAGCCCTGTGGTCCAAACGCAAGCGTTATAGCATGAGGTTCCTATATTGTAACTACATAAAATTATTGTAAATATTTACATTTATTTCATAAATATAGGGTTCGTTTTTGCATAAAACATGCAGCACTTTAAATGAATTATGAAACTGACTAATACACAGTTTTTTTTTTGTCAAAAGTATTATTTAATATAGTGCATTAAAGGGTAAAAATACATTTAAATATTTTCAAATTATATCGTTTAATATTGCCCATTAACTTTAGATATTCATTCTGTGTTTTTTCTAGATTTTGAAATTATGTTACACAAAAATGTCATTAAGTTAGCACATTTTGTTCTTCTGCCTTTAATTAAAAATTAAAATTGTATCACAATTTTTGAATATTGTAAACTAAGCTCCTCTTGGGATTTTGTATAATTTACCAATTTGTGTTACTCTTCTATCTACTTCCTTTAAAATTTTCAAATTTCAGCTCTAAGTATATACTGGTTATAAAACGCATAGCTTTACACTGGTTAGGAAAAGCCATTTACACTAAATAACATACGTCCAGAGATTGAGCGAAACTAAAATTTTAAAAAAAAATGTGAATAATATCACGTGTTTTAATTCTAAAATAAATCATATCTTACAACACTTCACAAAAAGAGTGAATACAATTTTCAAATTAAAAAAATATGATCGAGAAATAATAGTGAACTTTTTGAAAAGAAATTTTGAAAGGTTATGATTATGCAGGAATTTTCCGTTTAATGTCAATAAACCTTTACTTTCTGTCTTAATCTCGATTTCCACAAAACACAGTTGGCAGCATAGCTGTGGCTTTGAAAATTATAAAGCAGAAAAAGTTTCACTAAGTTTTGCTGTGATCTACATTGTTTAGAGTCCATTATGAATAGAGACCAGCCACGCATTCAACTGCTTAACAGTGAAAACTTCCATCAGTGGCATATAAAAATTAAAGATTTGTTAACTATTAAGAAAATAGCCAATGTGCTTATCGAAGCTCTTGTTGACGCAAAATTACGAGAACAATGGGCACTGAATAATGATAACGCTGTAGCGTATATTCAACTTTCATTAACACTCTAGTGAAAATTTCGCACTTGCACTTACCGCTGAACAACATCATGTAAATTCTAGAGCTACAGGTAAAAACCAAACAGTTTTCATCCTGGTTTCCGGTGCTACTTAACACATGACAGAAGACTTAAAATTTTTTTAGAAACATAAATAATGTTAATGAAAAAATACATTTAGCAGGTAAGAAGGCAAATTTAATTTCTAAAGGTATTGGTATTGTAAAAGCTACTATAACAGTTTATAATTGCATAAAAAATCTAACTATATGATGTTACATATGTACCATATTTACAAAACAATTAATTTCAGTATCTAAATTAATTGATAGGGGTTATAAAATTGAATCTAATGGTACTGATATTTTGAATTTAAGAAATGACAATCACATTGATTTAAATGTTGTAAAAGTAAAAAATCGTTTTGAAGTTTTAATGGGAATGAAAACAACATTTCACCGAATTTTTTTTAACTATAATGATGTAAATAATTCTTAGTTAGAATGCAATGAAGTAAGTCATATGGATATTTATATTTGGCATAAAAAACCTTTAAATCCACAATACATGGTCAAAATGAAATGCTTTCTTTAAACTTTAAAGAAATTTTAATTAATACACCTCCTTCCTTACAAATACAAAAATGCAATTGCATGTCTAACTTTGTCATTTCTACATAAGACAGAATTTATAGCATTCTAATACAGATTGTGCCAAATTAAATTAGTAGTATTGTCAAAGAATTTACAGTAAACTTTTTTAACTTTGAGTAAGGTTTACAAGAGCGCCTAGTTCTCCTGTGTTTAGAAACAAACAATCTATTATTTTATAATATTGTGTTTTGCTCACAAAAAAAAAATCTCATGACATATTTACAACACACACCAGATTTCTTGAATATATGAATAATAGTTTTTGAAGCATCTGAATCGATAGAAGCTTCTTGTCAGTTAATTGCACATGAAAACGTAAAAGACTTTATTTCTAAACATAAAAAATTTTCTAATCATAAGGGATTACAAATTAGAAAAATGTATAGCAGGAAAAAAATGACTATCAAAAAATTTGACTGTTCTATAATGTCAGAAAATAATCAAATAATTAATAATAACACTTGTTGATTCAAAGAATTTAAATACCATTGGTACACTGTCTATAAATATGCAGCCACTTATAGGTTTTTCCGTCTACAAGTAAACAAATATCACATGACCATTAAGCTTTACCAAGGATTACCGCAAAACTTATTTTATAGTACTACTTAAATATCTTACCAAGTTGACTAGCTTACATTTGGGGCAATATATCCGATTCAACTCAAACAAGCAGCCACCTTTTTTTTGGTTTATGGTAAATCACACAAGAACTGACTTTTCCTCCGATTGGCTGCTCTATATAAAATACTCACCTTCAGAGCATTTGAGTTCATTAAGTTCAAAGCAGCAGCACATTGTTGCTGTTGCTGTAAATGCTGCTGCTGCTGTTGGGCCAGTTGGCTGTAGAGAAGACCACTTACCACTGCAGTGGGCAGTTGGCCTGTTAAGAGAGGCTGGAGGGGTATCTGCTGCAGCAAGGCATTCTTTAAAGCGAGGTGATTTCTGCCGTTAATCAAGAGCTGATCTTTCAAATGTTGAGGAGGATGAAAGTACTTGCAAGGAGGCTTCTCCCGATTACACCTTCCCTAAGGACAAAAAGAATAAATTATTTATTCAGAAATCAGAATTAAACTACCTAGATAACAATATTTTTATCACATATTTTCCTAATGCAGGGTATCTGCTACATTTTAGATTTTCAAATTCATGTCTTTTCTTGACTCATCCCAAGGATTTTTCACGACTTAACAAAGTTACTATTTTCTCGGACAAAAACACAACAATAAATTTAAAAAAGCATTATAATAACATTAATTGAAATTATTGGTATAACCAAAACTGTTATACTCTGCATCTTTATATTTATTTATTTTAAATTTAAAAAACAGAGTAAAGAAAGTGTTGAAGCAATAAAATAGCTGAGCAAATATTTTTTTTCTTTTTAAAGAACATAATACAACATTTTATATTTCAATAAAATATGATTGCGAGTGGGGATTTTGTCACAAATTCAGATATTCCGAACACCAAGAAATTGGGGGAGGGGGTAAATTCTATTTTAAAAATTAAGAATCTGCCATCACACGCTGGCGAACATTCAACACTTAGCTAACCTTACATTTTATTTATGCTGTGGTACTAGTTTTGTTAAATTTTTTTAGGCTTACGACCTGTAAGAATTTTGTCTATTTACAAATGAACAAAGAACCAATAACATAAAGGTAAACAATAGTTTTGATAACCCGAAGGTGACGTCATTGAAGATCGCAAAGTATATCATTGAAACCAGAAATAGGATTTCAGCAAAACTAAACAAAACCAAGGATGGACCAACCAAGGCCTAGAGCCATAAAAAAGTTTTAAAAAATAGTATAAATCCTAAAATTTACTTCCTGTTGAAAGTTACCAATGAGCACACAAGGTTGCATATATGTATCATAAAAAGTTATTTTACTTTCAGATATCAAAATACAGATAAAAGGCAAAATACGAGCAATTAAGGGATTCATAAAAAGTTTATGATTCATATTTACAATTTAACTTTTCATCCTTTGTATCCCAGAAAGGTCTAAAAGGCTTAAAATAGTTTACAAAAAAGATTAGCTTATAGCTTGCATAGTGTAACCAAAATACTTTATTTACGTTGCTGTTGTTGTTAATTTACGTCGCACTAGAGCTGCACAAAGGGCTATTGGCGACAAAGGATGATCCGAAGCCATGACATCACAATTTTGATCTTCTGCGGCGTTGATGGCACCCCTGCTTCGGTAGCCCGACGACCTGCGCGCGAATTCAAGCACTTTACGGTAGCACAGTTCAACGAGGACCAATACCGCACACCCTCGGTCCCTACGCAGATTGATCCAAGTGGTCACCCACCCGCACACTGACCGTAGCCAGTGATGCTTGACTTCGGTGATCTGCTGGGAACCGTGTCCTTATTTACGTTGCACAATGGGTTTTTGGCGATGGTCAGGAAACATCCCTGAGGATGATCTGAAGACAAGCCATTACAATTTTGATCTTATGCAGAGGGGATTGAAAATCCGACGATCTAGGCGCTATGCCGAGCAATTTACGGTAGAACAGTTTAACAACGACCAATATCGCGCACTCTCGGTCCCTACGTAGGCTGATCAAAGTGGTAACCCATCCGCTTACTGACCGCAGCCAGTGAAACTTGACTACGAAGTTTTGCTGGGAACCGTGTCTTTACGATCAGTCCACTACGAGACTAAAAAAAAGAAGAAGGGGGGGGGTGAAAAGGACAGCAGACAATCACTTCACCAACAGCTCAATTTGCCTATCGATCACTTTGCAGACAGCTTATTTCAGTCATGGCCACTTCACCCACTAATCATTTCGCTGTCACGATCATATCAAATATTTAACTTATATTTCCCATTAAAATATCTTTATTTAATGTTTTCGTCTTTTGCTTTAAAAAACTTTTTTTTTTTTTTTTTTTTTTTTTATTTTTNTTTTTTTTTTTTTTTTTTTTTTTTTTTTGTATTTAACAGGGTTCGTAGCCAAATTTTTCAACAAAAAATAAACACCTTTTAAGTACTTTTAAAGCACTCAAAAACTATTTTTAAGTGCTATACAGATTAACAAAAATGCAAAATAATTTTCAAATTTTACATGATCATGATAAAATAACTAGTTTCTGACAAAGAACTCTAATCCTGATTATATTAGCCGTTATAAAATGATCAAGAGGTTTCTCGGTTCGATATCAGAGGGTGGAAAATGAAGACCGAAATTGTGTATATTGTAATATGCAGCAGAGTAGCACACGAGAGTGCAAGAATCTCAGCGAACCCAGCTCAGTAGACGCACATGCGGACTCATCAACTTGAACTTGATGTTGTTCATTTACGTTGCACTAGAGCTGCACAATGGGCTATTGGTGACGGTCTGGGAAACATCCCTGAGGATGATCCGAAGACATTCCATCACAATTTTGATCCTCTGCGGAGGGGATGGCTCCCCCGCTTCGGTAGACAGACGACCTGCGCGCGAAGTCGAGCACTTTACGGTAGAACAGTTTAACGAGGACCCATGCCGCACACCCTCGGTCCCCTACGCAGGCTGATCCAAGTGGTCACCCACCCGCACACCGACCGTAGCCAATGATGCTTGACTTCGGTGATCTGCTGGGAACCGTGTCTTAACGATCAGTCCACTGCGGGACACTTGAACTTGAACTGAAGTTATTTACGCAGTACCTGTCCGCGAAGCGGACACTTCACTGCTTCATCGAAGTTAGCGTGGGAGCCTAGAATAATGTCCTTAGAAAAGAAATTTGAAGATGGCTTGGAAGAGGACTCATCAAACATGCACATTTCCTCAAACATGTAAAATGAATGGCGCTTTCATACGCTGTAGACCGAGGTTATGCCAAAATGGATTGTGGTTGAATAAATTATGAAATTATTGGATAGAACAAAGAGAAAAGCACACCTTTGCATTATCGTTGGCGAAAATCGACATGGTAAAGAAAAAAAATCTCATTTCTGAAAAGGGAAAATAGGCACATTTTAAAAATATCCAGTGAAAAAAGCACCTTTAAGGACTTTTAAAAAACGAAAATCAAAAATAAGCACTTTTAAGAACTTTTTAAAAACGCTACGCACCATGTTTAATGTGTGTGTTGATTTTCAAAGCAAAAGTGTAATGTTGTGTTTTTCAAAGCAAAAGATTCGATTATACAGTAAAGGAAATTCGTCAGAAAAATTTAAATAAAGTTGACTTGGTCATGCCGGAAATCTACTACAATAAATAAATCACCTGCAACAACTAACTGTTAAAGAGTCTTTTCGGAGAAAATGGTAAAAATTTGGACGGTCTGACGACTTCGTGCATTGGATATCAGGGGGAGGGAGAAACTTAAATAATTTTAATTAGGCAATAGATTTATTATTTCTAATTGAATGAAATGAGACCTATCCCAAGACGATTAGATAAAAACGATTTTATGCACAAAAAGTTCAATTTTATACTTGCGTCTATTTATTCCCAAGATTTCCTTTCCCGGTTCTGCATCAATTCATCGAGCACAATTCGTCGAAATAATGCCCGCAACGCATTGTGCCTACGACGAATTGTCAACGCGACGAATTGCGCCCACGACGAGATGTCGCCTCGACGAATTGCGCGCGATAAATAGTTCCACGACTAATTGAGTGCGAATTGACGCGACACCTTCTTACCTTAAACTTAACTTTTTTTTTTTAAATTTTTATATTAATTTTGATTCAACTAGTAATTTTTTTTCTTAACTTTTTATAAACTTTTTTTTTCACATTAAAAAATTTTTGAAAATAATTTTATTTTTAATGTCTAACGCAAACATCGCTTGTACCTTTCGTGTCAACTAAAGTAAGCAAATGATAAATCTCCTCCCCTTCCGTTAGGTGCTAACGTAATATTTGAACTGACACTATGTGTAATAAAAAAAAAATAATACTAGAATTATTTTCATAGAAATAATTGCGTTACGTTTTGTTTTTATATTTGTTCTTAGTATTTAATACTGGTATAAAGTTAATACTAATAACATTTAAATAAAATAACCGTATTATACTAGTATTAAATACTGAAGAACTTTAAAATGTTGCTCTTCAGTATTTAATACAGGTATAAAATTAAGTAATTAATATGTACTTTAAATAAAAATAACTGTATTACTATACTAGTATTAAATACTGAAGAACAACATTTTAAAGTTTAATTTCCGCTTATACAGCTAAGTATAAAAAGAACGATAATTATGTAAATAGAAAAACAGGACTAATAACAGGAAGCAAAAGTTGCAATTATTACTGACCTTCAGCCAGATTACAAAAAATTTATAAATTGACTTTTCTGTTTAGCATAAATGAAAGATATATTCAGAAGCAGTTTTATAGTTTTATAAATACATACATTTAAAATTAAGGCACAGGTATAACGGAAGATATTCTCAATAACATTAATAAAGAGTCCAAATCTTCGACCGCTCATCTAACTGAGGCACTCATGTGCCATGTATATAAGGAATGTTACCATTTTAAAATTTCATACCTCATAATTTGGTAATCCCCCCCCCCGTTAGATATCTCAATAGGGGCCGTTCCATTAATGATATCACACTTTTTTATTGTTGACCCCCTCCACCCTTTTGTCACTAAGTGTCACAATTCAGCATACCTACTAGTCACATGTCACACTAAATTACACATACTAATTCAGAAGAAAAAAAACACATGTTACAGATTACATTTCATGTTTTGTTTCTTAACTTTGAGTTTAATGACATTAGTGAGGATAACAGCAATAATAGTTAGATGTGTACTTATTTTGATGACAAAAATGAAATAAAGTGATTATATATAATGTGCTGATTTTAAATTATTTAATTTTAACGGAAATTTGTATTGTCACACTTCTTGTCCCTTACCTTTGTCACAATTTAAAAAACCCCTCCCCTCTAAGATTTATGGTCGGTCCCATATCAAACGTTAAATATAACTTGCAAGTTAAAAGAAACTAAATAATAAAATTCAGATGGTTTTAATTAACGATAGAATAAAGTTGCATACATATTTTAATAAGAGAAAGCGAAGAGCGATAACATTTTAAAAACTTATACAAACTATCATTTCACAATTATATAAAATAAAATTAAGAAAAATTACTGGAATAAGAAAATATTTTTCCTTTTTGAATATAAAACTGACTTTTTGGTGATAAATTTAAAACTAATCCGAAAACCATTGGTAATCAAATTAAATACTCATTTAAATATGCCAATGATGTCCGCGTGATAATATCCTTTTCTTCAGTGGATCGATTGGTCTGGGTGCGCGAATTCCCGGCGCCATCTTTTGCCCGGGGTCCAGCAGGGCGCGACGCACCGACGCCCTTTACTTTAAGGGGATATCCGTAAGGAAATAGCCACAGCACCAAGTTTTGAAACAGAAAGCGCCCCGGCTACAGTTTGGATTATGCAGACGACTTAGAGGATCGATGATTTCGAGTGTTATTTTATATGACAGATCCTAAAATGTCTCTCCCCCTCCCCCATTTATTCAAATCCTAAAACTTTTTGGAAGATTTAAAGTAATACATAAAATATCTGCAACTAACAAATTCACCTACAACTCTTTTACAGCCCTCGCCGTCACGTCTGTAATTATTTACCTATTTTCTTTCATTCACTTATAATGAACTAAAAATTTTAAAAATTACGTTTCACAAGTGGGCAACATGGGGAAAAAATAGTTCGAACACACTTAAAAGCTGAGGCGCATCACTTTCGAAAGGCGGAGGATTTTTGGTGGTGATAAAAGTTAATTGGTGAAATGATTGCGCCCTATGTTTTCCGTTCTAGGTGCGGTAGGATTTCCACTTGAAAAACGTAATTTTTTTTTAAATTTTATTTTATTTCATTATTAATGTATGATAGTAAATAAATAAAAATTATAGGTAAATCTATGTTTACAGACATTTATGCACTACTTTTATGAACTAAGAATGAAATTTTAACTTTTTTTATTTTATTATTTTTCTTACCTATACATTTGTTTTTGTTAGCTTATATCGGAAAGCAGTCGAAATTTTGATCAGGATTAAAATTGAGTCAGATTTCGTTTGCAACATTTGAAAAACAGTTGTAACTTGTTTTTTTCATCAAGCATTGAATTTCAGTGTTCTAGCTAGTCAGAATTTCGATAAATTCAAATACTAACAGTTAGAAAAATGATTGAAACTTGTATTATCATCAGGAGCGGGGCTTCGGCTAAAATTAGACTTCTCTATGTAATCGGAAAGTTACTTGTAATTCGAGTGGTGGAAAATTCTCCTTTACGATAATATCGTCATAAATTCTGTCTGTTCCGCTAAGGAAATCATTGGCACTTGCATTCATTTTCATCACGCAATGAACTCCAATACAGATTTAAGTGCTCTAGATACTTATAAAGAAGTCGAAATTTTGATAATAAGATTCCATTTCACAACAACAAAAAAACCGCGTTAATGAAAATGTAGTAAAAATTAATAATTAGGATAAAATCAAGAAAATTGATAATTGAGTTTGATGTGATAAAATTAATCTTTTATATTATAGAATAAAAATGTTTGTGCATTTCGATAAAATGTTGAGCGAAAAAAAAGCAACATCTAATGATTATCATCTGCTTTTCTGATCAAAATTGTGGTAGTGTAATGTGCCAACATGCATCACTAGAGGATGAATCTCGTCTTATAGCTTATTAACATAAGCCTAAAGCATTAACGTAAAATATTAAATTAAATACATTAATTCCTGAATTTCTGAACCCAACACAGAAGACAAGGGAATTCCTTCTCGATCAAAAATTGAGTCAAACTAGCCTGGGTGGAGGACTTTTTGAAGGAACATTTGTGTTACATGGAACGGAAAAACACGAAAATTTCCCACGATTAGATCAATTGCAATGAGATGCTAACCTATGATCATTGATGCTGGTTAATTTCAGCACTGTAGTCGGTGCGACGCAAGAACATAATTCGTTCGGATCAACCATTGGTTGAATTCGAGCCTGGGTCAGCTCTACGGCAGGCGAGCATTATTACGGTACGAGCATTACGGCAGGAGAGCAGAGGCAGGCTTTATCCTCTCAGTCACCGTGGCTCGAAAGATAGCAATAATCCACCAGAACAGTATAAATAATAAAAAAGAGAGAAATTAAGACAGAGTGCACAATGTAATGAAGTCAAGTTCACCAACATGTAGACACAACGCTAGATTCTGGTCACCGGGTTCCGACAATGCACATAGTTATATCAAATACGCAATATCGCGATCATAATTGATAATTATCGATGACAAAACATACGACGAGGATACCCAAGTCAAAATTCATGATGTCCCATCAAAAAATTTTGATAATTTATGTTGGTTCCAGTGTGATTTATGATGGTCCAGGGGGAAAAGGGGACTTAGCCCCCCTAGTAAATAAATGGTTTTGAAAAATTAGAATGCTTAAAGCATTATCTCATAACCTTGAAATTTATAAAAACTCTTTTTTCCAACAAATTTCATTCTTATTGCACCTGGATAATTCAATGTCTTTACATGTCATCAATCTGGTTTTCCATCAGGCAAAAACGGAGTTAATGGACAACGAGTGATGGACCCTCTTAAGTGTTACATTTTCTTTGTAAACATCTGCCTCAAACTTTGTTGACATTCAAAGCCAGGAAAGCAGTTTCACCGGTTCCGTTATGTAACGAACTCAACTTGTTTTTTCGTGTAAGAGGAATCAAAAACCATTATTTGTTCAGATTTAAAACGAAGTTGATGGAAAATATTTACGTTTCGGCTATGAACTGGAAAAACAGTAAACAAAATGAAAAGATTATACACCTGCAGCAATGGAATCTTAAATAATCAAGAACTTACTTTAATGGAGTCGTAGCAGGCGATGACCCTTCCGTTCTGGACTTCGACGTGTGAGGGAGGGTGGGCAAACTTGCAGTCGGTGTCTGATCGAGTGCACTTGTTCCTTTGGAACTCCCGGCATACTTCCAGCTGGAGCCACCGGGAATCTTTGATGGCTGCCAGGCTGCTCACCATGGCCATCGCTTCATCATCGACAAGGACGGATAGCTGCAATGTACATTAAAATCAATAAGTTTAATTACTTTACTAAGATAAAATATAGATTAGTGACACAGTGGTTAAGGCTGTCATTGTGAAGATCTGGGGTTCTATCTTAGATGGCAACTTCAAAGCCAAGTAGCTACAAATTGATGAGTATCAATCAATGGTTCAAAGAGTCTATGCTAATTAATAATTGCTAACTATTAATTAAGTAATAAAATTATTTACTAAATATATGCATTTAATAATACTGCAGATAGAGGTAATGATGTTGTGAAGATCTGGGGTTCTATCTTAAGTGGCGACTTTACAGCCAACGAGCTTCAAATTGATGCCAATCTCAATGGTTCAAAAAGTTGACCGAAAATGTGCTACAATTAATTAGTGTTAACTATTAATTAAGTTACGGAATTATTTTATGGTAGATAGATGAGTCACGGTTGCACAAGGCACTGAGCTGACATTGTGAAAATCTGGAATTCTATTTTAGGTGGCGATTTTTGAGCTAATGGTTTAAAAATTTGGCAGAAAATATGCTATAATTAAATAGTGCTAACTTGTAATTAAGTTGCGAAATCAGACACAAAACATACTCTCTCTCTCTGTGAATAAATATAACTTTTTTTAAACATATTTTAATATTTGATCGTCGAAAGATACGTAGTTAGTTGCAATCTTGAAGATAGAGACCAAATAGTTTCAGTCAGTAAAGCAGTCTGATTGAGACCCTTAGTGTTAATTTCCCCTTTTATGTTTTTTGCCGTATCTCAGGAACTTTTTAAGCAAATCGAAAAAAATTTGGAAAAAATTATAAAATCATTTATCAGATTTGAACGACTTTGAATCGTTCATTACTTTTTACTATTTAATTTAATAACGGTTAAGCTTTGATTTTAAAATTGAAAAAAAAAACATTTTTTTTTAAATTTTATTTCTTAAAAGCTATTAACCGTTTAATAAACAAATGATTTATTCAATTATTCAAAATTACTTTGACCGGGAATTATCTCAGGATAAACGAATTTATAGTCGTGTGTAAAAAGTTTTCGATTCGCTTAGAATAAAGTTTCCGAGATTTGGCGAAAAACGCCAAATTAGGAACTTCAACTGCCGATCCCTATTGACTAAAGCTAATGTGATCATATATTTCATAGTGCGGCTAACCGCTCATATTTTAATTATGAAGAATCCAAATGCAGAGTTCAAAATTAACGATGGTCAGTTGGTCGGAGACCACTGAAATTTGACACGGACCCCCATACGATAATTATTAGAAGCACCCCGGACAAGTAATTAATGTAAAAGGATGGCATGTTTTGTTTTTGTCTCCCATTTTTGTTTTTATGGCTTGGGTGTGTTTTTGTCACAGAATATTGTATTTCATCATAACCAATTCCGGTTTGCGTAAAAGCGGAGCGTACAACACATGAGCGATATTTTTTTGATGACGAGTGAATGTGAAAAAAAGAGAGGTTATGGCCTGATCAATTCTTAAAATGTAGGGTTATGTTTAGGTGGTAATGACATATTTGTGTGAAATGTGTTTATTGCGATTTAATAGAATAAAAATTAAAGTTCTTTTTCAATTGGTTGCTGAATGATAAAAGAAAACTATAAAGAATAAAATTAAGGAATTTAAGATCGTACTGTGTGATAGTAATGATTGACAAAAAGAAGAAAAATAAATAAATATAAAACAAAAAAAGTGGTAACAAAATTGTAAATAGGTTTAATAAACAGTTTCTCCCATTAAAAATCGTAAAAAAATTTATAAACTTATTTAAAAAGAATATAGACTTGTGACCTTATTAATATTTTGAAGTTCTCCCTGGCTGAAAATTAATTAAAAACGAAATTATTTTGCTCTCACTTAAAAAAAAAGAAGAAAAAAAAGGGCAATTACAGGTACAGACAATTCCATATTCTTTTTTTTATTTGATCTTAGAAATTCTGAGAGTAAGCATATAAAAAGAACGATGCATTTCTTTATCGATGCGTGCCAAAATGACTAACTGTCCCACGCGGTTTCAACGCCACGCTACGACAAAGTGATGAACTATCAGTTAGATTGATGAATTGTTTACCGTTTTACATTATTACTTTTAATTCGATGCCTGCAACTGACGTAGTGTGGGTATCTCGATCCTGATTGATTGTCGAAGCATTAAAGTTGCCAGGTTCACAAAACTAAAGTATATTCGGGTTACAATAAAATATATAAACAAATAATAAATTTAAGTAAAATAAAAGAAGTAGACGAGTAAGAATTATATTTCAACTAATTCGATGCGCGATAATAAATTACGATTTATATTAAATATTTTAATTTCTCACAATTTTTCTTGCTCTTAGATTTAGAGTTGACTATGCACAATATGAAACAATTTCGAATCACTAACCGAATTTATATGCACTCAGCCCAATCTTGATTCAACCATTTTGAATGAAATAAAGCATAAAAACTCAACTTTAAAACAATAAATCGCAAAGAATTGTTATTCATTCATTTATGCTACAAATATGACCATCCAGAAATAAACAAAAATACGATAGAGATACTACATAATATACCGTTATCTACTGAATCAACTAGCCGTTTCCGTTAAGTGTCACTAGAGAGCGCTGTTGGTAGTTGGGACGGGAGAAACTCCAAGAAACGCGTCGTGATGACGTCATGATAATTATTTTGCTTTAAAACATCTGAAGTATTACTGGAGTAAATGACTGAGAATTTTTGGTCATAAGTCATTCGTCAAAGAAGCCATAAAGCTAAGTCATGGCGAGTTCACCAACATGTGGGAACATCGCCAGATTCTGGTTAACACAGGTTATCAGATACCGATGATACACATAGGTGTATAGAATACAACAATATCGCTATCATCATCATCATCATATCGATTACGATGATGTCACGATTATTATTGGTAACTATAATAACCAAATACCGTATCATTGTTACAATCATATATTACGCTATCATTGTTATAATTATCGATTACGATAAGATCGATACACTAGTTTTCGGTACCATAACTTATGGAAAGAAATCTCGGGAATATTATACATAACGATAATTATTGAACACGAGATTATTGTGAGTGTTGATAGATTTTAATTAGGTAACGAAAATATTGATCAATGCAAAAATATTATAAATTTGTTAAATTGGATAAATATTGCGATAAGTTGTTAAATATCGACATTTTCTGACATATTAAAATTCGTACTTATCGGTTCTAGGGACGAATGTTCATGCTGGCGACAAGGAAAAACAATTGCCAGCACATGATCTCTCATTCCTTTGACGCAGTTAGGACACTGGTGTCCCTTTTATATATTTTATTTTCTGACGCTCCAATTGGGTATACTATAGCCTACGTCACAGATCGTGTTATTCCTACTAAATTTAACTAGTAAACAGCATTTTCTGCGAACCTGATTTCTAGCAACAAGTAAAAGCATTAAACGAAGCGTCTTGTTTATAAGTCGCTACTCGCCAGGTTGGAATTGGGTATAATATTAAAAAAAACACAACTACTTCCNGATTGGCCTTGATACACGAAACCTTATATAGAATCTCTCATCCTTATACTAGGGTCATGCTAATAATGATTTATATTTCCTCTTATGACAACATGAGGAGAAGTGATTGTGGTTTTGATGGGAAATAGATTTGGAGTAAAATATTCCATTGCTCTCTTTGCTAATATCTTGAATTGTACTGTGGATATTAAGATTTTTGCTCGTTAAATATATTTGATATTTAAATATATAAAGAAACTAATATTGTAATTTTCCTGTTTTCTGCGCAATTAATTAAACACTTCAGTTAGAAAACCTAAATTACATAAAACAGAGATGTTTCGGAGAGATTTTACTTTAGTATTATTTAAATACACAAAATTGCTTTATTTTGTCAAGTTACTAATCCTTTGACGCAGATAAGACATCAATGTTTCTTTCATATACCTTTTTTCTGAATACCCAATTACAAGCAAAAATATATTTTGGTACTTTTTAAATATAAAAAACGGTACTAAAAATATGTTAGATTATCGAAATTATATGTGTACTAAAATAAAAAAAATTCATAAAAAGTAGTAAAATTTCCTGTTCATTCATGTTGAAAAATTTATCAATAACTGATTTTGTAAATTAAAGAATGAATGATGAATAACTGTATCTCATTGGTATAAATACAGTCCCTGGCCAAATTATAAAACGCACTGTAAGATTCTATGTAAAATATTAATGATCAGGTGATACTCAACAGCTTTAGTGTTCATACGCGGCTGAAACCGATTTACACTTGTTTATGTTCGTGTATTAATTGGTTGACGTTATAACGCATTACGTTAAAAATAAATACAAATGGGAAGTATATAAAACATCTCCTCTATAAAAACCCATTACATGTATGTTTAAATATAAGAGTATTGCATACAAACTCGTACAAAACATGTTATTCTTAAAAAACTACAGTGCGTCTAATAATTCGGTCTAATTATTATTATATACTAATATAATACCTGATATAATAAATATTCTATATTTATATAATATATCATCTAATTTATCCAATCGTAGAATTTATATTATATATCGTCTAATTTCACCAATTTATACACGAACATAAATAATTACAAACCGGTTTCAGTTGGGTAAAAACAATAAAGCTGTATAGTATCACCTGATAATTAAGATTTTACGTAGAATCTCAAAGTGCGTCTAATAATTTGGCCAGGGACTGCAACTGCAAATTTGAAAAATTATCGTTTGAAAGTGAGCCGTGTTGCAATATTTTTCTCTTATTTTGACCTAAATTAATACAAAACAGTAAAAAAAAGTACTGTAGTAAAAATTCTGAGTCAAAGGGTTAAAACCGGTAAGTCCTGAGCCTTTTCTCCGCAAAAAGAAAAAAGAAAAAAAAAAAACATCTTTGCAAGCGCACCGTGCTTAAATATTGTGATAACCGCTATGAAAATAAAAGATTAATTTTTCCCCGAAGTTGTAGTTAATAAGGTGTATTTTGAAAATGAACGCATATGAGAGGGGGAGGCGAAAGTGCGCAAAAGAGAATCTATTTTTAGAGAATCTATCGGGTTAGAGAAAGAGAAACGGGACGTCTGATGAGATGGACGACTTCTTGCATATGATATGTAAACATTTCCTTATAAGACACTACTTCAGCTTCACTCTCACTCCATCCATATTGTACACATTTTTTTAAAGTCAGTTTTACGAACGTGGAACAAAATGAACTCATTTCGGCAAAGAACTCTTTTTAATTAATTTATTTATTTCAAAGAATTTTTTTTTAATGAGAATTAGGGACGGGAATGACAAAACAAATATTTGCATTGAAGTAAAATTGGTTTGATGCTAGTCTTTTATATCATTATAGCAGGTGTATAAATTAAGAAAATTTAGTCAATGGTTTCAAGGGCCAATAATAAAATAATATTTTTAGTCCGTACCATTTTCACTGGTCTGTACATATTTCTGTTAAATTTTAAAAAAAAAAAAAAAAAGCTTATTAAGTGAATTGGGTATAATATAAAAAAAAACACAACTACTTCCACTTAGTAGGAATAACATTTACCATGACGCAATGCTAAATTCTATGCCACTATCCACATAAATCAATTGTTAATCAAAAATCGAATATCAATTACTTTTCTTTATAATGCAATAAATCTGGCGAGCAGCTATTTAAATGATCAAACACTTCGTTTGTTTATTTGTGGCTTGAAGTTAGGCTCGCAGAAAATGCCGTTCATGGGTTACATTTAGTAGGAATAACACAACCTGTGACGTAGGCTATAGTATACCCAATTAAAATGAAAAACTACACTATAGAGAAGGCGCCATGTCATTGTTATGATGAAAAATACTATTTTCCAACAAAAACACTAGACTAAAACACGAAAGCGAAACTAAAACTGATAATTATTTTATAATGGAACGAATCAAATTTTATTAGTCCCGAATCGTTAATTTTAGTCCGCTATTAGTCCATTAATTTCAAATCCTGTTCATAGTCCTCTCAAAATTAAAAAAAAAAAAAAAAAAAAAAAAAAAAAAAAAAAAAAANAAAAAAAAACAGTTGTTTTATTAACATTAATTTTACTTATAAAATGAATAAATTAATTATCATTAGTATAATATTAATAATTATTATTATTTATTTATAATTTTTTTATTTTTGTGTTCTAAAAAATTCCTAGTTTGAATTCCGAGTGCTGCTGGTGAATTCGTAGTGGAAGATATTCATAGATTCATAGTGGAAACTGCAGGTCTCGATCTGCCCAGTGGAGTTTTTCCGGGTATCTGTTATTCATGAAACGAATGTGTGAATAAGTTTCACTTTAAAGTTCTACACAAGAACAAAAGTTCTCTCAACAACTTGTCAAAATGGAGTAGACCGAGGAATAGATAATTTTAAATGCGCATTTAATTTTCACAAACAAACTGTGAATAATATTTAGTCTACTCGGCTTGGCGGCATCTTTTGAAACATGACACGTAAAATACAATCGTCATCCAATTAAATTAGAATAGAAAAAAATATAGCTGGCCTTATTTTGAAATTTTAATTTTTTTTTCTTCTTCTGGAAAACGATTTTGATGGATTCTGTTCTGTAGACGAATGATAGTCTATCATATAAGTTTGTTAAGAAATAACATCAAGAGAACGAAAATCAAAAATTTAACATAAAATCCTAGACGAGAGGAAAGTGGCCTCTAATACGTTGGATGATATGCAATCGCTTATTGCCGGTTATAAATAAATAAATATATGTATTTCAATACTGCAGAATGAATAGATAAGATCATGACTTAATAAATAATGTAATACATATATCGACAAAGGAATCTCTAAACCTGCACAAAGTATAAACAATTGAATTGTTCGAGAAAGGATTATTATTCTACAAATCCGATGACATTGAAATATTGATTCACGGGAAAAGACCGTAAAAAAAGTGAGAAAAAAGAAGAAAAAAATATCTTTAATCAATTATTAATCTAATGATCAGATTTTTAAGAACTAATACAGTAAAAATTCGATATAATGAGTACGGCATATTAAGAGATAATGATCTGAACCAGAGTTTCTTAAACTGTGGGTCGCGACCTACAGTTAAGACAATATATTAAATAATTTAACAATAAAGAATTTAACCTAGTAGTTGAATATATATTTTTTATTGAATTATAATTTTATGTTTGTCACGTATTTATAATTCCCACATTGTTCTGGGTCATAAAAATCCAAAATCAAAGCAATGATCTAAAACTGCAAAAGTATATTGCAGTACAAGAGAAAAAAACCGTCAGTTTCACACACACGTGTTATGGATTTGAGTCGTGCTTATGGAGCACCACAAAATTTTCGCAAATATTATGGGATCTCCACACCAAAAGTTTAAAGAAACCTAGATCTAAACATTTCGACAATCAATGAAAATTCGATGCGAACATATTACACGAAGTCGTCTGTAACGTTAAGTTTCCCAAACGCTGTCATGCTAATGCTAACATTAAAGATACATAAACAGCATATTTATAATGAGTTAAAAAGTTTGTTATGGCAACAGTTTTTTCCTCCTAAGGAAATGCAATTTTTAGCTGTTAATAAGACCAGTATTATAGGAGAAAGGTTTAGATGGAAGAGAAAATTTTATTTATTTCTAGTAACAATACAGGATAGTCAAAACCGAACATTGTTTTTCCTTAGCACAATTTTAATCCTTTATTTTTTATAAAGCAATGTGTGGACGACCACCAGTGCCGTTCCTGGCGGGTATGCAGCGAATGCCCCGCACGCAGGCGCCCAATTTAAGGGGCGCCAAATTCATCAAAACTTATCATCAAAATTTAAGCATAGTATATAGGGGCGCACAAAATTATTCTTGCACGCAGGCGTTCGCCACCCCAGGAACGGCGCTGACGACCACCAACTACATTATCTTCTTTCTATCAAAAGAAAAGCTCTTCCACTGTATTTAAAAAATCCTGTCATACATTTCAAAAGAATGCGCCTTTTTTTGACCCCTTATTCCCTTCTTGACAACTTACAATTCACCTATTCACTGTTATCCCCTATCAGCAAAATAACTCATTGGGCCAATATTCATGACTCTTGGCTCAATAAGGGTTCAAAGAGCTTTTAATTTCCCGGTGTTTGCCTTAAATAGAATTGTTCAATTTACCCGATATTTTACACCCACTTTACAATTAATATCGGCTATATATAGAATTATCAGTTTCACCCGATATTTAATATTCATTAAACAACCAATACAAGCCATATATTGCCCCCATAAGGCCCTATATATAGGACCAATATTAAAAAATCTAGACATCGAAATATTGTTCGATGAACCAAGTTTGAGCCCAACTTGGGCCAAGGTAAAATTGTTGCTCTATTCTACCTGTACCTGTTATTGTATATCTACCTGTTATCAAAGACTTCAAAAGATATTGCACTTCAATTCTTCAATAATTAAATTATGAAACTTTCTTTGCACTGTAGAAACTAGGTAAGAACTAGGTGTAACAATATAACTCCGAATTTATTGTTGAAAAATCCAAAATATTGCAGAAAGGCACAATTCATATCAAGTTACATTGAGCATTTACTTGCACTTTGACTCTCTGAAGGTCTGTGGCATTCAACGTTAACCACAAAGTAAACAAAATAATGTAAATAAAAGGAGGATAATAAAATATGCCTATATATGTGTGCGTGTGTAATATAATGGTGGCAACTACTTAATTTCATTACACCACTTTTGATGTAAAGTATTTTCCACCATTTTTGGTCTTTAGATATACTAAAATATTTTGCAGTTTGAATAGCCATGCTCTTTCTTCCATTAAACTCTTTATTGTAATCACTAATAAAGCATTTTACGCATTATAATTGTTATTAAATAATAAAAATATAATGTATGTATAAATATATTAGCAATAACTAGAAACGTAATATTATATTTAAATAAAAAATAAAAAAATTTAAAACAACTTTTAAAACAATAGTTTTTTCAAAGTTTTTTTTATTTATTATTTAAATAGAATATTACGTTTCTTACTATTATATATCTAGTGTTATAGAAAGAAAACAGGGACAGTTAAAATAATTTATGTGTATTAGTGTGTCTCGAATCGGAGTATCAACCAGCAATCTCAAAGAATTACAATAATATTTAATAACAGAGATTTTCAATCCTTTTCCTCAACATATCTTTGAATATTTTAGCGTAGAAATTTTCACAAGAACGAAAGAATTTGTACGGATAGTGCAAAATATTATTTACATGATTCATATTATATTATATTATATTCCAACTCTCGAAATTAACGGTGTTCCAGACCACTAAAATTTGACTAGGATTACCATAAAATTATTATTAATGGTTTCCTTAAACCAGCAAAGTAAAGGCATAGTATGCTGTTTTTTTCTTCTTCTTTCGATTGTTGTTTTTATGGTTTGGTTGGTGTTTCTTACTATATATAAAAATCTAAAGATGGTGTCACAGTTTTCCGTTGTTGTCGCTGTATTTTTATTGGCCAGAAAATCATATGGTAGGATCCAGTTTTCCTACATTAATTTTCATATTTATTTTGTAGTCATCAGCATAAAATTAATATAAGTCATAAAGTTTTTGTTTTCCTATCAATATTTTAGTTCCTTAATTTAAAGGTTAAAATTACCGGTACTGTTATTATTACATTTTTGATTTTGTTTGATTTTAAAATTAAGAGTATTAGAGAATTGTTATTATTATTATTATTTGGATAACGTAATTCTACGTATACAATAAGAGTGATTTGATTTTTTGGCTACAAAAAATATGAATTCATAACGATTAATTTTCCTTAAACACCGATAAATCTGAAAGACCGCTAATTTAAACCTTTTAATTGCACAAAAACGAAAACAAATTTGATATTCAAACCAAGTGAGACATATTACTCAGTTTCAGGTATACGAGTACGGGGATGCACAAAAATTACTATTTTAATGCAATAAGTTTTCACCAAGTTAAATTACGCGCCGTTAAAATAAATAAATAAAACAGCAATAAAAATAAAAAGTGTATTTTTTTCCGTAAAATAACTGAAAAAATAACGATCACATACATAAAATTTTAATATTAAAATGCTCCTTAAACGAAATTATATATTGTTTCATATAATAGATTTTGAATTATGAGAAAGAAAATAAGAAAACGCGCTTAGCGAAAATGATCTAAAACAGTGGTGGCGCCAAAGCGGTAATTTTAACACAATGGAAATCTCCCAAATATTTTCTTAAGTAACATATTGTAAAACATCATTTTAAAAGATAAAACTAACATTGAGTAAAAAACAATTGTCTTCAGATGGCATAATACTTTTTTTTTATGAGCTGAGTATGTTTTTTAGTAGCCTCTTTAGAAACACAACCAAAAAACGTGTTCGTGTTTAACAAAAGAGATTACAAATGTTTTTTTTCTTTCTGCGTCAACGATATTGTTGAGCATTAAAAATTAAATGAAATTGTCTGGAAAAAATATCCCCTCATCCCAAATAAAACAGAATACAGTTCCCATACGATTAATCTTTGAACACTAAAACTTCATAGAAGTTTATAGTGTTCAGTGGTTGTTTGCTTGTGAGTTAATTATGATTAATTTGACTAAAAATTCACTCCATCACCAAATATTAAAAAATATAACTTCAAAAAAGAATTTATTTAAAATACTAAAAAAGTGTCCTTCCCCTAAAAAGACTTTTCTTCTCCGAGGACATTCTAGAAATCTGATGATTCATAAGAGGTTTTAACATTAACTACGTTTAGAAAAATTTTCTGTCAGTAAAGATTATCGTTTGACTTCTATTCTAGTTGCCACTTGAATTCCTGAAATCTGAAGATTTATACGAGGTTTTAACATAAACTACGTTTTTTAAGAAATTTTCTGTCAGTAAAAATTATCGTTTGACTTTTATTCTTGTTGGCAATTTCAAAGTTATATTTCATACTTAGTTATTAGAAATCAGCATTAAAGATCTTACGATTTAAATATGAGTAAGAATTAGAGTTTTAAAATTAGGCCGGAAAAAAATGATTTTCTTTCACCGTGTATGTGGCGTATTTTTTAAGAGCATAATATTGGGAGAGATTTCGTTGAAAATCGGTTGTATCCTGTCTCAAATGGAGGAAGTGACGCACCCCATCCATATACTTTTACACAGGACGCTTTCTAAACAAACTGATAAGGCGACAGAAATGTTTATTCTAAATCTCTCATCGTGTGACTAAACTTGGATGCCGAACACACAACGAACACTTAACTCCTCTCTCTCTCTCTCAATTGAACAAATGCTCACATTTTTTGAACAAACACATGTCTCGTTTCTACCTACGACTTTTCACTTCGGTTCAAAGCTTATCTTTAAATTAGATATTTTCAATCTGACAGCGGAATTTTAATTTTAAAGAAGTTTCAGCGGTACTTCTTTACGGGAAGTATGAGTTACACAGCTCACTGCAATCCGTTGTCGAAAATTTATTTTTTGCTTTTAGTTCCGGATCATTTAAATGTTACGTAAGCACACAGGGTGAAAGGTTTAAGATAGTTCAATTTTTTAATTGATAAAATAAAGTATAAAATCCACACACAAAATTTAGATTTAGAAATAAAAGTTGAATTCGGAAGAAAAGGTTGGAAAAAAATTTCTTATAGGAGGACAAGAGTTTTGACTCCAAAAGGAAAACATAAAAGATTCCTATATAATTTTCTGCTCTAAATTTTGTATAGTTAATAACTTCGAATTTGTTATGTATAAAGGTAAATCCATCATTTAAATATAACCTAAAGTTAAAGTCAAAGCAAAAAACAAGAAAGGGGGTCTAAATTTTAAGGCTCACGTTATATTTGAACGCCCCCCTTTTTATTTTATTTTTTCTATTTTTGTTTGCATTGAAAACATAGGCACAGGTAATAAATAATTCTTTTGCTGCAGAAGTGAAAAAAACTGTTAATAAATGCTAAATTTTTCTTACACATATGTTAGCACATAGGTTATTATGATACTTAAAAAAAGTGATTTCTACTTTATTTCCAAGTAGATTAACGCTTCATTATTCGTGTTAGAAGACTAACTTATACCAGTTTTTGAAAATCGAGAAATTAAAGAAAAATTTTTAAAAATAGCAAAAATTGAATTTTATCACTTTTATCTTCAATTTAATAAGAATTTTACCGTATTCTTATTTTATCTTTTAAATTTCTTTAAACTACGGGCTTATTTTTTTCGACATAAAAAAAAGAGGAAAGATAAATACATATGAGCATGTTTTTAATTTATAGTCTATGAGTCGTAGTCTATTGGTTTCCATGATCCCAATTTTTGGCTAAAACTTTTACGCCCAAATGCAGAAAAAAAATAATAAAAATAAAGAGCTGTTCAAATATTACTTAAGAATGTTTTTGGCACTTCTTGATTTCCCTTCGTCAACCAGCAAAAATAAGTAAAATATTACTCCTCCGCCCCCATGTTTACGAAAGAAATTCCTAATACCAAATCCCTTGTTTTTTGCTTAAACTTTAAATTTTACTGTAGTCGTGTAACTTTAAAAATTTCAGGATTAAATTCACATAAAAGATATAACTTCGCGGAAAACAAAATTCACGTTGAAATTTTATTTTGAAAATTTTTAAAACTACTTAGAAATTTTTTCGAATTTTTTTTTAAATTTAAATTTAATTCAAAATTTTTCCAAAGTTTTTTTTAATATATTTATTTTGGATTCAAAAAAAAAAAAAATGAGGGGAAAAAAAGGGGATTTTAGTGTCGTACGTAAGCATTACTCGTATCCCTCTTCCTTCTTTGTCATCAAAAATAAAAAAAAATCTCAAAACCCCTCCCCCCTTCTTGGTGCTTAGGAATAAATTCCAATAGAAGATATAAATTTGCGGAAAACAAAATTTACGTTGAAATTTTATTTTATAAAATTTTAAAACTAGTTGGAGAAATTTTTTCTAAATTTTCTTTTTCCAAATGTAAATTTTTAATCAAAATTTGAAATTTTTACTAAGCCTTTTTATTACATTAATTTTGCATTTTTTAAAAAAAAATGAAATTTTATTGTCTTAAGTAAGCACTGCTCATGCCAATTCCTCCTCCGTTGACAGCAAAAATAAAAAAAATTACAAAATCCCTCCCCCTATTTGGTGCTTAGGTAATATTTGAACGACCCCTTGAGATAAAATTCCTAATCGTTTTCCACGAAAACAAACATTTCCTGAATTTTGGTAGTTTTCCTTTAAAGATATCGATGAAAAACTACACGGAAACTATAAGAGATGTCTGCTAATGAAAACTATAGCTTGTGTTCCATATGCAAACATCTCTGAAAGGGAATATTATACATTTAATAATTGCTCATGAAATACCCGGTGGGGAGGGAGATATTCAACACAGAAGGAACATTTTTACCACATAATAACGGTAAATTGGCTTAGTTTTGGGTGTGACAGCTGCGGCTTTGGCATTGGATGCGGATAAGGCACCTCCAGCATATTAAGGTTGCCTTGCGGCAACAACCTGTGATCATTAAATGGTGAATTTGAGGAGCCCTGCCTTCCAAAAAAAAAAAATTTTTTTTTCATCCTTTCGACCAAAACTACATAACAAATGTAAGAACGGTTGTTTATCCAATTAATTTTAAAAAACTTCGAAAAAAACACCAAAATTACTACATTTAATGCCAGCATATAGAGATACTAAAACAAAATATCGAATGATTTATATCTTTCAGCATTTCAATACTTTAAGGAAAAATTTTCTTTACCAAATTATCAGACGCACTATAATATTCTACGTAAAATCTTAATCATCAGGTGATACTATACAGCTTTATTGTTTTTACGCGAATGAAACCGGTTTACACTTGTTTACGTTCGTGTATGAATTGGTTAACATCGCAATGCAATACGTTAAAAATAAATGCAAATAGGAAGTACATGAAAAATCTCATGAATACCCATTACATGTATGTTTAAACATAAAAGTATTTGCATACAAACTCGTGCAAAACGTGCCATTATTAAAAAACTACAGTGCTTCGAATAATTATTTTGCTATACTATTATAATACCTGATGTAATAAATATTCTATATTTATCTAATATATCGTCTAATTTAACAAATCATTGAATTTATATTATATATCGTCTAATTTAATGAATTTAGAACGTAAACAAGTACAAACCGGTTTCAGTCACATAAAAACAATAAAGCTGTAAAGTATCACCTGATGATTATAATTTTACATAGAATCTTATAGTGCGTCTCATAATATGGCCAGGGACTGTAATTCAGAGGTTTATATAAAAATAAAAAAAAAACATACAGTCCTACCTAATAAAAAAAAATGGCAGAACTTTTTCCGCTGAAAAAACTTTTTATAATTTAATTTCGTTAAGAAGTCAAGAATCTAGAACGATTCAAATAATTTTTAATACAAAATATAATATAGATACTGCAGGTGAGATTTTTTTTATTCTAAACATAGCTCAAAAAGCGTGTTTAAAAAATGAACATATCTAACAAGGCGTATTTAAGGAAATGGGCTCAAAATGCGCATTTAGGAAAATAAAAATAGCTCAAAATGTATATTTAAAAAAAAAAATGAATGTGGCTCAAAATGCACATTCTCAATGTTTAGCCGAAATTTTAACAACTAATCAAGGAATTTTGTTTATTTTTCTTAAAAACTAAGCGTAATCATTGCGGAGCGAAGTTTCGAACTTGTGGGTCGGGCTGCTTTGGTGCATTACAGATGTAATTTTTTAGGCGATTTTTTCAATCCTATTCAGATCCCTGAGCGATAAAGTGGTATTTAAAAATCTAACTGCGTAAATTTACTGGCAATATTTAATTTTATAACAGTCGTTGAACAGCCGACCCAATCCTTTCGGCTGACGACTACTAATGTTCTATTCCGAGGCCTTGTAAATTTGAACCCAATCCAGAAGACAAGAGTACTCCTGGATCTAGTATTGGAAGAAATTTGCCTTCGTGGAGGACTTTTTTAATGGAACTAACCCGCATTCGCGTTACATGGCGAGGAAAAACTATGAAAGCCTCCCACGGTTAGCCTGACGTCAAGAGAACTCTAACCCATGATCCGTATACCACTGAGTATATTTCACGTCAGCACTGCTGTCGGTGCGAACCGGGTGCGGAATTCATATCGACCATCCATTGCTAGGATTCCAATCCGGGTCACCTCATTGAGAATATTTGTGTAAAATATTAATAGTTCGTATATGGCTGCAAATTTCGACTACTGTCTTTCCCTAAATACATTTTTTGCTGTAGTAGAGGAAATGTAGAAAAGTTTAACTCGTCATAAATATACAATACTCTCGATATGTCGAAAACCTTGCTATGTCAAAAAAATATTTTTCCCCTCGGGCATTACATATCCACCTAATGCTAATTTGAATTCCTATGTCGAAGGGTTTCTTATCAAAACCTACATCTATATATATATATATTTTTCAAGTTAACGACGTTTTTTTTTTTTTTTTTTTCCAAGTAAATCCAAATCACGACGTAAGTTCATTATAAACCCATTATTTCTTATTTACTGCATAATTATTTTAGTCTTACTTTTAAAAATAAAATTAGCATTGTTGTATTTCGTTAACTTTTAGTTAACTATCATTACATATATATTTAATAAGTTATTCTTATGTTACATGACTATACTTTATAGAGTGATATTTTAGAATATATTTTTCTACTTTTTAGAACATATTTAGTTCTGAACTTCGTTATCTCGAAAACTCGCTATCTCGAAAAAATTTTTCAGCGTCCCTTCAACTTTGAGATATTGAGAGTATACTGTATTAGCATTTTGCCGTCGAATTGAAAATATGTCGTGATAGCAGCGTAATTCTCGTTATATGCCGTACTCGTTCAATCGAGCTTATACTGAACATTCCTTTAACAGTTTATTGGCTGCTACCCCTGTAGGGTGCGTAGCCAAATCTTTCAACAAAAAATAAGCACCTTTAAAGTACTTTTTAAGCACTCAAAAATATTTTTAAGCGTATAAATTGCCAAAATGCAAAATAATTTTCAAAAAGACTTTACATGATCATGATAAAATAACTAATTTCTGACAAAGAACTCTTTTCTTGATTATATTAGCCATTATAAAATGATCAAGAGATTTTCCGGTTTTATATCAGATGGTAGAAAATGAAGCCTTAAATTGAGAATAACAAAATGAAGCAGAGTTGTACATGAGAGTGCAATAATCTCACCATTATAATCATCAGTAGACGCACATGGACTCGCAAGTATTTCATCAAACGTGTAAAATGATTGGCACTTTTATAAGCTATTGTTGAATGAATTGTGAAATTGCTTGATAGAACAATGTAAAAAGCACGCTTTTGCATAATACTTGGTGAAAATCAACACGGTAAAGAAAAAAAATCTCGTTTTCGAAAAGGAAAATTAAGCACTTTTTAAAAACAACCAATGAAAAAAGTACCTTTAAGGGCTTTCAAAAAATAAAATTCGAAAATAAGCACCTTTAAACACTTTTTAAAAGCACTACGCACCATGCCCTGCATTAAACTTCCTATCGCTTTTCTCCCCTCAGTCAGCAAATGAAAACTTTTAAAAAGTTTTAATAAATTTTAACTGAAAATGAGTGAAGACGACGGAAAGACTACATTTCTCAGAACTAAGGAATAAGAGATGTCATATCTTCTTTTTATTTGTTTCCTTCAATTGCATCTTCCCCTAGCAATAAGATTGCTTTATCGCCAAATACATTTTCCACTTCAACTATCAAATAAGCCCAGCATTATTTTCATAATGGGGATACGTACTAGCTCTTGGCGACAAGAAAGTGCCAGGGATTAAAAAAACAAAACTTTCAGGGCGCTCTGCCTGGCGCCAAAGCAAGGGCGGTGCACCTAAACGCGATGGGGGCTATCGATTAATTAAGTCGAGGCTTTGAACATACAGACAGGTCGATCAATATGGATCTCAAGCATTGACCTTATCTTTCTCGGCCGCTAGAAGGCGCTTTCGTCTTATGGATCCTATTATCCCATTTCTTTCCACCGGACATACGTTTTTTTCTCTCCCTATTTACCTAAAGTAATGTCTCTTATTACCCCCCACGTCAGACAAATATCATACTTTAAACTTTCATATAGCCGTCTTAATAAAATAAAATTGGAAATTTTCGTAGCTTGCAGAATTTTTATAGAATTAAATCTTTGTTAGATGCGCGTTTTTTAATTCAAAGTGGTCACAAAAACTCAGAAAAAAATTCCTGATTTTTCTCTGACATTTCCAGATTGATATTATCAAACTTCTCTAACTTTTGTAGGTATAAATGTTATTAATTTTTCAGTTATGCCTAATTATTGCACTCTATATCATGAAACACTTTCACTTAACATTAGAGTTAAAAATAAAATTCCTACGAAAGTAGTTTTTTTGGAAAAATATTGGATTTTAGATACAACTTATTGCAGGTGCTAATTACTTGAGCCCAAAAATACCTATATGTCTAGTTCAGTAAAAAAACTAGCACCTTTTGTCGTCATTGAACAGTTGACCTTATTTTTTGGGTTTACGACTACTAATGTTCAACTCCGAAGCCTTTTAATTTTGAACCGAATCCGGAAGATAAGGAAACTCCTGGATCAAGTATTGGGAGAAATTTGCCTTCGTGGAGGAATTTTTGATGGAACTAACCCATATTTGTATTACATGGAGAGGAAGATCACAAGAACCTCCCACAGTTAGCCTAACGGCAAGGGGACTCTAACCCACGATCCGTCTACCACGGAAGATATTTTTAAGTCAGCACTGTGGTCGGTGCAAGCAGGATGCGTAATTTGTATCAACCAGCCATTGCTGGGATTCGAACCCGGGACACCTCATTCGAAGGCAAACGCTCTATCTCCTGAGCTCAGCACCTTTTGTTTGTGTTGGACCAAAGTAACCCTGCAAGAACCAAAGTAGCTCATTAGCGTCGTAGTCAACAACAAATCTGCAGATCTTGGGACATGTGCCCCGAATACCATCTTATGAATCCTGGGCTGCGAATAGGGTCCCGCACTCTCCTTCAAACGTTTAAAAAGTTGGCATTAAGTTAAGAATTAAAACGCATGGAGTTTGAAATTGTATAATTATGTGGTAAATTGATTTACCACTTCATTAAACCCTACACTTTTAAAAATATGAACTTAATAGTTCATATTTTTAAAAGTTTAGTCTAAGCCTTGCCACAATTTAAATTATGAATTTTTTTTTACTTTGATCGAAATACTTAGTAGAAAAGGGAAGCAGAAGAGGAACATGTTTCCATTAAATAAAAAATTCAATTTTGTAACATTTATCAGTATATTTAAAAAAAAGTTTATATTTTAAAACAATCACAAATGATTTAAAAAATTTAATTAAATAATTTAAAAAATATTTGTGATTATACAAATAATTCTAAACATTATTTGAGACTGTATTAAGTTTACAAATAATTCTGGACATGAGAGCACGCATTAATTGAAATTTATTAGAGGTTTCAAGTATTTAAATCAGTATATGTATAGAAATTTTAAAATATTTGAAAACTACAATAATAATTATTTTTGTAGCACATAAATATTTATTTAATTCCTTCTATTAGTTCACGCTCTCCCTATATCTTGTTCAAATTTTCAATTTACTTTTTTAATCATCCACTCAAGTTCTAATAATTTTTTCAAGTATTAATTCATTAAATTTAATTAATTAATTTTTAATTAGACTTAGAATTAAATTCAGACATTTTTTCAATTATTTAATAAAAAGTAACTAACATAAAATTTTTCATTGTTGACCAAATAGGAATTTACTTTAAATTTTTTTTCTTTATATTACTTGTTTTGATGATACAAATAAATTATCAAATGCCAAAATTTATGATATATCATAAATATCATTATCATCAAATCAATATCATAAATCAAATGTGCCATAATTTATGACATAAATTGAATAGCTTATTAAGTATCTCGAAATATAGTCTCACCAAAACTTCAATCACTTTATTTTAATAAGTTAGTTTATTTAAATCAGGGCAACAACTTTTTGAGATTTCCGGACATTTTAAAAATGATTTTGATTCGATATGCAATGTAGATTTCAAATATGCAAAGAATTTCCTTTCTTTTCTATCAGCTATAATTTTTCAGAGTTTATGGCGAAGTTCGATACGAAGTTGTCTAGACTTTACCTGATTTTTTTCCAGACTTATGGGCTTAAATTTCGAAAAATCACTTTTTCTATACAATATTTTCTGGAATTCACTGGCTTGTAAAATATCAAACCGTATAAAGTCAACAAAGCGAGTTTAAGCTTAACTTTGAGGACACACGCTTAAACATTTCTTTTTCCTTACACTTTCACTAAAAAATAAAATTAAAAATTGATTATATGTGTTTTCTCAAAATGCATCAATATAGAAAAAAAATGTCTTTGATTACAAGGAAGGATTAAAATTGACAGAAATAAATGAATGCAATGAAGTACATTTTTTTTAATATTAAAAAATTTAAATCCTCAGAAATTTTTTAAAAAAAAATTATTATTAATAATTAAAATATTTCACTGACTTTCGCAGCTCACTTAACTACCTGACTTATGGATATTCCATATTCACCATTGCTTAGTTTCAAAATACTAGGAGGCAATAGTTCACAATAGTATATTAATGTAATTTGCACCGAAAAATAATAATTGTAAAACGGTTAATGAGATCAGACAACGATTAAAATAACTTTATCTTAAAATGTAACGTAGAATTACATTCTAATAATAATAAAAACAATCCTATTACTTTAGAAATCAAGCAAAATAAAAAACGCGATAATAACACTTTGACCTTTAAATTAAAGAAATAAAAATACTGATAGAAAAAAAAAATAACTTTATGACATAGATCAATTTTATGCTGATCACAACCAAACCAATATGAAAATTAATGAGGAAAAACTGGATCCTACCACGTGATTTTCCAGTCAAAAACATTACATTGATAATGGCAACAAAGGAAAACTGCGACACTATCACTAGATTTTTATAAGATATGCAAAACTCTTAATTCTACAGAAGAAAAAAAGTGTCTGATGCTTCGCATTTTAAACTAATTATTAACGATTACATTCGCTAAACTCACTTCAAAGCTTGAAGTCATATTTCTATATATACATCATTCGAATTTTAAAATTATCTGCACTAAATCAACTCAAAAAGTTGTGGAAGATCTAAAACAAATTTTCAAAAATCGAGGTCATAGAAAGTAAAAAAATTATTATTATTTGAAATAGGCGCACTAAAATATATTTCATTTTATAACCAAGGTTGAACAGCCGACTCGGTTTACAGCTATCAATGTGCAACTCAGTAGCCTTGTATTTTTGAACCCAACCCAGAAGACAAAGGAGCACCTGGATCAATCATTGGGACTTTTGTGGAGGACTTTTTGACGGAACTAAACCGTATTTGCGCAACAAGGAAAGGACTCGAATAATAATATTTGATTTACTAAGAGATTGGGGAAAGGAAAAGGTTTGCGATATCTCATTCAACAAGCCTATACTGAAAGTAACCATGACAGCTGTCACATTTTTTTCATATCTAAAAAGATATCACATTGCACGATATTATTATCTTCAGAAAAATAAATAATGGGATAAAAATAATTTCATTTGATGTGTTTGTGAAAAAATAACATCGTCAGTTATTAAAATGAGCGATGCAAAATAAAACAACGAAAATTGCTTTATTTTAAAAATTAACTCTTTAATTATAACAAAATTAATTACAAGAACATAATTAAATTTTTCAAAAAAAAAATATTTTTATTATTTACTCTAAAATTCACAAAGCGTACTGAGAAGAAGAAAATTATTTCGTAATGAAATGTTCAGAATTTCAATTAATCAATTAATCTCTTAAATAATTAATTATCTTCATTTTTGCTTGCAGATATTGGCAATGGTCTACGTGCAAATTAATTATAAATGGGACAAAAAAAATTTACGGACGACGACTCGTCTTAATTCTTGCAATGCATTTTTATCTGAAATCAAACCAAACGTCTTTTTATTTTGAAAACGAATATCCTGAACCATAAAACAAGCAGCTTTGTTCGCAAATAAGAGTAAAAAGTTTCAAAAATAAAACAAAGTAAGCAAATAAGCAAAATAAAATAAAAATGTTAAATATATTCATTTTATTTTGTTTATTTACTTGCAAAGGTTTTTATGCTAATGAAAAAAATAAAAAATATTTTTGTCACACATAAAATTAAACATTTAAGTTGCATCGCTTTCGAAAGAGGGGGGGGGGATAAAAGTTTAATACGAAAGCAATTCTCCCTACGTTTTAAGAGGTCTGACAAACCTAGAATTATTTTCCGCCTTCTCATCCATAACAGAAACTAAGTTTTTGAAATTGTTATTAAATTTAATTAATTTCTTCTGTCTAGTTTTGTGTCGATTAGTTTGTTTGTTGTTAAAATGCAGATAAATTACTCTCCCAACATTTGAAAAAACAATTATCATCAGCAGATACTGATCTCTAGTTGAAATCGGAGTAATCTCGGTTAATGGTTAGAATTTCGATTAACGATATATTAATTATGTTTGACGATAATAATGAGAAAAAAATCCGCAACAGGAGAACAGGAAACGATTGTCACTTGTCTTTTTGCCCAGCAGAAAGCTCAATTTTAAAATATGCGTACTCAAACTAATTGGAAAGTGGTTTCTAACTTTCTAACGCAGAAAAACGCTATTTACTGTCGCCACAGGGCGGCGGAATATAAGAAAATAACGATTAAAAATATCTTAGTTTATCGTATACGGAAGACCCGGAATTCCGGGGTACAATCACCCCTGAGATCAGTGCTCCCCAACCTTTTTATCGCCGCGTCAACAATTGATAAATTTAATTTGCTTTGATTTAATAATTTTGATTTAATTGCAATTGAATATGACTTCAAAATAGAACGTGCGAGGTGCAGGTTTAGTTGACGTCTTTTAGCTACCGGTTAGCCTCCCAAGAAATAATCCACTGTAAATAAATAATTAATATTCCTTGAGTCATGGTGGCTTAGGGGATAGAGTGTGTGCATTCCAACGAGGTGAACCGGGATCGAATCCCAGCGATGGCTTGTCCATGCGAATTCCGTACCAAGCTGGCAGAGTACTGGCATAAAATATCCTCAGTGGTAGACGGATCATGGGTTAGGGTTCACTTGCCGTTAGGCTAACCCTGCGAGGTTTTCCTCTCCATATAAAGCAAATGAGAGTTAGTTCCATCAAAACGCCCTCCACGAAGGCAAATTTCTCCCAATATTTGACTCAAGGCCGGGATAGCCTGGTTAGTAGGGCACTGGGCCCATGTCGTGGGTTCGAAGACTCCCGTGTAGTAAATGGTGACTGATGCACGTTAAATCTGTCGAGTCACAAAGTCCTCAACGTTCCCATTACAAATCCTACCTCTGGAGTGACTGAGCCAGGAGTGTCCTAGTCTTCTGGATTGGGTTCAAAGTTACAAGGCTACGGAGTTGAACATTAGTAGTCGTAAACCCAAAATCAGGTCGGCGGTTCAACGACGGTTATGATATAAAATATAAAAAATTAATATTCCTTGGGCGGCCCGGGGTATGGCGACATCTGCGTTAGATAATAAAAATGTAAGAGGACAGCGGAATCTTTGACCGACACAAGATCTACTAGATGCTTTAAAAATAAAGGCGAAAAACGCTGATGCAGCGGACATCAGCGATGATAAATAAAAAATTTAAATAAATAAATAATAATAAACGTGTTATTTATAATCCCCTCCCACTATAGTCAACGAAACGAAAATCGTAATTGATTTGCGCAATGAGGGCATTATTCTTTTTAGTAGTCAGATAAGAGTTCGAACATGCTCTCAGAAAGGTAAGAAAAACGGTTAATTTCTAATATTAGAAAATTATATTTCACATCCCGGAACTTTAATCGAATGTATCGTGTCACTCAACTTACAACATTTTAATTTTATTTATTTCATTTTTTTTTAACTTGCTCTAGTGGCAGACTTTTTCGTAAGATAATCCTATTTAGAACCAGTTTTAAAAGTGGCCGATGGGCAAGTGAAAATATATCTGAAAGGGTTAGTAAAAACTGGACTTCACTTAAAAGAAAAGCGCGCGACCCATTTTACTCTCCAAGGTGGCCTTCAAAAACAACCAGACAAATTTCAAAATATGGGTCTTGAGAGAGAAATTAGAAGCTATTTTTCTGATTTCTTAAATTAAAGAAAATAAAAAGAGAAATTTCTTATAGCCGAACGTTATTATGTTTTTAATTTTATTAATTTTCAATTTTATTAATTTTTTTAAATTTTATTAATTTTCAATTTCATTAATTTTTTTAAATTTTATTAATTTATTATTATTTTCTTCCAACTATTAAAATAATTCACATTTGTTCTAAAATAAAAAATTTATAAATTAGTCAATAAAATAGGTGTATATATATATATATATTCGTATTCACCAGTGTGCTTAAAATTTCCAAATAAATAAAATAAATATATTTAATCACAAAATCGATTAAATAAATGTCTTTTTTTTACTACAATGTAATAAAACGAAGTTTGTAACTTCCTAATTACAATATTAACAATATTTTTTTAAAGTTTCTAAGAATTGTAAGAGACCTGACATGATTTATGATACTGTGAATTGCCGAAATCAGGAGAATGTCGACTTTCACCGGTGAATGTCGACAATCACATAGTCGTTTTGGTGAATGTCCGAAATGTATACTAGGTATAGTTAAGTGCCACTGCCCGGTATGCATTTAATCAGTACTCCGAACACTGATGTTTCACCAAATCTATCCTCAGCAGATATTAAAATATCGAAAAAAATACAATAACATCAACGAATAAATTAATATTAAATCGGATATAACAAATATTTCGAACCGACTACGTGATTGTTGACATTCACTGGTGAAAGTCGACATTCTCCTGATGTCGGTCATTCACGGTTACAACAAAACTTAACTTTTAACTGATGGTCGTAAAATTTAAATTCGAAAAGAACACTTTTTGTTTCATTCTGCTGTTAAGAAAATAACGAAAATAACACACTTTATTTTTTACTATTGCTCAGAATGTTTTAATTCGAATAGAACACTTTTTGATTCTGTCTGCAGATCAGAAAACATTGATAGAAAATTTCAAACGAGCAATTTTTTTATTCTCGTTTTCAGTTTGAAAATAGCGAACGTTATTTTTATGGCTTATGGAACTGGTATACGAAAGATAAATAATAAAAAGATGAACATTAATACCTGATACTGCTCAATAACATACTTAAATTCCTTTCAATTTTGCTTTTATTATTCCGAAGTCTACGAAATTTATAAAATGATAAATGCGCTATCGCTGATATTTAAACACGAAAAAAATTTTAAACTTATATTGATATTTAAAGAAGAAAAAGAATTGTGAACTTGTGAAATGTAACATCATTTCAGAAGTAAACATGCTCAAAAAAAGTAAGAGATTCAAAAATGTTACTGTTCTAACATATAACCGTTGCGTTAAATAATACGATGGAAAAAAAAATAATAAAATAAAAAAACGAAACTAAGAGTTTGAGGAATGAAATAGAAGCCTTGCAAATAGAGAGAACCCATAAAAGAGTTTCATTATAAACCCATCGTTTATCTTTCCATTCTTGCTAACACTCCCCAATATGTAGAAATTGACCCATTTTCTTCTTAACTATCGCTCCCTATTAGAATTCCTTGCATTAATATATCCATTTAGAAACTACTTCTGCTTGACTACTACTACTTCAATATAGGATGAAAATATTCCACAACCATTTTTTAAATAGATACAGTTGTAGTCTCGTTTGCTTGTTAAAAAGGATTTCATTTTATTTTATAACCGTCGTTGAACAGCCGACCCAATGTTTTGGGTTTACGACTACTAACGTTCAACTCCGTAGTCTTCTAACCTTAAAACCAATTCAGAAGACAAGGAAACTCCTGGATTAAGTATTGGTAGAAATTTGCCGTTTGGGACTTTTCGATGGAACTAACCCGCATTTGCGTGGTCGGTGCAAGTCGGATGCGGAATTCGTATCTACCAGCCATGACTGGGATTCGAACCCGCTTCACCTCAATTAGAAGGAGAACGCTCTATCCCCTGAGCCACCACGTCTCCTGTCATAGATACAGGATGAGAATATTTCACAACCATTTTGTAACTAGATACAGTTATAGTATTGTTTGTTGCCCACTACAGTTCCGCCTCCCCTAATGCCAAGTGATACTGATAATATTTATTCTGATGGGATGAACAACAAAAAACGCCTGCATTAATAACGTAAAGTCACCGAAAAGGTTAAAATATGATAATAAAAAGGGAGAAAAAAAACCCAATTATTTTGGCTTTATTATCAGTTTTGAGCATTATTTCGTAGTGTTGTTCAGTACTGATTAATAGATAATTATTTTATTTACACTCCGTACGAAGAACGAGTATTCAACTACTAAATAAATAAATAAAAAACTGTAGTCAGTTCAAAATGTGATACAATTAACTTTTCAAGTTACAATTAACTCTTTCAAGTGAGAGGCATGCTTGCGGAGTGATAGGAGACAGTTGAAATTGTTTTATTGCTTTAATTTGAAAATAGTTTTCAAAAAAAGAAACAATAAAGTGCATTTTTATTTTCTTTCAAGTGTGAGGCATGCTTGTGGAGTGATGGGAGACAGTTAAAATTGTTTTATTGCTTTAATTTGAAAATCATTTTTAAAAAAAGTAACAATAAAGAGCCTTTTTATTTTCTTTCAAGTGAGAGGCATGCTTGTGGAGTGATAGGAGACAGTTAAAATTGTTTTATTGCTTTAATTTGAAAATCGTTTTAAAAAAAAGTTACAATTAAGTGCATTTTTATTTTCTTTCAAGTGTGAAGCATGCTTGCGGAGTGATAGGAGACAGTTAAAATTGTTTTAATTTGAAAATCGTTTTAAAAAAAGTAACAATAAAGTGGCTTTTCAATTTCTTTCAAGTAAGAGGCATGCTTGTGGAGTGATAGGAGACAGTTAAAATTGTTTCATTGCTTTAATTTGAAAATCGTTTTAAAAAAAAGTTACAATTAAGTGCATTTTTATTTTTTTTCAAGTGTGAAGCATGCTTGCGGAGTGATAGGAGACAGTTAAAATTGTTTTATTGCTTTAATTTGAAAACAGATTAAGAAAAAAAAAATACTTGCCCTGAGAGGAATGCTTGAAAAAAGATAATCGTCGATTAACAATTCCATAAGGATGCATCGAATCTAAATCAGCTAAGTGAAATGCGATAAGAACTCGAAATCAGTTTAAAAAATGACAACCAATGAAGATCATCCTTTTAAGTCAAAAATTAATGAAGTATGCAGATAAAAGATAGGTGTAACGTTAAAAAAAAAAAGTCGTCATGTAGCAGGTTTTAAAAAATAAGACAAAGAATTTCGTAGTATCTAAAGCATAGGTTCCTAACGTGGGCGCTGAAGACTTAAAGGGAGGAGTACGGAATTTCTAAAAGATGTGTAAAAACTTACATATAGAAGAAATTTTTTTAAATATCGAGCACACTTTAGAATTAATACAGTCGGACCTCTATTTAACGAAGTCGCTAAATCCTAATAAAAAGTTCGCTACATGGAAAATTCGCGAAATAGAAAATCACTATTTGGAAATGCTTAAGCAACACAAAACAGGTTTTAAGTTCATAAACACTGGACATAATTAAAAATAGCAATTGTAATGGAGTTTTATTTTATATATCTTAACCATAAAAGAAGTCTGCGTGGAAATTAAGAATTATCCAGTCAAATTATTATCAAAGCATTATCCAGTATCATGCTACATAAATTTTCAATTAATAAAAGCTAAATTTCCTGTATGAAATGCGAACAAAAAGGGAAAGGGATTTTACTGCTTTCTCTAAAATTTAAGTGGCTTCGAAAATCAATTATTTGTCAATAAACTCTACATAAATTGCATGTTATTGATTCAGCATTTTATTTAGAAAAATATTAATAACCGATTTTAAAGGGAAAATAAAACAAATTATTTAAAAAAAAATTTATTCATCCTAATTGTTTGAGTTTTTTAAAAATAATTTGTTAAAAAATTATTTTATGCCCTACTTAAAAAGTTCGTAACGGATTACTCTTTTTTACGAAAAGACTAGTTTCAAAAGAAAAATTGCTAAAAATGTTTAAGTATAAAATTATTAATCAGTAGATATATTCAATAAATTAACGGTACGATTAAAGTGCGACATATCAAAAATAAAGAATGTATAAAAAGTATCGTTTTTTTTAAATTTTTTTCAGGGAGCGTTGAAAAAAGTTTTTCTTCCAAAGTGGACGCTGGGTCAAAAAAGGTTACGAACCTATGACCGAAAGTGAAGTTGACCCAATTTCCTAACATGGACAACACTGTTGTAGATAGAATTCTGAAGTTCAGGATGCGTAGCCAGATTTTTCAACAAAAAATAAGCACCTTTTAAGTACTTTTCAAGCACTCAAAAAAATTTTTAATCATTTTCCCAAAAAAAAATAATAAAAAATTCATGATTAGGATCTGTGCAGTAATAAAAATTCTTCTTTAAGTTCTTAATTTATAAACATTGTTGATTATTGATAAAATCAATAAAATTCAAAAGCATTTTCAAACGCTTTACATAATCATGATAAAAATAACTAGTTTCTGATAAATATTGCAGAGAAAAATTTTTAAAAATCAGGCACTTTTTGTAATTTAGTACGACAATCGACACGGAAAAGAAAAAAAATTTATTTTTACAAGATAGAAAATTAAGCACTTTTTACAAATCCTGAATAGAAAAGCACCTGTAAGGGCTTTTAAAAAACGTAAATCAAAAATAAGCATCTTTAAGCACTTTTTAAAAAACGCTAAGCACCCTGTGAACACCCAAGATATTCTAGAACAGAGGTTCCGAAACTGTGCTGAGCAAAATATTTTTCCAGTGCTTCGTGAAAAGGTAGGATATGTTTAAAATTAAAATAACAAATATGTATATATAAAACATTATTTAAAATATTTTTTCACGAAAAGAACAGAAAAAGATATTAGGATATTCTGATTTTCCAAAAAATACACTAAATGTATTACATGAAAAACTGCTACATTTAATGTAACAGTGTCTCATCTGTTCTTCGACATTCCAATTGTAAGGCAACACCAGACAACTCTATCTGAACGTCAGCCAAACATAACCCCATTGTGCAGATTAAAGCACAATGGCGTTATGTTTGGCTGTAACTAAACTTTTGTGTAAAACTAATAATTGTTTCAAATGCAATGGGCCAAAATAGTATAAAAAATTGTAGATCTGCAATATTTGCCTTGAATTTATTTTTTAAAAAAAATTTTCGAGTACAAAGGGAAATAAATTTAAAAACAACAATGTTTAAACAGTCAAATCTAATGCCCTGCTGGCTGAAGTCCCGCTTTCAAAGGTGCTCCACTGTTGAAGTTCGAAAAGCTCTGTTCTAAAAAGTATCATAGTTTCGAATGCTGAAAAAATAGTTTAAAAATATCAAAATGCAAACAAATTATGGCAAGATAACGCAGTGGAAAAATTGTTCTGCAATTGTTTTTTTGAATTTTTTATATTTAGGAAAAAAAATTCAGCATTTGTTACTTAATAGTTTACACTAGGTTTACTTAAGCTCTTTCTTCTAAATGTTTTTTTCTTTCACTTTTTCTTTGAGAGGAGAAAAAAAAATTCTTCTTTCATATCTGATATCAAATGTTTTATAACATGGCCGATAAAAATTCTAGTCATGTTTCTAAACCTGAACATAAAAGCACATCACACTGTTGGTGGCCAAAAAGGTTCGAAACTTTCTAAGTACGGTGAAACTTAAACTTTTGAAATTCAATATTATTTTAGATATTGATACTCGAGACGCCAGTCTGGGGACATGCATCGCATATGAAACACACAAAAAAAAATTTTGAAATCAATCGTTTTAAAAATGTTCCATTAATCCCTTCATTTACGTAAGTCATTAAAGAAAGGTTCCACAACCACAACTGAATCATTCAATTTTTGTTTCCGTTCCCTATTCCGTTGAGAATCGATTGTTGTCAATAGTTACGGAGACTGTCATCAGGTTGTTGAATTTAACAGAACACATACGCTGCTGTCTCCAAAGACAATCGATTTTTTTTTTTTAACATCATGAATAGTAAAATAACGTAACTAAATCTTTTTCTTCTAAATTTCCATTATTACTTTTCAGAAAAGAGAGCTATGAGGAGTTAAAAATGGCTCTCTGAAATTGGATTAAGTTCGACAACTCCATTATCCACCCCTATATTTTCAGATGAATCGATTGGGAATTTTCAATTACCACTTGTTGATAACTTATGGAGGAACGTGTCAGCTTCTTCTGACATAAAATCAAAGCTTAAATTTACGTAGGAACAACTCTTTTTGTTGAGCAGCCCTTCTCACTTAAGTTAGTGTGAGCACTTAATTTAGAGATATGCTGTACCGCAGGGGAAACTTTTCATGGCAAATTCTGTTACGCTTATACCGTAGGACAGTGTTTCCCAAACTTATGACTTTTGTGTACCCTTTCTAAATTTTTCGAAACGCTGTGTACCACTAATAAAAAAATGAATGTACTTTTTACTATAAAAAATTTCACAAAAGTTAAAAATAACAACTGGATATTGACACTAATTATTAACTGCTAACTCCGCAAAAAATAGCCAATAGAAAAATACATAATCGTAAATTTTCATGGCTAGCTTTGCTTTCGAATAAAAATTTTTGAAATTTTCGTTTGCTGCAAGATATTTTGCATAAGAACGCGTACCCCCGCTAGACTGTTCCTGTACCCCTGGGGGTACGCGTACCACACTTTGGGAAACACTGCCGTAGGAGAAACTTTTCATGGCAAATTGTGTTACGCTTATACTGCAGGATAAACTTTACATGGCAAATTCTGTTTCACCACCATTGCTATTTTGAAATTTGAAGTTTAGAGAAAGGTAAGTTCAGGTAAACATAAAGCAAACCATAAATTTCTAAATACTGTGAAAATATTTTCGAAATATCAAAAGAACAACAAATTACGGCATGATTACTTTTCCATCGCCTTGCGTAATCCTGACATGATTTGTTTACTTCTTGATACTTTGAAGAAAAAAAATTTTTCTTCTCCGTTGCAAACGTCATGATTTACTTTAGGTTTACCTAAATTTACATTTTTCTAAATTTTAAATTGCTTATGTAGGTGAAAGAGAATTTGACACGAAGAGTTTCTCCCACGCTCGTTCTAAGTCGCACATAGCAAAATCAAAACAACATTTCGTTTGCATTTCCAACCACAAAATCAGTTGTTGAAGGGCCATATCACATTGATATTTTAATCTACACTCTCGAAAAGAGTGGGAAAGTTTATGAGAAATAACGTAAAAAAATTTCTGATGTCACGCAGAGTGTCTATAAATGGTTGAGGCACACAATTTACACCCTAACTTTGTTTCACGAGTTGTTGCAAGGCCTAAAACGTGTGCAAGGAGAACATATTTTATTATTTTTTATTCGCTTATATTTGTGTTGCCCGCTAATGTGAAAAAAAAAAGATTATTTAGCTAACGGGCAGATTAACTGGGGGAATACGTTTAAGTGGAAAAAAAAAACATTGTTTCATTTTTTTTAAATAATCAAGACAATCTGCTAATAACCTAGGTTATCCATCTGCACTCTATCTATTTAGGCACTTGTTAAAGAGTAAATAAAAATTTTGCTGGAACCGAAACGTTTCTCTACGCTTAAATAAATTAGTTAATAGAATAAAAAAACAAACTTATAAACTTGGGCTGGGATAGCCATGGTTGGTAGGGCACTGGGCCCATGCCCAAGAGGTCGTGAGTTCGATACTCGCCGATCGAAGATTCCCCGTGCAGTAAATGATGACCGATGCACGTTAAATCTGTCGAGTCACAAAGTCCTCTATGTTCCCATAACAAATCATACGTCTGGAGGTACTGATCCAGGAGTTTCCTTGTCTTATGGATTGACAAGGCTACGGAGTTGAACATTAGTAGTCGCAAAACCAAAATTGGGTCGGCTGTTTCAACGACGGTTATAAAAAGTATATAATAATAATAATAAACTAAAACTTTAAAACGATAATGAGCAGATTATTCAGGCAAATAGCGGAAAACTCTTGATTTCGCAAATTCAACGGATCAGCCTAGTTAATCTGCAGTACGTAATATGCAAATTAACAGTTTTCAAGCTTCACCGGTATCATATTCATTGAATAAAACATTTTCTTAAAAAAAATCTTAAATTCTATCGGTCATCAGAGGCGGCACAAGTACGAATTTGGACATTTTTGAGGACGCGTGATGGTTGTTTAGTGCCACTTCTACGGCAGAAGTCCGAGTTGTGGGGAAGACTGACTTTTTCTTGAGTTGTGATTATTAAACATCTATTCAGTAGTATATAAGACGTGTTAACTTGATTCAATCTTGAGGTTTTGTTTGATAGAGGAAGGTTAACATAATCGATTTTTATTCCCCCCACATTGGTGACCCGGACGTGATATGACCACGACTACTTCGATGTATGGTCAACATTGAATAGCTGACTGCGTCCTCACGCTGTTGCCTCTCAGTCTTATTATACATAACGGGTTACTGCACACGCTTGACTGCTAATAGCAACGCAGGAGAGTCCTCAAGCACAGTCATGAACATAATACAGCTCACACGGCTAAAAGCTCAAAGCCCGGTGACCTTAATCCAGCTCTCCCGGTCTTTCACAAATTCAGCAACTAGTGGTATCCGTTTATCGAATTCTATCCCTAATAAAATTCTGGTGGAGAGTATTGTGGCGTAAATACCATTACGATTATTTAACATCAATTCGCTAGTATATAAGACGTGCTAACTTTATTCTATCTTTAGGTACCTTTTGAAAGATGAAGGTCTGTATTTTATTTTATAACCGTCGTTGAACAGCCGACCCAATTTCATGGGTTTACGTCTACTAACGTTCAACTCCGCAGCCTTGTAATTTTGAACCAATCCAGAAGACAAGGAAACTCCTGGATCAGTACCCCCAGAGGTATTGATTTGTTGTGGGAACATGGAGGACTTTGAGACTCGACAGATTTAACGTGCATCAGTCACCATTTACTACACGGGGAGTCTTCGGCCGGCGAGGATCGAACCCACGATCTCTTGGATATGGGCCCAGCGCCCTACCGACCAGGCTATCCCGGCGAAGATTGGTATTGTCGATTTTTATTCCCCCCACTGAGTACATGACTGTTATGAATCGTAAAAGGAGAGCCAAAATTAAACGGCAAATTAAGAGTTTTGCAAATTTTAAAAATATAGATGAAATTTGAATTTTATAGTTTGTAATCTCATTATTCAGAAACTATTCAACCGATCACATTCAAATTTTTTACTTTGCCATTTAAAATGACATAGTTTAAAATGGTATAAAAATTTGCATTCCTTACAATTCAATATTTTTTTTGACCTCTGTAAAATAATACAAAACAATTATACAGTGAAATACGTATAGAAAGTGAAATTAATACTGAGGGGCCCTAACTTTTGACTATTCTCCTGTCGAAACTATTGGGCCCCCGTTTTTCAGATTGAGGCTACCCCTCATATTATCAAATCTGTCGAAAAAAAAGGGTATGTTTCATTCAGACAAATTGCGTTTTACGTTGTTTCTGTAACTTAATTAACAGTTAATACAAATTAATTAGAATATTTGAGGTCAACAATTTGAATTATTTAAAATTTTAAAACTAATCTTCAGAACAAAATGAATTAATCATTAGAACAAAATCATTCCAATCATTAGAACAAAAGTTAATTAAGGTGATATCTTTTTTTTAAATTTTATTTTGCGAGGGGCAATTTTGCACCTCCAAATATGTTCTATTTATTATCAAATAGATTAGAAATAGATTTTGACCAATCTGTTAACTACTTGTATAACATCTTTTACTCTGCTCTATATATTATGAAACAGATTTAGAAGTAGATTTTTTTTACCAATCTATTCACTACTTCTATAATATATATTTTATTTCGTTATATTTACTATCAAATAGATTTGAAATAGATTTTGACCAATCTTCTATAATATATTTTATTTTGTTCTATTTATTATCAAGTAGATTAGAAATAGATTTTGACCAATCTGTTAACTACTTCTATAACATATATCTTATTTCGTTCTATTTACTATCAAATAGTTTAGAAATAGATTTTGACCAATCAGTTAATTAATTAATACATATATTTTATTTTGTTCTATTTATTAAAAAATAGATTAGAAATAGATTTTGACCTATCTGTTAACTACTTCTATAATATATTTTTTATTTCGTTCTATTTACTATCAAATAGATTAGAAATAGATTTTGACCAATCTATTAACTACTTCTATGACATATATTTTATTTTGTTCTATTTATTATAAAATAGATTAGAAATAGATTTTGGCCCAATCTGTTAACTACTTCTATAAACATATATTTTGTTTTGTTCTATTTACTATCAAATAAATTAAAAATAGATTTCGGCCAATCTGTTAACTACTTCTATAACATATATTTTATTCTGTTCTATTTATTATCAAATAGATTAGAAAAAGACCCCGAGGCAAAGAGTGAAAGGCTGATTCCTACTTCTGTGCTTTTTCTACGAACACACGTCAAGGCTTATTCTTGAGAAAACATGGAATTGAATTTACGCTGTGATTTGTGCTTTACTAACTTCGTGAATTATAAAAGTGCATTTCTGAAATATCTCACATCTTATCTAAAATATTGGAAGGGGGGGTAGGAAATCAAAATATTTAAACTTAGCAAGCACAGGCGAGAGTAAGGAAAAATATTTTCTAGTAAAAATGCTCGTCAATAAATACTTCAAGAAAAAAGCTTTTTACCGCAAGTTTTATTAGATTGGAATTTTTTTTTTTTTTTCAATTTTATTTTAGACTCGAACAGCAAATGTACGCAATTCTTAAAAAAAAATATATATATATATAAGAGAGAACGCGCAGTAGTAAAAATATTCCCATGACGCTTGAAAGGGGGGAGGGGGTGTAAACTATGTTTTTGAACACAAAAATTTCTTCCGCGTGGCTATAAAGCAAAGAAGAGAGAGTTGCCAAAAAGTTGAGGGTGGAAAAGAAAACATTTTTGGAATCTTTCCCAGTCCAGGAATTCTTATGTGCAAGGATCGTTTTCAGCCATGAGGAGAGGGTTTACGCGAAATCAATTAAATGGACGAATTGACACTTTGCTTTTATTGTAATTAATTAAAATATATTTGTAAGAAAAAAGTTTTTTTTTAGTTTAAATCGAATATTTTATTTTCATTCCTATTGTTGCTATTCGAAGCTTTTTTAACATTTACTGCAAATGCAGTTTAAAGAATTTTCTTTTTTAACGAATTCTTTATTTTCGAATTATTTTATATTTTGGAAATATTTTCAAATATCGTTTTTCTTTTTATCCATTTTGTGGATGCTTTAAATGCTCATATAACTTATAATCAATAATTTATCTTCAAAAAATGGTTAATTTTTTCAAAATTTAAAAAAAAAATTTAAAAAATTCAACATTTTTAAATCTTTAAGGTTTTTTTATTTTAACATACTTTCACAAAAAAAAATTTTCTTAGTGCTTACACTATTTATCTTAACAATTTTGTGCATTCATTTGTCTATATATCAATTAAGAACATTTTTTATAGATTGTTTTGTAAAAAAGTAGAAAAAAAAGGTTAAAAATTCCTGTTAGGTATATATAACATGCTCTCATAAAAAATACTTACAAAACTCTAATACCTCATAAAATGCTTATTTCATGCACAGTTCAAATAAGTGTATTATACTTAAGATAAAAAAGTCTACTTCAAAGCTTTATCTTAAATTTAAAAAAATCCTTAGGGATTTAATTAAGACTGAAACACAAAATTATTTTCTATGAGAAAAAGCATTTTAAAGTCTGTCTGCTAATCAAGCTTCTGTTTTAGGGCAATCTAAAATCATTTATAACTTTTTTAAAAATGAAGATAGAGAGATGATTTTTTTGTTTGATGAAGCTTTATTATAAGCAATAAAAAAATATCGATATTGTGGTCATTTTTTGCGTTCCCTTAATCATTAAAGAGCAAGTTGCAGTTAGTTCCTTTCAAATCAGATAACAAATATGCAGGCCTTTTTCCTTTAATTTTTTTCAAATAAATTAATGGCCTTTATTTATACTATTTGACAGTGTCTTTCGAAACATGTAAAATACAAGGCTGTCACCTGATCGAAATTTGAGATATAATAGGCATGCCATATATGTATAAATTTTTTTCCTGACAACAGTATACCAATATAATTCTGTCATTAGCATTTTTCCGAAAGGTAATTTACTATTATGCATCTGTTAACTTTTTGATTTTTGATAAATATTTATGCTTTTGTGTTATTTACGTTAAAAACTTTTTTAACATCATTCAAACCGGTGTTTATCAGTTTAGACTGTAATAAATTTGAATTCTAAAAAATTTAAAACCGGTTATTTGCGTAGTTTTAAAAAACTTACTCAAAATCGTTAGTTTAATTGTTTTAGATATTTGAGAAAAAAATCAACAGAAGTTTCAAATATTATCAAGCACTATTTTTCCAAATCTAATAAAGCGACCCTTTTATTTTTAATTTTATTTCTGAATGGTACAATACTGTCAAAGAACATTCCGTCATCAAAAGTATGTACGGAAAAAAAATGAAGTGGACGCAAATTAAATATTTTACCTAAATTCCAAGATGTGTAGATGAGGAGGCCTCCTAAAATAATATACTTTGCCAATTCGCCATTAGATATTCTGAAACCGTTAGTTTTTATTTTTTTTATAAGAATTTAAATAGATGCTTAATGAATCTCTTCTGAATCCCGTGATGCTTTGCAGCGGGAAATATATAAACAGGTTCTCTCGAATTTCGAAGTGGGTTAAGAGAGTCGAAGTCAAGGAAGACAGCTCGACGTCTCGCCTTTCCAGAATTGCGTAATCCCACCTCACTTGCATTTCATGACTTTCGATGTAAAAGTGGAATCACCAGTTTTGCGACCGACCGGCAAACCACTGCTCAATTCATAACTACGAAAAATCATCTTAAAAATAATTATCGAACTCACTCGTCACGTGCTTCGACTGTTCATAACAATTCTCAGAAAAAGAAGAAAGCGTTTCTCATAAATTACAATTGCTTCGTCTTCTGTTCTATATATGCAATTACATTTTCTTACAGAAATAGATTTTAACCAATCTGTTAACTACTTCTATGATATATTTTTTTTTGTTCTATTTATTTTCAAATACGGTTCCGGATAAAAAAAAAGTAGAAAACGATCATTCAAAGCTACGAAAAATCATCTGAAAAGTATATTTATTTCATGGACTCATTCGTCACGTGCTTTACATGTTCATCACAATTCTCAGATGAAGAAAGCGTTTCTTTAATAAACTACAATTGATTGTGACCAATCTGCTAACTACTTCTATAATATATTTTATTTTGTTCCATTTATTATCAAAAACGGTTCGGGATTAAAAAGTAGAAAACGATCATTTAAAGCTACGAAAAATCCTCTTAAAAGTATTTATTTCATGGAACTCATTCGTCACGTGCTTCACATGTTCATCACAATTCTCAGAAAAAGAAAGCGTTTCTTTTATAAACTGCAATTGATTGTGACCAATCTGCTAACTACTTCTATAATATATTTTATTTTGTTCATTTATTATCAAAAACGGTGCGGGATTAAAAAGTAGAAAACGATCATTTAAAGCTACGAAAAATCCTCTTAAAAGTATTTATTTCATGGAACTCATTCGTCACGTGCTTCACATGTTCATCACAATTTCTCAGAAAAAGAAAGCGTCTCTTTTATAAACTACAATTGATTGTCTTCTATTCTATATATAATGCAATTACATTTTCTTGCAGAAATAGATTTTGATCAATCTGTTAACTACTTCTATAATATATTTTATTTTATTCTATTTATTATCACGGTTTGGAGTTAAATAGTAGAAAACGATCTCAAAACGCCACATGCCACTAAATATCTTATAGAATGTCTTAAGATACATTATATATTATTAATTATATGTCATTTAATATTCAAAGCTATTTGGAATCGAAAATTAAAAACCAACTCGGAAAAACCGCAAAGAACCATTTCTTTAAAAGTATTTTTTTCCGACTTCTAGACATCGTTTTTGAAAGCCTGTTTTCAAACCTGTTCTTTAAATTTACAAACATCTTCACAGCAATGTTTATTAAAATGTCTTAGAGTTGAAAACTGGTTTAAATTTTTTGAATTGTTATTTCTTTTAAAAAACTTTTTCTTAAAAATATACTATTGTACATTATATTGTTGATTATAAATTGATATTTAGCCACAGATCGTTAACTAATTTTTATACATTTTAATAAGAAATGTATGCGTATAGTTTCTATGATATAACATTAGTGTCTCTAATATACTAAAAAATGCGAAGCGGACTTCTGATATTTACTCTATTTTTTATTTATTTTCTTTGCTTAATTGTATGGCATTTAGTAATATCTTTGATTTGTAAGAGTAGCCAACTTCACTCATTCAATAAATTCCATAGAATATAGAATTGACTGAAAAATTGTATTTGTGTTGCATTAACTTATATTTTAATTTGCAAAAACTCATTTGTTGCCGCTAAAATATCAACAACAAAAAAAGTAAGGATTCAAAGAAAGTATGGTTTTGTGTCTGATTTCGTAATTTAAAATATTGTCTGCACTTTTTTTTTCTTCTTTAGCTCATTGTATATTGCATACAGTGTTTAAGGTTAAACATTATACACCGATTTTCTTATAAAATTTAACCTAAGTTGAATAATAAAAAAAACCTTTTATTAAAACTGAAAAAAAAATTAAATATATATAATGCATATTTATACAACTGCTTTAAAAAATTTTTTTGTATTGTTCTGTAATCTAGAGTTTACATCAATACATAGCTTTACCACTGCAATTAGTAGATATTGTTGATTATAAACTGCTTTTAGTCGACTTTATTACTTTATTTCTTACTTCTCTAAGATCGTAAAACAAAATTTTATCTTAACAGGTACTTTCTTGTTAGTTTTCACAATAAATTAGGGAAGACATTTTGAAAATGAACTCAAACTAAAGAGAGAAAAAGTTACCTACAAAATAAACAAATAATTGGTTAGAGCGTATCCAAAAAAGCGAGACGATTTGATGCATATCCAAAAGAAATATTGATGCTGCTCGACTATTTATAGGCGACAAAGTTTTCCTCTTTTTTAAAATCAAGGGGGTGGGTGGAATAGATCCTGCAAAAGTCGTTTCACGGGATTATAAACAAATCAATTTCGCATATCAAGCACATTAGCTAGATTTTTAGAACGAAAATTAGAGAGTTGGTTACTTGGAAGTGAAAAAAGTATATTTTGGAACTTTCGAGAATAAATTTGAAACAAATTAAAATATATAAAAACCAAGACGGAAAGAATCCTTGGAAAAAACCAGTTCATTCTTAGATTGTTTTCGAAAGTAGCGAAATAATCGCGATTCTTAGAATTTGGAAATGGAAAAGTATCACAAAGCAAACACGTTTAGGTAGCTTTACTATTCAATTAATTTATTATGCTAATTAGTGAGATTTATAATTATGTATTACATTAACAAAAATAATTAATTTTAGATCACAGTAATTTCTGAAAAAATTATTCAAATCAACTTATGCAAAAATGATAAGTGATATTAATTCCCACCGTAGGAGTAGCAGTGGTCCCATCCCCCCCCCAAAAAAAAATTTGCTAACTTCCCCCTTTCATGTTAGCTTGTTCGAAATAGTGCTACGTTGCTTCTTTTATTTATGTACTTAAAAAAAATTCTCGCGTCTAAATTCCCCCCCCCAAACTCTTCGTTTTATTTAGTATTAAAATCCCCCCCCAAGCTTCAAGTGGGCGCATCGAGCGCCCACCTTCCCCCTGATGGGGGCCCCTGAGGAGTAGTATATTGACTCTTATAGTTTCCCATAAGAAATTCAGAAGTGTTAAGTAAGTAACATGTATTTCCACTCAAGTTTCCAATACGAGAAATATAACTAGTTTTACTAACAAATGATAAAGTCTGGGGCAAAAAAAAATTTTTTTTCTACAACAAGCACACACACTGTAGGTTTAAATCCAGCTGGATAAACCCGTTGTTTGCTATTAGTCATTTTTGTACTTTGTGGTACATATATATATATATATATATATATATTTTATATAAGTATANTATATATATATAACAATGAAGCGACAAAAAAGAAAATAAGGGTTAACGAAGAAAATTAAGAAAAATAATAATAAGTTTTATTTACTGGGCATAACAATAGTGAAAAAAAAATAGTTTAAAAATTTTAAGGAGAAAGTTCGATAAACACGGGTTATTTTATTATTTCTTAATGTTAGGATCAATTGTAATCTCATATTTTCTGTAAAAAAAATATAAAATAAGTTTAAATAATTTACAATTTTATAGAAGCCTTTGTTACTTAAAAAGAATGTTACATTTTATTTTAGAAGTTAATTTTAAAATGAAAAATTGAAAAAGGTTTCTGAAAATGCATAATCGTTTGCTCTACAACTAAAGTTCGGAATTTAAAATATAAGAAACGATCCTTAAAAAACATTTATAGAATACTTTGTTTTACAGCATAAGTTCAAAATCTAAAATTAGCAAACGATTCTGAAATAGCATTATTAATTTTTAAACAGTTTGCGGAAAACTTAAAAAAGAACTTTTCGACCAACAAATTAGACTAAATAGTAATAAAATTTCGCAGAATTTTCTTACATTTCATCAGCAGAAAATAAGTGCCTTCATTTTAGTTTTAATGCTCATTTGATGAAGTTAATTTAAGGCAAACGATATAAGCTTAGCAGAATCGAAAGATAGCTCAAAAATGGAAAGAAAATTTCAAGAAATATTTATAGTAGTAGTTCTCCTCAGAGAATTAATTTTGGAGACTTTTTTTTAATACTCAGACTGGCTTCCATTATTCATTTTATGAGCAGGGCGCATAAATAAGAGTGCAATAAAAAGAGAGAGAATTTGCGGAAGTTATATCTCAAATAGGAACGGCATTTCATCCAACTTAATCAAAATGACCTTCAAACTGATAATGCCATCATTAGTTTAAAGAGAGAGACTTCTTTACTTGTGGCAATAGCTCTTTGAATTGTATTCTCTATTTCAGTAAAATCAAAAATCTGCCACTCTTTTTTTTTTCGCGAATATATTAATATCAAAATGGGGGAAAATCATACAGATTAATAGTGGAAGTAAAAAGTAATTTTTTTCTTTTTCTTTTTTGAATTTAAAAAACTATTTCAAACAATAAAGAGATTATTATTTCTTTCAATGTCGCAATAACTTTTAAATTGCTATTCTTTTCATTTATTTATTTATTTGAAAAAAGAATTAAAAAATTTGCCACTATTTCTTTTTTCTTTTGAATATTCTGATGGTGAAACGAGGAAAAATCGTCCATATTAAAGCCTAGTGGTAAATGTTTTGATAATAAAAGCCATTGATATCAAAATGAGGAAAAATCATAGATTGATGGTGGGAGTAAATATGAATTTTTTTTAAAATTTAAAAAGCTATTTCAAACAAAATTTATGAAAAAGGTATACTGTTTTTCTTTCAATGTTGCAATGACTTTGAATTGCTATTCTCTCTCTTTTTTTTCTTCGTTTTTTTGAAAAAAAAATCTGTTACTATTTTTTATTTTTATTTTTTTTTATATATTCTGATTGAAAAACGAGGAAAAATCATCAATATTAAGGCATAATGGTAAAAATTTTGAAAATAAAAGCTTTTTCTTTTTCACCAAAAATACGTAAAAATCATAAAAAAAGAGATAGCTTCTTACGATAATTATTTTACATGTTTTTGAAAAATTGTTTTTTTTTTATTTCTTAAAGAAGAGAAAAGGCCAACACAACTCCTTTAATTATCATATTGCTTACATTTGAGTCATATGTTATACACATTATATATATATATAGATGAAAAATCCTTAACACAACATTGAAACAATAAAAAATTAATGAGTTGAAATTTTATTTACTAATCGATCAAATAGTTTTCAGAATATTTTTTTCGTATTTCATTCTTTTTCCATGACGATTATTCTTTTTAAATTTTTCCAAAAGATTAAACACTAAGTGCAGAATATCTTTGAAGGTATAAAGACTTATTTAGTATTCTAGGATAAGTAATAGGGGGAATCTTTGAGCTTTAATAGGCCAACTAACAGCAGTTCGAATATCCAAAATAATAATAATAACAATTTTCGTTAATTTTGAGCATTTTTCTTTTAAAATTAAGGCTTAACGGTGGTTTGGGACCACCAAAATTAGACACAGACCACCATAAAATAATTATGAATGGTGGACCGGCAATTGATGTTAAGAATTGGTATTCCAGAAAGGAGACCATTTCTGGTATTTTCTGGAATTTTCCTTTTATTGTCAGGAAAATAACCTTTTTCCAATAAAGCAAAAATATTGCAATTTCAAACCTTTCATGCTAAAAGGAAGCTTCATGTTCACCCTAAGAGAACATTCATTTAAGATTTTTATATAAAAGGTTGTTTTCCAAGGTTTTGGATGAGGGTAATGTGAGTAGAATACAGCAGATGGTCACAGATCTCGTTTTAAGGTTAGAAGGTTTAGACGTAAACCGCATAACAAACCTTTTCAGGTTTACATTAAAAAAAATTTTGCTGGGTGAAAATAAACCTTATTTTGCTATCTGGGTATGCTTTTGTCGATTTTTAATTTTCAGTTCCGTGCTTTGGTCTGTGTTATTGTCACAAAATAGCATATTTCATCGTTATTTTTAACAATTCACATTCTTTTTACTGTAATTTTTCATTAAAATTCCTATTAATTTCTTTTTAAAGAAAAGTCTAATAGATAAATGTAAATGGTCCAATTAAAATGTGCATGGGCCAATTATATCTTTTAGTAATTGGTCTTGTAGACCAGGTACTAAATTACCTACGTCTTGCGTTGGTAAGTATCTTTTCTAATTGGTGACTGTGGCGTTGATGGAATGGCATGTACAGGGCACACATTTTGTTTTTATAAAACCGTTTGTTTATTTTTTAAGTTTTCCTTCTAACGAAAGCTTGTCAGTAAAGTCAAGAAAAATTTCTATGCTTTATTTTCTATCTTAAATAATGCTTATTAGTGGGTACCGCAACCTGCTTTCTAACCCTCCCCCAGACTTAATAATTGCTACGCGATACTACAGGATTCGATTTACGAACCAAACTCGTTTCACAAGATATACCCATTTCAAATGTGACTATATATAAAATATTAATTAGCGAAATCAACTATAAAAATAAATAAAAAATTTCGGTGCTATTTTTAGCACTAAAATTAAATTTAGTAAAAGGGTGAAAATAACAAAAATTTTCACAAATCCTTCATAAAAAAATTTAAATTGATTACACGCCTCAGAAATAATTGCAGACACTTAGCAACAAAAATAATTGAAGACACTTAGCAACAAAAATAATTGAAGACACTTAGCAACAGAAATAACTCCAAACACTTAGCAACAGTAATAATTGAGAACTTTATTGCAACTGATCTAAAAAATTACTGCGAAACTTAAAATGTTGTTAAATAGAAACTCTCACTAAACATTTAAAAATTTACAGAAAACACACTTATATATTACAGGATTTAGAGCTATTACGTAAAAAATNTGTGTTGCAAAGGAAGGGGCAAGATATCAGCTCCTAGGTTTTTTTTTTTTTCTTGCTTTAAAAGATAAAAAAAAAAAAATCGATTTAAAGGGAGGAAAATTCGAGTAATCGAGAATAATTAACATGAAATTGAAGATAAAAGGGTCGGGACCTCATAAAAAAAATCGAGTTATAGTAATATTCGAGTTATCGTACTTCGAGTTATAGCGAACTGACTGTATACCTCACGCAAATCACCGTTTGGTGAAAAATAGTTTAAACTATATAAGGTAGTATGAGTGGTTTAAACTATATTAGTTTTTAAAACGGTTATGTTACTTATATATATAGCGGTAACAAAAATATCTATATCGATTCCTATTAATGATCAAAGCAATTATTAGGAATAATTATTAGAATTAGTTAATAATTAATTTTCTTTTATAACCATTTTTTAAATTAAAATTTGAATTCTAAGGAAAATATAAAAATGTAAGGCTATGTTATAATTGTTAATAAAGTAGCTACATTTAAAACAAGACAGGGTCAACAGTTTATACCAGTTACAGATTATAAATAGTTTTTTGCTTCCAGAAACAAATAAAAGGAAAATAATTGCTAAAATACTTACTGACCATACACCATACCAAAATATAACCAATATAAAAACTAATATTAGCGTATACTTTTAGATGCGGCCTAGCATTATAAGCAAAAAAATATATAAACAATTGTTTTTCAACCTGCGGTTTGAGAAAACATAAATGTAATAGAAATTCAATGTAGGACTATAAAAAAAAATTTTTTTTTAAATTTATTTTTAAATAAGGACAATTTATAAATCGAAAATTAATTAAAATTAAGACATACTTTATTTCAAACTTAGAACATCTCTACATCTAATACTTATTTCCACAGGTTACAGCAATAACCGAACTTTCGTATAAGTAAGTATTTTAATATCATGTTTATATTTTCTGCAATATAAAATCACTTTAAATGTCAAATAGTTGGGAAAAATTTCTCTGGTCGGTGAATTGATCATGTCGGCGAAATGAGCCTGTCGGCAAAATCGAACGCGTCGACGAAGTGGCGTCGGCGATATAATCTGTCGGTAAAATGATTATTGGCGATATGAAAATTTCTGATTCAACGTAAATCTGTTTGCAGTTTATTATAATTTAAGAGTTTCTTTTAATTGTAGCATAGTATAAAAATAAATTGCAGAAAAAGAAAAATAAGTGTCGAAATATTTCTTTTAGTACCTACAGGGTGCGTAGCCGAATCTCTCAACAAAAACTAAGCACTCAAAATATATTTTTAAGCACTATATATATTAACAAAATGCTAAATAGTTTTCAAAGACTTTACATGATCATGATAAAATAACTAGTTTCTGATAAATAATTCTTTTCTTGATTATATTAGCCACGCTAAAAAGATCGAGATTTTAAGGTTCAATATCAGAGGGTGGAAAATGAAGTCTGAAATTGAGAATATCTTGCAAAATGCAGCAGAGTTGCACATGAGACTGCAAGAATCTCCCCAGCTCAGTAGGCGCACATGCTGACTCGCAAGTATTTCATCAAACATGTAAAATGATTGGCGCTTTCATAAGCTATGGACCAACGGTAAGCTGAAATGAATTGTGAAAACGTTGAATAGAACAATGTGAAAAGCACGCTTTTGCATAATATGTGGCGAAAATCGACATGGTAACGAAAGAAATCAAATTTTTGAAAAGGGAAAATTAAACACTTTTTAAAAACACCCAATGATAAAAGCACCTTTAAGGACTTTTAAATAACGAAAATCGAAAATAAGCACCTTTAAAAACTGCTATGCACCATGACCCATTACCAATGAGCAATAATCATTTTTTTTTTTTTTTTGACTGTACATATTAAATTGTACGTAAACATAACCTATAAAATCAAGCACGATATATAGGATAATCCTGTTAACGAGTAGACTGACTAGATGACATGAAGAAAAAAAAAAAAAAAAAAAAAAAAAAAAAANAAAAAAAAAAAAACCCTCCTAAGCAAATAAGACTGAGATCATTATGAGTTAGAATAAAAAGTTTAGCACTCATAAGTCAAAAGAGTAAAATCATTTTACAAATCTATATTTTTTTTGAAAATTTAAATGAGTAAAATTTTAATTTATCTTTGCTTATTTTCAATGTAATTTTATTTGAAGATTCCTGTACAAGGGCTAACCATAGAATTGTATACCATTTATATTAAAACAAGTAGTCTCAGAGCAGGGGTACATAGGTCCTAAATTTAAAAAAAAATATACAAAAATGATTTTTTTCTTTTTTTAACTATGCAGTTGAGCGTCTTTTATTTTTTTAATTGGTGTTAACTCAATCTAAAGGTTTGAAAGTCTATTTATTATATTTTTCATTAACGATCATGTAAATGAAAATCGAAAAAGTATCTTAAAATAATCTCGGTAGAGAGTAACTTATAAGTAAAAAGTTGACACAAGTTGTAATTGCCATTAATTCTAATGTAATTAAAATGCAAAAACTTGTTTACTTATATCAGATGTCGGGAAATGAACCGGAGAATTACTAAAACATAAAATTAAAAAAACAAATCGAACATTTTATAAAAATTCAAAATTTAATGTAAAACGAAAAATAAAATATCCAAAACTAAAATGCAAGATGTCAAGAAAAAACAATTCATTGGTAAAATATTTGCTAAATAAGAATCAATTGATTACGGGGAAAAAAATAACTCGAAATACATTTTTTAGACAATACTGATTAACAACTACTGCAGTAGTCAATAAAAATGCTCGTACTATATAATAAAACAAACGCTTGGTGAGCGCAACTATTGAAAAAATTTAAAATAAAAAGAGTTCGCAAAAGCAGTTTACATCGGTGAAAATAATAGAACTGTCTCTAAAAAGGTAGAGTGGGCCCTAAGGGATACATAAAACTGTTATGACAATATTTGAGTGCACGCATTACATAATTATGTTTAATTAACAAAACGAGGAAACACTGTGTTTCGATGGAGTTCCCGTCGTATCTAGATTTTTCTTTTCCTTTCTGAAAATAAAAAATGTGATGAAGTGTATATCAGATAAGCGTGTATTTACGTAATAAAGAGGAAAACACATTTTCCAGATATATGGAAAGTTTCAAACGGAGCACACGCAGAACTATTTAACATGAGCAATAAATTCTGATGTTTTCACTTTTATTCACGTGATACTACATTAATGAAATACATATAACAGTTAGTCCCACGTGCTGTTAGCAGACTTCCTCATCAGAGATCAAAAATTAAAAAATAAATTAAAAAAATATGATCCTTTCACCATTTACAGTTTTTTTCGTAATGATTTACATTACTCATTTCTAACTAAAATTAATAACGTAGAAACAGGACGCAGTTAAGCTGGGCGATGCTTGTTGGACATTTTAATATCGCGGTTTATAGTTAGGAACATTCAATATTTCACTATTTTTATCCAAGTTAACCAATTAACATTATTTCAACATCGGTCAACATTTTCCATCAAAAAGTCCTTCAAAGAGGATGCACGCTTCCCTCTTCCAATGCTTGATCCAGGAGTTCCCTCGTCTTCTGGGTTGGGTTTAAAATTACAAGGCTACGGAGTTAAGCATTGTTAGTAGTAAACTCAAATTTGTGTCGGTTGTTCAACGATGGTTATAAAATAAAATAAAATTATCACACATGCTTTTTTTTTATCATAAAACGCGACGTTCACAAGACGCGACATTTTAAAATATATTTTTAAAACAAAATATAAAAAAAATATGTATAGATATTTCACGATATAGTTAAATTTTAATGAACGATAATTTTGGTATCTTAATTTTTAATGATTAAAAAAAAAATTCTTTTTCGCTTCGGAAAAAAATTCTTATGTTAGTTCAAAAACTTTTTCTCTCGTTGTCTTTTTTTTTTTTNACTTTTATAAGGAGAGAAATTTTTACTCAAAAGAGTGACATATAGTCGAATATGCAATAATATAGCCAAAAACTACTGCTATTTTAATACAAAGTTTTATAAGAAGTTTTTTCCGCTATTTTTATATAAATAGCCTTGAAAAGGAAATATTCTTTAAAAAGAAGATCATTCTTTTTTCCAATAGACATTTGCACTAAAGAGAAAATATATATTTTTCTGAACACGCATGACGCATTGAATGAGTAAGAACATTACCAGTCATATGATTATTTATCACGAAGTAAACAATTTATATTGAAGCTAATCACGTCTATGAAGTCAATTTAATTGACTGATAACGAATCATTTCATTAAAAAAAATAATAAGTCTCTGTTAATGCGTTCTCCTGACGATAAATAACAATCACAAAAAAGAGTATTCATATGAAAAGGAATATTTTGATGAAACACAACAAAAAAAATTAAATTTCTATCAATTATCTGCCATATGTTTTGTCGCGAGTTTAGAATGTTCGATTTTAAGAAGGGAGCATGACAACGCATTTGTTTTCACCCATAAACATTCAAACATGTGGTCACTGGGACGCCAGCCACACCCACATTAAAGGGAAAAAAAGGGGATTTTTCCAAAATGAAGGGTAGGTGAAAAAAATAACAATAAATAGGGACTTACCAGGGGGGTAGTTTGAGCAGGGGGATGCTGATAGCGGGATGGAGTTTCAGGTGAATCAAACTGCGATTAAGTGGTCCGACGATCGTCTGCAGACAGATACACGGACACCGCCATCTTTCGGTCGTGTGTGCGAGTTTCTTCGTAGTGTGGGTGTGCTCGATTCCACAAGTAGTGGCGCCATCGGCTTGCATGACGTCATGGAAGAAATCATGATATAAAGAGGGAGCATTCCCTAATAATTATTTTGTGATTTGCTGGTGACATTTAGTTCGATTTATTAGTTGATGCGCACATGGGAGGGAAAATGAAGAAATTTTATGTGTACCCCCTGGAAACCTAATATATTAAAAATTCTATTTTGCTTTAAAATGTCATTAATTTTTTATTCTAAATAATTTCAAATAATGTTTTTTTCGTATCTATCCTGCTTCATAAAATGAGGGTTAAAAAAGGCATTTTAAAATTTAACAGTGTAGCCAACAGTGCGGTGTTTTAAAATTGTATTTTCAATATCCATACATTTTCAATTCGATAATTTTAATAGGAAAACTTTAAACAATAAATTAATTTTCAATAACATTTATAAGTTGATAGTTACTGTACACCAATAATTTTAAAATTAATGACTTAATACGTATTTTAATTAATAAAATGTAATATAAGAATGAAAATTATAAGATTAAAATTTTTTTTTTAATTATTACTTTTTATTTTAATCTTATGTTCGTCATCCTTGGGTTTTTCACCTATGTGATTTAAAACAACTTGAGAAAAATTTAGCTTCTCATGCATGTATGCTAAAGATGGAAAGACATTAATATGCACATTAACTGTAATTTTTTTATAACTAATCTGCAGATCAACTGGTTTGTTCCGTTAAAGTGCGGAATCAAGTATTTGACGCATTTTTCCTAGATACACATTAACGATTTCAGTATCTCTTAAGTTCAAAAGTTTGTTTCGCTCTTTCTATCGACGATTTTGACTTAATTCTTTATGTATTGAAAAATAACTGAATGACATAATGTTAACTTTCTTCATTGAAATAATATTTTAAACCGTGTGATTTTTCTTTCAATTTTGTAAAGTGAGTGATTCTATCAATGATTGTAGGGATTGATATTTCAGATAATAGAAAATAAATAAATAATACTCTGTTAATGTAAGCGTATGGAAACGTAGCTTGATTTAAAGATTGTAAGAAAACTGGTTTCTTTACTTTAGAGATAATATATTAACATATATATATGATATTTAGCGATAACAACTTTATCCATGCATGAGGTATTTATCTGTAACATATTTACACATATATGAGATATTTATCTGTAACATATTTACACATAGATGAGATATTTAGCGGTAACATATTTACACAGATATTAGATATTTAGCAATAACATATCTACACATGTATGAAAATATTTAGCAGTAACATATTTACACATATATCAGATATTTAGCAATAAGATCTTTACACATGTATAAGTTATTTATCGGTAGCATATTTTCAATTGTATGAGATATTTAGCGATAACATATTTACACATGTATGAGATGTTTAGCGGTAACATATTTACACATATGTGAGATATTTAGCTGTAACACATATATATGAGATATTTAGCGGTCACATATTTATACATATATGAGAAATTTAGCCGTAACATATATAGAAAACTTAGCAGCAGTGGCACACAAGCTTTAATATGCAGAATTATTTAATACAAGAGGATTTGAATTAAATAACTTTTAAACTATGATCTACTTTTAAATATGATGGAGTAGCATCTATTAATTTATAATTAAGGAAGTAGTGTGGGAAATATTTACAAATTTGCTAAAAAACAGTTTACTAAACATCGTTTAAGAAAATACGTAGCATTTATCTTATTTTTTAAATTGAAACATGAATTTTAATTTCGGCTATAAATATAACTTTTATCTGTTACATAACAGGATTAATTTCTAAAATTTAAATTTTATGCTTTTTTAATCATCGTCATGCAGTTATTAGGAATCATTTGCAGCAGTTACTTGATGTATCGAAATTGCAACAAGATTTGCATTTTTTTTTTTCAGTGCTGCAAAGCTCAGAAGAAAAAATTTTGTATTTTCATTGTGTTTATTTATGAATTAGTATTATTTTATGACAATTTTAATGCCACGATGATTCTTAGGGTAAAAATCCGGATACGCCGGGAAAAAGTTATGCTAATTCGGAAGAAGCACGTTTTTGTGTCTAAATTCATAATTTCAAATTTCGTCTCTACAAATTAATTAGCATATTTCATGTTAGGATATCGAACCATTGAGATTGAGTACATGAAAATCTGATCATTAGATCCAAAAGTATTAAAGGTGTCCCCTGTCTTTTTTTTCTTTTCTTTTTGCATACTCTACATTTTGCATGTTGATGAAATTGAGTGATCAAAAAGAGATAGGGAATGCATCCCACTGAAAAAAACTGCTGTTACCATGGCAATCTCTGCTTCGGTAGCACTTAGTGATTTTTCTAATGGAAAAAATGGAATTTTCTAAAAACTGGTCTTTATCCATGATAGTTTTTTCCATCATTTTTAAGTAAGGAAATTGTTTTGAGATCCTTATATTTTTTTTTAACCATATCACTCAAATAACTGTCTTAAATTGTTTCTAATTTTGAACAACAAATTTGGCATTGTCACATTGTGCATTTGAAAAAAAATTATGCAAAAATTTAGTGTTTGTAATACTGTTTCAGAGTGTCTGTGAAAATATCATTTCTCATTGTTTGCCATTTGTAAGTAAATACGTGGTAAAGAGATTCCGTATATATGTATATATATAAGTTAAAAATACAAAGAATATATAAAAAACAGCAAAGATCAATAAAAAGAGAAAAAGAAAAATTATTAAAACAAAATATTTTTAAAAAATATTTTAAAAAATTAGTTTTATTTTTAGAGCTCTTCATACTAATGTATTGATATCATTTGCTATGGCTATATTGATACAATATTAGGAAGCACCTCTATTTGGGGATATAATCGTGTGAGATGATGAGGTGATTATTCATTTTTTGTTTTCCGGCTTTTTATTACACATTTTTTATTNTTTTTATTTTTTAAAAAATAATTTTTACAAATATTTTATTTCAAAATTTTTTCTTTTAATTGATCTTTGCTGTTTACAATGTTTCCTCTGCATTTTTAACTTATTTTATGAGTTCTGTATACTTGCAGCTTATGCACAGTAATTAAAACTTATTCATTTTCTTCTTTTTTCTCCTTTTATCTTTATTGTGCTACTACCTATATATGTATGTATATATATATACCTATATATATATATACGTAGATAGATAGATAGATGGATACATAGATGGATATAATCCAACAAAAAATTATTTTAAATAAAATGATCTATTTTTAAATTATGTAATGTTTGTAAGAATGTATGTAAGTAATAAGTCCCATCTATAACCACGAACATGGAGCTGCTATATAGAATTTTGTACGTTTTTAAGTATAATTTTATAACTGGCGGGGATTTTAGTGTCCCAAACAGTTTGACATTACCAAATTTGAACAAAATAAAAAAAAATTTTTCAAATATGTCACATAAATATTTTCCGATAACAATGAATATTGTTTGAGATACCTTCTCTCATAGGCGACCGATTTCAAACTAATCCTACGGGGAAAAAATTTATAATAAAGAAAATCACAAAGAGTGTTCGCGCGACAACACTGAATAAAAAATAATAAATTAGTTAATTCAGTAAACTTGGTAAGGATGTAATATATCCGTTTAATGAATCTGTGAAAAATACAGGATTATAATTGGATGCCTGCAAGCGACGTAATCATGGTTAAATACTGGCATTCGTTTATGTTACAATTGATCAGAAGCCAATCATGATCGAAACATACGGGTGACGTCACTTTTCGGTAGCAATTAAATCTGACCCGAAAATTGATTCAGCTTCATAATAAACCAAGCCTAATTGCTGTAACGTTACCCTGACAACCACATGGCTCAACTTAGTGATTTAAATTACATGGTTAACCTTAATCACCCCATATTTTCTTCTCCAGTTACGAGTACACAAATGCCTTCCAATATATTTTTAAAAATTTATATTTTTTCCGTTCCTATTTCAGACGCTATGTAACTTTTCTTTTTTTCTTTAAATTGTTTATATAAATATGTCTAAATCATTCCCTTTTTTCGAATGAAGCAAGTTTTAAACGAATCCCACTCTGCAAATAAGGAAAAAAAAAATTTTTTTTTGAGACAGATCTAGTTTATAGCGATTTTTTAAGTATATATACAAATGCAATCAAGGAATTCAGGTTCCTGTCTTAGTTCTTCTACAGAGCACTTTCTTTTTAATTTCTAAAAATACTTAATTATTGAATTTAAATTTTTAAAGAATTAGTTTTTAAAGTATTAAGAATTACTATGTAATACAATTTTTAAATCCCCCCCCCCCTACAGACCTTGTTTTCACTACCGTTTGTAAAGCATGCGTCATTGATGGTTCCAGGCTAGTGTCTTAAGTCGATTATAGCAGTATATTTAGATTATAAAATTTATTTTTCTTTCGATTTTTAAAAAAAATTATTTAGTTTTTTGACGACAGATCTAGTGTAAACCTTTCATACTGAATGTAATATGCCTCATAATCCTTAATGGCACAAAGAAGGGTTCGCGTTCATATCTTGGGTCTTTTTCGGCATAACCACTAAGAAATGCGTAGGAGGTAAGAAGTCTTATTTTGGTTGTAAAGGTACTTGGTTCAAACCTCGGGCTGTCATGACGTTTTTGAATTAAATAAAAAAATCAGTTTAAAATAAAACGTAAAATATTTTTATTTTTTTAAAAATTTTTTATTATGGTGACTTAATAAGAAAATAAGATGCTCATTGTTTCAGATGGAAGTAGGTTCAAGCGAACAAAAAATTCAGTGCAAAAAATTAATAAAATTAAGACACGTCGCTGTTTAAACCAGGGGTCGAAAAAGCTCAGAAATTTTACCCGTCCCCGAGGACAGCATGTCCAACAATGTGCCCGTCCTCATTTGAAACTAACCCGAAGCTTCTAAATAAATAAAAACATACTTTTCTCCTATTTATTACAAATATTTATATAAATTGCACATTGAATTAGTAGTTACTAGGATTACAAATACTAGGATTACATTATACAGTAATAAGTTACTAATAGTAACCTAGTATTTATTTTATGAAATAATTTAAATGACAAAAGTCAGGTTATCTGGAATGTCAAGTTATCCGAGGGTACTGCGTTTTTTTAAATGAATCAAATATGACGTTTGCCAGTTCCACAATCAAGCCAATGATTTACAGAGGTTTCTGCACAGAAATCTGAAAGGGGTTTTCCATTTAGGTAGATGTTCATACTTGTGTTTAACGCTTCTTGTTTCAGACCAGTACGTAATGTGTTTTTTTGTAAGTTCATTGCTGAAAAGCCCCTTTCAACCGCTACAGTACTCCCAGACAGAGAAAACATTAATTCCACCATACGCAGTATGTTGCTGTATTTCTAGATTAGAGGGTCATTTTAGAAGTGAGGCGCTAGACTCTTGTAAGATTACAAAAATTGAAAATGTATCACGAACATTAACGGGAAAATGGCCGTCCGCGCGGAAGTCGGATTCGAGAAATTCGTTGTCCGCGGGGAATTTTTGACCGCCGAGGACGGGCGGACGGGTGGTTTTTCGAGCCCTGGTTTAAACCCTGCGGTGGCTTTTACTTCATCATTGTTTCGCTTTTTTTTCTTCTTAAAAGTCGATAAGAAAAGATCATTTTATGTATAAAATACCTATTTACCATAGTTCCACGTAAGAACGTTTTGTTATTACGCTAATTAGGTACTTGCACTTCAAGAAGAAGAAGACCTCTCATACCCACACATGTGACCTATGACGTCAGGGAAAGCTAAAATTTATCAGCAAAATGGCGTATTAAAGTTGAGCTAAGTTTCTCTACATAAGTTAGAATGTTAATTAACGATAAGTTAATAAATACATAGTCGTATCGCACATCGAATTTATTGAAATGTAATTCTTTCTCGTCTACTTCTTTTACTTAACTTAGATTTATTATTTACGAGGAGCATCCAGAAAGTAAGTTTCCCTAATTTAAAAAGAACTCACACTTTCAGGAATATATTTACTGGCAACAAGTACAGCAAATGTTTCAGCTATTTTTCAACATAGCCACCACCAGAATTGAGACACCTGTCATATCGTGGGATCAACTTTTGTATCCCTCTGTCGTAGAACTCTGCCACCTGTGAATGGAACCAGCGTGTGACAGACGTCTACCGTTATTGTGAAATACGGCGGAAATTGCGACGTGCCATTCAAAACAAGAGGCGCGGAATGCTTACTGCAGGTGTTGTGCTCCTCCGTGACAATGCTCGTCCACATACAGCACGACACACAGTAGCTGTTTCGACGGAATTTGGCTGGGAGTTGCTTGATCATCCACCTTACAGCCCTGATCTGTCTCCCTGTGATTTTCACGTTTTCTTGCACCTCAAGAAATTCCTGTCCTCTGGTGAGAGTTTTGAAAACGACGAAGAGCTGAAGACGCTGGTTCCATTCACAGGCGGCTGAATTCTACGACAGATGGATGCAAAAGTTGATCCCACGATACGACAACTGTCTCAATTCTGGTGGTTACTATGTTGAAAAATAGCTGAAACATTACTGTACCTGTTGCCCATAAATAAGTTCCCCATAAATAAGAAAGTGTGAGCCCATAAATAAGAAAGTGTGAGTTCCTTTTTTTTTAGAATTCGGGAAACTTACTTTCTGGATGCGCTTCGTATGTATTTTATTTAACCTTGATGTATTATTAGTTTATGTATTTAATTGTAACCTTGATATATTTTTGTTTTATGTACCTGGCAACTTTGATGCATAAATAGTTTGTTTTATATTACACGTAGCTTCGTGTCTGTCCTTGTGTAGGTAAATATATAGTGAAAGAATTGAAATCTCTTAGAAAGATTCTTTGTGAAAGAATTTAGACTGTGTTACTTAAAAGAGAATTGATAGTTGACGGGCTTGGCTTACACGAAATAGAATGGAAAGAACAGTTCCTAACGTAAACAAATACCACGTTTCAACAACCAATCAAGATCGAGATACCCACACAACGTCACTTGCTAGTATCCCATTGTAAAGAAATGAACGATTACCTGAATTTGAAAAATAATCAATTGTATTTAAGGGGGGGGGGGTTAAACTGAGGAATTTGCAGTGTGTGACACAATATGAAGTAATTTTACTTACTTATAACAAGTAATGATAACCTTATGTCTACTAACAGTTAAAATCGGAAATGGTTTTTATCTCTCTTTGAATATTTTGTATTTTTAAAAATTTCGAAATACGTATGAGTTTTGATTTACATTTGGCAATGAACTTTTAATTATAAACTATTTGTTTTCTTATTACTTTTGACATTAAGCTCGAGGTTATAAAATGAAGATTTAGATGAAAATAAATACATTTTCTACAACAATGGATAAATTATCATTACTTAAAGCAAAAATGTTAAAAAAAAAACTTAAATTTGCAATACCTTTCGAACAAAATGGAATCTCGAAAAAAATCTCGCATTAAGTTCATAAATAAAAATGACCTTTTCAGTACGTCAAATCTTAACGCACTTGTTGCATTTCAGTGGGCTGCAGATCAGCCCGTATAGCATTTTTTTTTTAAACTCTAAGTTTAACAGTTGATAATTCTCTAACCAATAATCGAATTTCAATTTTTTTTTAACTCCCTCATACTCCTTGCACATTTCTCTACACACCTTCCTAATTTTAAGTTTTCACGGTTTATACTTTTTGAATAAATAAATAAATAAAATAAGAGAAATGAACGTAAAGTGAGAAAAAACTTGCAAAAAAAAAGCACCTAAATTGTAATAACTTTCAAACAAATTATAAATTTGAAAAAAAAAAAGAAAAAAAACTTCGAGTTGAGTTTATAAATAAAAAAATATTCTTTTCAGTACGTCAGATTTCAACTCTGTAGTTGCATGCCTGTGGCCACAGGCATGCAACTACAAACTTATTACAAGTTTAACAGTTAATTATCCTCGAACTAACAGTCAAATGTTTAATTTATTTTTAAAATCGTACTACCAGTATATATTTCTACACAACTTCGACATTTCAAGCTTCTAAGCCTTTTGGATTCTACATAGCAAAACAGAATATAACGTAAAATTAAACATCCAAAACAGCAGTGGCAACGGTTCTTCCGATTTCTTAATATTAAGAGAAATCACAAAATGTCCGCCAATAGATCAGCGGTTCCTTAATAGTGTCCCACGGAACCCTATGGTTCCGTAGAAGGGGCTTCGAGAATTAATAAATTTTTTAACCACTTGAGATTTTCGAAACCTGTAATTAAATTTTCATGCGATTATTTCTATTAAATTGTTTATTTGAAAAGAAATTTCAAAACAACAATATAATGAAAAAATTACGAAAAGGATACATGGATTTATGAAAAACCCGTGTAGTATTTCGTATCGAATAAAAATCACTAAATTCAACAAGGAAGAAGTATGCTTCTATAAACATTTAAATATATAAAGATTTTCATCGTTTAATTTCTTCTTTTTTTTATTTCAATGAAAACCATGAGGGGAGAGGAGTTATCGACAATGTCAACCTTCATCCATCAAATGGGTACCTCAAGATAGAATCAAGTTAACATGTCTTATATACTAGTGAATGGGAATTGCATATTTGTAGTGGTAGACACACTACAGTACTCCCCCACCAGAATTATATCTGTGATAAAATTTCATGAGCGGATACCACTAGTTGCTTCGTTGTTGCTTTGTGAGAAGCCGGGACAGCTGTATTAAGATCACCGTACTTTTTTAAATGCTGAATGTGAGCGCTGTATTAAATTCACGATTGAGGTCGAGCTAGTATTGCCATTAGCTGTCGAGTGTATACAGGGTAACATTGTGGGTGATCGAGACTGAGTAGCAACAGTGCAAGGATGTGGATAATGTCGCAGTCACAAGTCAACTTCACAATGTGGACCATCCATCGAAGTGGGTGTGCTCAAATTGAAGTGGGAGCTTCTATAAAAGTAAGCGTGTTCACATCACGTCCGGGACACCAATGTGAGGAGAGGACAATGATTCATCTATGAAAAGGTACCCCGTCATAGAATCTAGTTAACATGTCTTATATACTAGTGGATTGGAATTGTATATTTGTAGTGGTAGACACTACAAACCATATTTCATCTTCAATTCATGCATGCACTAAATTAAATTAAGAACGAAACTAGATGACGCTTCAAACCTGTGAATTCAAGTGTTCTGACACAAAACCCATTTTTAAAACTAATATTAATAAAACAACAGGAAGAAAAAATTTCATTCTTCATTCAATCAATAAATATTTTAAAAATAATAATTAATAAAATTTAGATCATTATATATTTTCAAAATAATTAATAGTCTTTTGTTAATTGCTAATATGTTCACAATTGCTAATGAAACTTATTCATTAAAACTCAGGGTTCCGGAAAAAAGAATGTCGATCTTTTAGGGTTCCACACTCGGAAAAAATATTGGGAACCGCTATAGCTCGTTCACCAGGAGTTGGCACTTGGCTCCGCTTCATCACGTGGTATGCGACAAACCTATATCACTATTTTTGGGAGAAGGTTGTGAGCAATCCTGAACAAGGTTGCTATTTTGCGATCGTATCCATAAAATATTTATTTCGCAAACTTTATCTGCATTTGTTTTAGCATTAAATATTTCATAAATTTGATGATATTTCGAGCCATTTATTATGATATTTCTCTCTTTTGAGTGAATAGTTTGTCCTTATTGAGACATTTTGCTGGGAAAACAGCAGTTTTTAAATTTAAAATATATTTAATTAGCTAGAGATATGAAAGGTATACTAGCAAATGATAAAGCGAAGTACGTGACTAAAAAAGAATTCACTGTCAGTGTTTGGCGCGCATTAAGGGTTGTCTCAATTTCAAGCGCGGAGATGTTTTTCTTCTTACTCCCGAGCTGAAATTAACTCTGCGTCCGAGGAGGTGGAGCCAAGTACCAACTCCTGGTGAACGAACTATACCCTAGACTAGATAACTCTCTGAAAGTGAAAAGCATTAAACAATTAATTCAATACATAATTTTTATAAGTGGCGATTTTAGTGCTACCTATCTCTTTTGATTCTTTTTTTTTTTTAGTTTTCTTCAAAATGTAGTTGGTTTAAAATGTACTTTTTTATATGTAAATGTTATGTTCCGCTTTTAAAATGGTTTCTTTAAAAAGAAAATTAATTCTGAGGTTCAAAAATCACAATAATTTTTATTCTTTGCTCCGGATCTAGTTTATAGTAAAATCTAACAAATATGTGACACCCAGGATTCCGGGTTCGTGTTTTGAACTGCACATAGTATTTTTTAAAAATACTTAAAATTTCAATAAAATATATCTTGTTTTTGAAATTATTTTTTTCATATATAGACATATTCCGACCTTGTTTGCATTATCGCCAACAAAGATTCTAGGTTCAAGTCTTGGGTCTGTTGAAATAAGTTTTTTTGCTTTTGAAATATTTCATATTTACAATTTTTTAAAAATTAGTTTATAAATAAAATATATAAAATACTTTTCAGAAAATACTCTTTTTAAAAATAATTTTAGTTCTTCAAATTATTATTTTTTTTGTGATAGACCTTATTTATTGCACCTCTAGTTAAGCATGTGCCGTCGAGAATTTCAGGTTCATACCTTAAAACCATTGAGGCATTATTTTTCAAAATTAATTTAATTTTTTAATAAAATTAGATTTTTTAGTTTTTAATTTTTTTTAGTTTTTAATTTTAATAGTTTTTTATTACAGACCTAGCTTACAGCACTATCTGTCAAACATTTGACATCGATGTTTCCACATTCGTTATGACATTTCAGAAAAAAATATGATTCTGACCTGATTTATACCTAATATTTTTTACTTGAATGGAAAAATAATTTTAGGTTCTTACATGAAAACCATCGAGGCAATAATTTTCAAAATTAATTTTTTGACAAAATATTTAGTTCTTTTTTATTTTGTAATTTTAATAGTTTTTTATTACAGACCCAGCTTACAGCACCATTTGACATCGATGGTTTCACATTCGTTACAGCATTTTTCAGAAAAAATACCATTCTGGCTCGATTCATACCTAATATTTTTTACTTGAATGGAAAAATAATTTTGGACGACCTCGCGAAACATTTTTTTTTTCTTTATTATGATATTTCGGGAAAAATATTACATCCATTGTTTCATTATAAAACAAGTTTCCGACGAATTCCGAAATGATAATCGAACGAAATGATTAATGAACTTATTATGCTAAGTTGGTAAGGAAGTACAAAATAACAATTCCGATTTGTAACTCTTAAAATATGAATTTACTTTCTATTTCTATGAACTTAATCACTGACGATTTTACCAATGGTTTTAATATTGAATGATTTGCAATTTATTTATTTTTTAAATATTTAAAAATTATTTCTAGATATACAAGGAAATTTTTGGAAAGTATAAAGTAAATTCCTTCGTATTCACTAGTTTCAGATGACAGGATACTTTATAACAGTGAGAAAGGTTACAGGTTCAAATCTGAGGACAGTTAACTTCATTGAGTTGGCATCAATGCAAAAAAAAATATTTTCTTAACTTGCTGTAACTTATCTAAAATTTAATTTAGGATTCGAAATTTATTTTACAGGAGTTCAATTTAAGCACCGACATTTTTTTAAAAATACAAACACTTACACGAAATAATGCAAAGAACTTATATAATTTAATGTTCTTTACTGATGAAATTTGTAGGAAAAAATAAATACTATGACGTTTTGCACGCATGATAAAAATCATGTTAAGGACTTTAAATAATTTTTAATAAGCAATCGTATATGTTCTTTTTTAAAAGCATACAATAGTTTCTAAAAATTTAAAAAGATCTTTTAAATTTAAAAAAAACAAAAAACAACTGCTTAGTTTTTTGTAATTTTATAAAAAAAATATTTTAACCAAAGAATACGAAATATTTACCAAGTTCTAATATGAATTTAAACAGAATGCTATGTTTATGTATGTTATGTATGTTAGCTAATTACTAAGTTTCAACATAAAGTCGAGTCATCAACAAGTACCAATTGCTAGCTTTTGAAAAAAAAAAAGAAAAGAAAAGAAAACGAATTCTAGTTACAGATAAACACAGTAGCAAAAATAGCGAGTAACTTCCGATGATTTAGATTTTCGATCGTTTTTTCGCATGTATTAAATTCTGATATTTTTAACACGATATTGTAACACCTGAAGTTCGTATTTGAGTAATCAATTAACTTCGTTCAATTGCGATTCCGCCGTCGTAAATCACGTTATCTTTTAATCGTTTTCTCTGTAGCCCCGGTTATAAACATCTCGATACTTTATATCCGCAATTATTGCAACCAACATAATCGAAATCGCGTATTTGAATTTTTAAATTTTCATACGAGTATAAATATTTCATTTTTACAATTCAATGATTGTTTTATTGCAATTTGTCACACGCTTTTAAAAATTCTTGTATGAACCCTGATTTTGTTTGTATTTTTTAGCACAAGCAAATTTTGCTACTTATTTTAAAAAATAAAATCATGCTCCTTCTCAAAAAAAAAAAGAATTGAATTGTGAAAAAGATATTTCAAAGGAGACAAAATTTCAAATAAATAATCGACTAAGCAAACGATTCCAATTTTGAAAGTGAACAAATGGAAAATAGGTATTTTTTCGTTAAGAGAAACTGCAAAAAAAAATCGCCAAACTATTATTGACGCCAATGAAGCTTTATTAATTTCGGTAATAAGGACTGCTGGTATTGCTGTAATGGACGCAGTTCAAGTAAATACTCAAATATAATGCAGGAATTGTATGAATAGGTTTCATAGCCTTTCAAAAAGGATGAAAACTGAAAAAAAAATAGCTTGATTGAAATCACTTTCAAAACATGAACTTCTGACAATAGTTGACCTGACGTATAGCGGAAATATAATTTTTGAAATTAAAATCATTTTTTAAAGAAAATTATTGAAATTTTTTTTTAACATTAATTAATTTGCATAAAATATAGTGTTTATACTTGGTCATTTTATCATATATATTTCTATATACACTGAGCCAAGTAATTATAGACTTTTTAGGTACAAGGCATTAAAATGTAGTGTCACTAACGAAGCTACATTGGCCAATTTTATAAAAAGATGGAAGGATAACTAGGATTTCTAAGTTCTCTCCAAACCAGAAATAGTTTCTCAATAGAGCTATGCGAAGATAGCCCCCGAAAATGAGGAAATTCAAAAATTCAAACTGCATTCGNAATAATTTCTCAATAGGGAAAGTACCCAATTGTGACAGGAAAGGTTCCATGTTCAAGTCTAAAACTGACACGTCATTTTTCAATAATTTTCAACCAACCAGTGAAATAATTTTTGCCATTTGGCAAAAACTACTTTATTATAATAGAATAATTTTTCACTTAAAATTTATTCAATCATGTTAAGTAAAACAAGAAAAGAAAGTTAATAATCAACATGATTTACAGCAGGGATTTTTGAGCTAATATTTTTTCAAGAAAATTATTTTTTGAAAATGCTTTGAATGTAATATTATAGAAATTATTAATAAAGAAAATTATTATTTCAGAAGTAATTTTAGCTCATTTTCCTCAAAATGAAAACTTTCTCTTTCAGCCATGAATTTAACTTATTATGCGCAAACTGGACCACATTTAGTGTATTCACTTTCAAAAATACTAAATTAATATTTCATTTTACTATGGATAACCTGTTATATATGGATTTTATTCATCATTTTGTTAAAAGGTAAGTGGATATCACAATATTTTAATCCTTTAAAGACAGCAAGTGGTACCCTAAGTCTTTTTTCATTTTTCCGTAAGTATTTCATATGAGAGACAAATACTTTTTGTGATAGCATATATGTTTTGTCTTCAGCACTCAAGATAAGCAAAAAAAGAAAAGAAATAAAAAAACGTCTCTTATATAATATATTAAATATGAATAACTCCAAAATTGTAATTTGCGGTTACATGTTTGGAAAAAAAAGCTATATATAAATCGAAACTGCATGTTAAAAATCAGATTTAAATCAATATAAAAATAAAGAGAAACACAACAGAATGGTTTTCCAACCTCCTTGAGTTAAAAAATCACCCCTTTTTTCCCTGACAGGGATGGTATTTACGGTAAAAAATAGAAAAAATGCAATTTTTTTTACAGTTAGTACAAGCGTAAGAAGAAAAAAGAATTTGTAACAAAATATGCATTTTCGTTAAAAAAAAAAAAGTGAGTTTTGAGTAGCGAATTAAAAAACGTATAATATGTTAGTAAGCTACCATCATTTTACAACAGACAGATTATACAAAACAACAACTCTGAAATTATTGCTTAAATTATCATCAATGCCTCGACAACCCAGGGAGGGCCTTGGTTTTCTCAAGAAGTTTCTTCCAAGTTAACCTTTTTCCTGCTGTATTTTTCAGTTTTTAAAATCAAAAGGTCTTTTTCTAGGCCATCTATCGATCTCAAATTCGGCCTGCCTCTTTTTCGTGTGCCAAATGGTCTGGCATTGAAAACTTTTTTTGTGGTACGGGTCTTCGTCCATTCTGACAACGTGGCCTGCCCATTTTATTCCTTGTCGTTTAGTATAGTTAATAATGCCAGGTTCGTTATATGAGTGATACAGCTCTAGATTTGTTCCTCTAAGCCACAAACCATTTTTTTGAATTCCTCCAAAAATACTTCCCAAGACCTTTCTCTCAAAGGTACCCAACATAACCTTATCCTTCCAAGATATGGTCCAGGTTTCACAAACATATGTTAAAATTGAAATTAAGAGATTTATATTTGTTTTTCCTATGAATTACATTAGATTTTACGTATTTTCGAATTCCATTAAAACATTTATTGGCTATAGTAATTCTCTTTTGTATTTCCATTGCAATATTATTCCTGTTGTTGATTACAACACAGATTATCCTATAACAGATAAATTATGCAAAATAACAACTCCGAAATTATGGCTTAAATATATAACCAAAAATTTTTTTTTCCCTTCTTTTTTAATTTACAGGTTATTCAGAATAAGGCTCCTAAAAAAATTAGTATTAAAATACTGAATTTTTTTTTGCACTTCTCCTTGTTTCTTCCAATTAACAGTATGTTTGAAAGTCGTATCACATTGACACCTCTTTTAGTAGCATAAATAGGGAGTCTTTCAATAGACAATCTAGTAAGGTTATCTAAATAATAATCACCAAGCAAATGTCTTTTCAAATGTTATTCTATTTTGTGTTGCAAGAAGTCTTTCACTTGCATTTCTAGCTTTCGCAATAGCAATTAATTTTTTAAATATAGAATACAATAGATGAAATCACTCTCTCTATACTCATTGATTTTTGTACAACCTCAGTAAATAAAAAAAACAAACAATTGTTAACAATTTACGAGGAATATTTTCATTTCAGAGTAAAATTTTTGAGTGAAATTCGCATCTAGGCATATTGGTGAATTCCAAATCATCTTAGAATAAATTTACAAACAAATGTCAATCTAGGAATGATCAACAACTAAGGTCTGAATTTTAGAAGTTTGAGAAAAATAATTTGGAATTCTGTGAAAAAACACTTTTAAGTTTATGAAAATCTACAAGATAATGTACTTTTTTTGTATATAAAAAATAGACTTATGAAAGGAGTTTTCTTAAAATTAAGATCTTTGTGAAATAATTATTAGAATTAATTTAATTTAATTAATTAATTAGGATTTTGCAGAGTTCTTTTTTGAGATTTCTTTTTACATGAAGTTCTTTTCTAAGATTTCTAATATGTATTGAAGAGAGCTAAAGACCTATTTTTTTTCTCTTCTAGAATGACTTCTGACGTGTTATATAGAAAAATTCCAGACAATCATTAAAATTACGACAAAATATGGAAGAAATAAAAAGTCTATGACCATTCAAAGGAGAAAAAAAACTTTTTCTTTTATTTGATCATAACAAACCATGATCAAAATGAGCATACAACTCGGCAACAAAGACTAGAAAATAAAAGTCGCGACAATGTTATTAATGGTACAAAGAAATAAAATTAAAACTTTTATATCTCTTTTCATTCATTTGATTTCTATTCGAAATTGCACCATTTCCTGAAATCAAGTCCACCTCTGTAAAATATACACCAGGAAATAATATTTTCTAAGCCATTCTAAAAACAATATGGCCAAAAATACAAGGATCACAGCCTCATTCTTTTAACATTTGAAAAAAGATAAAAACCTCAAAAAGGTAACTTTTTTTTTAACAACAGAAGCTACAACAGATGCCTGTGCCAACATGAATTTGAGTTACTTGGCACAGAAAGCCATAATAATTACAGTTTGTCTGGTTTCTAGTCCATGGACCATTGTTTATAAGAAACTTGCACACATAATACAGTAAAAGGTAGGTAAATATGTACACACACCATCTGCACAAAAACTCTTTGTGCATTTCACTTGGATATCTTGGCTTCCTACAATATATTCTACAATATGCACAAATATATTTACAACAGAAGCATATAGTAAAAATATAGCGCCTCTAGTTGTTCTCCTTTTGTTATAAAAACAAAATATATAAGTATGGTTTTCTTTATTTCTCCTCTCTTCGTAAGGCTTTGTTCTTCGGCTCTTCAACGTCCGTTTGATCGTGTTTAGCCCAGGCAATAGAGCTCTGCAATTTTCGTTTTTGTACAGTTTTCTTCCTCAACGAATCAGGATTACTTTTCCATTTCCTCTTGCGATCGAATACCTCATCAAAGAAATCTGGGGGCACATTTACAACTTTTGGTTGGGAAATAAGTGAGAGCTCTGCTCTGCTTAGGCGAGGTGCATCAGGTAAAACTCTATATAAGAAAAAAATATATATATTAGTTAAGTGTAATAATTAATTTAGCATGAAAATAAAATTGGGTATTTATCAGTTATCTAGAATAAATTTTTAAAAATATACTCAGTCAAAAAAATAAAGACACTTAGAAAATATATTTAAAAAAAAAAAAATCCAGAAAATATCTGGTTTAAATATTAATCGTTTCCCTGATTATCCAGAGTTAATACAGGCATGGATATATTGCAACTATTTATTATCCCGAGAAATTTCGGACGTAGCAGAATTTGCCAGTACGTTTTGTTTTATCACCTTTTTGCTTGACCGGAAGCAAATAATAATAATTATAATAATCTGCTGTGTTTGGAAGTTTGCCAAATTTTGTTTGGGAGTTTTGCTGTTGGATCGCTCACGTATTTTGTGCGATTGTATAAACGGGGGTTGCTGAATTTGCATAGAAAAAAAGAAAGAGTAAAAAAAAATGACACATCATTTCACTGGCGTTTGGAAAGTATCACTTTGTGTTGTCTTTTTTTTTAAAAACTATCATACAAAAACTTATATTTTACTTTTTTCATTTGTCCGAGACAGCTCGGGATAGTAAACTGATGGTAAATTGAAGGTTTTTACAAAAAAAATTAAATTTCAACTTAAAATTTTTATATTATGTTTTATTTTAGCTCCTGGTATTTATTAATAAAATATTAAAAAGTGTCGATTTTTTGAATTTTTTTTCAAACAAATTGGTAAGGGTTAAATTAAATAACCTTATAATAATAGTATAAAAATTAGCATTATTTGCTAATTTTATTTTAAGAATGAATTAAATCTAATTATTAAAATATTTTTTTCTTAAAAATAAAATGTTGCTGTCACGCAAATAATGAGTAACTTACCTTCTAAGAATAATGACAGATCGTCTCTTTTTTACGTCTTGTGGTCGAATACAATGTGTAATATTATCTGCAGCATATCCACTAAAAATATAAAATTAGAAATAAATTTAATTGTTCAACTTGTAGTGTTATGAGAATTAAGATATAACTCAGAACCATGAGAAATTATTTAATTCCTATAAATCTTTATAAATGAAATTTTTTTTTTTTTTGTTTTTTAAAAGTAAGTAAATAAAAATAAAAATGTAATGGAAAAAAAAGTGTCTTCTTCAGTATTTCATATGCTGAATAATATAACTAAGTCATTTTAGATTGTTTATAGTATATACAATATTGACATTTTTTAAAAAGACTTTTGAATCTCCTCTCCTTTTATAAGAGTCAGACAATATTTTTTTCCAGTCATACATTACTTACTGTAAGAAAAAATAAATTTCATTGTTCTCAGAGGTTAATTATCACATAAAAATGTGATATTTAAGACAGTTGAAATTAAATAATTTATTGAATAATTATTGTTAAGAATCATCAAATAAATAAAGTAATGGAAAAAGCAGATTATGTTTATTTGTTCTAGGATAGATTTGTACACAATGAAAAAAATTGTCAAATCTGTTAAAACTTAGCATATTTCAATCTAGCATATATCGTCTAGTCTAGTCTTGAAAATCATGCAAAGATTATGCTATATTTTTTTTTTTATAAATTTGCAAAGATGACATCAAAATTCATTAAGGTTTAAGCAAATTTAAATTGTTTTAACACACATTAGTATCAATTACATCACAACTAAATAGGAAATAAAGAAATAGTACAGGAAACACCGCAGAACAGGAAAAACCACAAGAATTTGGTTGTGGGTGATAAACTTTCTTGTAAAAATTAAATAAAATCAGAATAAATTTTTGCACTTCAAAAATATATTTCTAGTAAGAAATTTCATATTTTAGAACTAGGGCACATTGATTTAAATCACAATTTAAATAAAAACATTTTTTAAGAAAAAATCTCCAATTTAAAATTTTACAAAGCATTCTCAAAAATGTAAATTTTTTGTAGATATACTGCTGTGTTCATAAGTATAAGTATCAATTTGCATAATTACATTATTTGGTGTGTAATAAATTGTAGCACTTTTAAAATCACATTAAAAAATCTTATCATTCCCTTAAATTTTTTAGATTGCAAACATAGAACAAAGTAAAAATTTAATCCAGTTTCCTTTTATATTTAGTTACTCATTGATAAAAAGTGTAAAATATATATATGTTATAGAATATAATATATATATAGTATATGTTAGTGCTAATGAACAGAAATCAGTTATTCTGCAGATTATCTAGTTAATGTGCAGATTAACTAGGATGATAATTTACAGTGCTCAAAAAGTGTTTAATTTCTCAAATTACCTAGATAATCTGCACAGCACATTACCTAATAAGCAGTTGTTCGTTAATACGAAAATACAATCTTTGCTGGAAAGCAACGTTTCTGTGCACTTAAATTATCATAATGTAATTTGTTTAATTTTGCAATGACTTAATAATAAAGTTAATTTAATCAATAAATCAGATGATCAAATTTTACATGATCGTGATAAAACAACTAGTTTTTGAGAAAGATCTCTTTTCTTGATTATATTAGTCATTATAAAATGATCAAGAGATTTTTCGGTTCTATATCAGAGGGTGGAAAAATGAAGTCTGAAATTGAGAATATCTTGCAAAATGCAGCAGAGTTGCACATGACAGTGCAATAATTCCACCGAACCCAGCTCACTAGACGTACTCCCAAGTATTTAATCAAACATGTAAAATTATTGGCGCTTTTAAATACTACGGACCGATGGTGCGCCTGAAATAGATTGTGGTTGAATGAATTGTGAAAACGCTGAATAGAACAATGTGAAAAACTCGCCTTTGCATAACATGTGGCGAAAATCGATATGGCAAAGGAAAAAAAAAATCTAATTTTCGAAAAAGGAAAATGAAGCACTTTTTAAAAACACCCCATGAAAGAAGCACCTTCAAGGGTTTTTAAAAACTAAAATCGAAAATAAGCACCTTTAAGCACTTTTTAAAATCGCTACGCACCATGTGTGTAACTTTACATGTTTGTTTGCTTTTGGGTACACATTCCACCGAATACTTGATATTGTTTGCAAACTGGTTTTGGTTGCAGCATAGTCGCAAATGTTTCAGAGTTTTTATGCTTTCAAAAACTCTTGGTCAGTTGTAGGTATATACTCAGATATTTTTTGCACATCTTCATCGCTATCATCAAGAACAGGCATTAAATCAGACATTGAAGGATTTAGAAAAGCTATGGAATATATGTTGCAGCAGATATGCACATCATCGACTTCGATCTTCAGACATGCAATTTTATTCCTATGGCAAACGTTCTCGTTGGATGAAGAGAAAAAATTAACCCCAAGAAGCTTTATTAAACTTATTTGTAATACATTATAGCAGTAGACATTGTCTAACACTATAGAAATCAAATTCAATGAATATACATATGCATATATGTGTGCATGCATAAAAAAAATATATATATACATATATGAGTGTGTCCGTATAAAGAATATATATATAAATAAAATTATATATATAAAAAGAGCTTACAACATTATATTGCTTTAAGTAAACAAATATAGAATATTTGTGACTTAGTATTACTTCATAATAAATCCGATCGACTATGTTAACCTTCATCTATGAAAAAGTACTTCACCATAGAATCGAGTTAACACGTCTTATATACTAGTGAATTGGAATTGTATATTTGTAGTGGTAGATACACTACAAAAGGATTTTATCAAATAAAGTCCGATTTCTTCAGAGGTTTTTACAGTTATTTATTTATGGCCACCATTTTTGGCTACTATAGCTTTTGGCCACCATTGCAGATTTAAACTATACTATACTATATTAGGAAAGAAAAAATACCATTCAGAGTACATAAATCAAAAGAGGGATTACCTAAGTATGGTGACACAGCCTCTATAGACTGGAAGGCAAAGAACTGGATCTGTCACCCTGATAGGTTTGAAGCTAAATTTGCAACCAAAGCTTAGAGCACTGTTGCTCATGAAGGACACTGAAATGATGGGCCTATCAAAGATATGTGCTGGATCAATATGAGACACAATACATCCCCCAGGCTGGTAATCATTTATTGCAACGCTGTTTATAAAACCTTCAGAAACAACTTTAGCCTTAACAAGTGGCTTTATCACCTGAAACACAAGAAATAATCACCACAAGTAACTACAGAATTAACAATTCTTCAAGTAAAATTATAACAACACATCAATTAAAAGGATGCCATACGGCAGAAGAAAATTCTCATCGCACATTCTCTTTCTCCTAATTGAAAATTTAAAGCATAGAAAAAGTGAGTTGAGACAAACCTAGAGTAAGCCGCAAAGTTTCAAATAGTGAAAAGAATTTTTAAAATATCAAAATAAAAATAAATTACTAGATAACTTAGGACTATGCAATGGTGAGGTTCTCTTCTAATAATTTGTTTGCATTTTAATATTTTTTTCAGCAATTGAAATTTCAGAACTTACGCTAAGTTTGCTTGAACTTACTTTTTCTTTCTTTTAAATTAGTAATGAAGAAAAATGAGAATTTGCAATGAAAACTTATTTCCACGATATGGCGTCCTCTTAAGGTTCATATATTTGTGTAATAAGCTATAGAGGGACAAAGTGCAGACCTTCAGAACACCTGAACATAATGAAAAATATTAATTAAGTTTTTCTTTTCTTTTTAGAGAAAATGAAACAAAATATAAATCTTGAATTGTGTATTTGAGCGTTCACTTTTTGTCATGCCAAATATGTACATACTATTGTAAATCAATGTGAATTTTCATTCAATTTTCAGGGGTCTGTCCACATTTTTTTAAAAGGTCCGTTTTTGTAAAATTGAGGAAAAATTACTCTTAATTTGTGAATATAAAATAAACGTTCAGTCACATTCTTTCAACCAGGATCTGCTTTTCTGAATTTGTGTAAATAAGGTCCGTTATTGCAAATAAACTTGTTCAAGGAGTTTTTAAATTGTAAAGACATACAAGATTATGCTCAACACTGTAAAATTATAATTAAGAAAATTAAAATGTAAAAAATAAACAGTAATTGAAGCTACTAAATTAGCGATGAAACATATAAATATTTGGTATTTAACAGCCTATACTGCTGAACATAGAATATTAATTTCAGACGAATAAAGGAAGAAGTGTTTGCCGAGGACAAAATTTAGTTCATTTGCATCAGTCTTTCTTTCCCCCTTCCCTTCCTGGGTAGGGTTTATTCGATTAACAAATCAATAATGAAGATAAACAAATTTGTGAAGCGTCCGATTAAAAGATAAATTATTTTGTGAAGGGTCTGTTTTGAAGTTAAAATATTTTGTGAAGGGTCCGTTTTTATGAAAAGATATTTTGTAAAGGGTCCATTAACGGACCCAAATTTCTTCTAAACAGACCCCTGATTTTTCTGACGGTTATCGCTACAAACTTCTACATGGTTTCAAAAATTGCAGCAACAGGGTCAGTTGGGCAAATCACAGTACTTTCTTTCATAAATTTATTACCAGTTCAAAATGTGCGTAGTTTTACTAATTATTTTGGCCATATCAGATAGCTTAAACAAAACCTTTTTAATCTTCTTATTAATTTTAACTTAATTATATTATTAATAAATTATAAACTTTAACTTTTTTAATCTTCAAAACTTATAAATTTTTTCCTAAAATTTATTATTTTTCTCTAAATTTAATTTCAAGACGGATGTAACTACCGAGTAATGGTTTTTCTACTAGTGTTGATCCTGCGCATGGACCAGCTACTTATGATATCAGTTTCATTTCTATAAATGATAATAGTTATACAGTACAAAGTCTTATATCTATGTGCCTGAAATTTTTTAACAATAAAAATAAAAGAATCTTTAAAGAAAATAAACTTTTTTTGTCAAAAAATTATTTTAATTTTTTTAAAATATCTTCTTACTAATTTTCTTACATATACACAGTGGCGTAAAGGGGATATTATCATTATTTTAATTATTTGAATTTATTTTAATTTTTTAAAATTATTTTCATTATTTTAATTTTTTTAAATTATCTTCTTACTACTTTTCTTACATATACACAGTGGCGTAAAGGGGATATTATCGTATCGTGATCTGTCACACCAACTACAATTGCCAAGGTGCCAAATAGGCACTTTTTAAAAAACAAACAAACACGTAGATATTTGCTCGGGGATGGCTACAAGTTATACCCATGGAGTTAGTCTCTTTCTGTGATGTTTTTTATTTTTTTAAAGTTTGCCGCGGGCTGCTGCCTGGAAGTTGCCAAGACTTGGCGATAATTCTGCCACAGATCAGGATATAGAAATCTCCCTGCGTAACCAACACCCATGAAACTCAGACGTCGCAGGAGAGACAAGCTCTGAAAAAACGTATTTTATTTAGAAGATATTTTTTAACTCATTCCATTAATAATAACAAGTTCTACATGGACTCCACAATATTTTTGGCCAGTAATATTACTGAAAGCATTTTTAGTAGAATGTACATTTGTTAAACGGAAGATTCTAGTATCGATACCTGTGTAAAAAAAAAAGTCTCCAAATTTTAGTGTATACTGGTTCAAGAGACTAAAAAAAAAAAAAATAGCAGAAGAGGACCAATTCAAAGGGTATAACTCGTAGCCACCCCTTGACAAACTTCTATAAATTTCCTTTAAACATTCCTTCAATTTAAAAACCTTTTGGCCCCTTAGTGATTGAAGTTAACGTAAACATGCGCTGATACTGAAAAGTCCCCAAACAAAACATATTTCCATCAAGTATAAGAATTATGCAAAAATATCACATGCAAACTGCCTTAAAAACAAAAACTTTTCATAGTTAAAACGAAAATTCCAATTATAAAATTTTTTAATATGTTTAACAACGTCTCAAATTTAAATATTTTTACCAGCTGATGCACCCACAGCGGTATTTCATCAACTTCTCCAACGGGATATAACTTTTCCATACCGGGTCCTTTCCTCAGAAGCTGGGAGCCATACGTATAACCTTCACCGAAAAAGTATTTATTTCGTAGAGGTGCTCTATCAACTGTGTACTTTTTATACAGACCCTTATCGCCTGTAGCAACAACTTCATCAATTTTACTTTCAATTTGGCTACTTTCCTCGTCTGAAAAGAGTCGCCTCTGTTGTATACCTTCATGCAACTTTCTCAGAGTATCGACGTACGAATCTGCTTCTCGGTCGTAATAGTAATTCCTACGTTCATTTTGTTTATTGCTACTGTTGGCATCATGTGTCGACTGTAATTTTTTACGTAAATCTCTGTACTCTGCAGCCATATTTTTTTTAAATATTAAATGAACCGGTAGATACTTGATTATTTGGAGGTATGCTTATGATAAATATTTACTACCGACTATTGTTTTGAATTCAAGCGATTCTTGCCAGAAACTTCCACTCAAAAACAAAACTTTAGTTGAGAAGTACATAACCTGAACATTTCAAGTAATTCTAATGACGACTTAAAATATTTTTGGTTTTTATTTTAAAAATGAAATAATTATAGAATTTTAGAAAGTATAATAAAACAAGCATCTTAATATCTTTACTATTAATATTTTAAAATACTACACAACTATACAAGCTACAAGCAAATATCAGTTTATGCATACATTAGTCTAGCTGTTATTTATTTAAAATTTTCCTGTCATCATGTTAATCTAGTTCTGTTCTTATCAAATTGTCAAGATCGTCCTCTTATAAATCGTTAATTTGATTCATTATTTGTTTTGATTTTCATTAATTTTAAGTCTTTCAAGTTGTCTATAATGAATAACATTATGAATGTGTATAACACATATAGAAATTCTCTTTTTTGGATAAAAATACCTCATAGATATCTTTCAGTAGGTTGTACTCTGATGCTATAAGGAAAAAAAAATTATATTTTATTTGCTTTGTAATTTATTTTGTTTATTTGTTGTTTCAGACTCAACGTAGTAGATCCTCTCCAGTTTTAATAAAAATAAGAATGAATATATATATATATATATTTTATGAGTATAAATTTAAATTTCTTTATTAATACCTATTTGCGAAAACAAAAATTTCTCCTCTGTTTAACAGGGAATTAAGGAAAAAAATATTATCTTGTGGTTTCCCCAGAGACTGGTTTTGAATTTTCTCCATTTGAGCTTCTTTTTTTCCTGGTTCCTCAAAACATGCTGATATTTTCGACAATTCTTTGTTCCTTGATTCAAAACATTCTTTGATTCAAAACATTGGAAGTACTTCTATACCAGAGTTGGAATAATTTGATTTTTTTCTAAAAGAAAAATGATATTGACCAGCAGTTAGCAATCTTTTTCCTGGAAAGAAATTCTAAATGCCTTATTGCTTTGCCGATCGAAAAAAAATTAATTTCAATTTTCAGACATATGTAATTAAAAAACAGAGAACGATTACTGCTTTTGTTGTTAGTAGTCACCCTATATTATAAAATGAAAATAGTGACTGCGTTAGTTTCTCAGTTAGTAATTTTATTTGTTTTTGGTACTTAAAATATAGAGAAATCACAAAACGTTTTTCTACATCTAAATTAAGTTTTCACTAACTGTGGTGTTTTGACCCCGTCATTATCTGCAGCACTGTAGATTATTTTCCCACTGTGTATATTATTTTTCCTCCCCAGAAAAAAAACTTTTTTCAAAGCCCCGTAGCAGAATCGCTGCGAAACGGCGACAATGTCGCAGAACGTTATCGAGTTGTTGCAGAAAGATTTATCTTTTGGAAAGTACATAAATTTTTTTTTCTGCAGAAATTTTCGAATGATTTTTATCTTTTCTTCAGCATTATATTCAAAAGATGTCTTTCTCATGCATCGGAGTGAAAAAAATGCTTGTGATTTTTCTATTCTCCTTTGATAATAATGAAAAATAAAGAATAATGAAGTAAAAAAATTCGGTTTTCTTTTCTGCAGAAATTTTCATTCTAAATTTTTTAATAAAGTCATTATTACTATTGATTTCCACGTAGTTTTTAAAATCCGATATTTTTATTACGATATTATTTATTACAACAACTGAATCTCGAAATGAAAACACGCATTTAGTCTTTTCATCATCCCATTCGCGTGGTTTTGTTGTCGATTTTTCTCTCTCCGGTAGTTACTGCTACGGATTTCACGATTTTTTAAATTATTTTTTTAATATGATACTGATTTACAAAATGCGAAAGAGGAAATAATTAGTGTGTTTTCCCCCTACAAAATGCGAGAACATCACCCATAATATTAGAATAAAAAAATTGCATATTTAATTCAAAATTTTTTTTATTTCATCCAAAAAGAATTATTATTATTTTTTTTTGAAATTTTGACGCTTCTGTTACTTTAATTTAGTAACATGTATATTTGTTATTTTTAAAAGTATCTTACAGAAAGATATTATTATTAGAGGTATGCCGCAGAAAGCCCGAAAAAATTCTGCCACATTGTTTCAAAGCAACTATAAACTAAGGGATATCTAATTTGAAGTATTTTACAAAATAAAATTTTTTTAATACGTCTATAGGATTATACATTTAATCAGTACAAATTTTATATTTTGTCCTTACGTAGTTTACTCATGTTTATTCCAAGTCAATTTAATTATATAGGGTGACCCGGGGTAATTCACGATCACTCTGTTTCTGGGGTAAATAATGATCACCTAAGTTTTATTTTTTAAAAAATTATTATTTTTTAAATTTGAGACATGGACAAGAAAGCTTGTACACTTTACTAAAGTATAACTACATTTACTTAATAATAGTTTTTTGTTTAATTTAACAAAATAAGTATCTTTTAAAATGCTTTCTGCATTTTCCATTTCAAAGATGGGTTTCAAAATGTGCACATTTCTGCAAAGATCCCCCTCCTTCTCTTAATAATAAATATTTTGAGTTACTTTCTTTTTCTTTGATATAAAAATAGTGTAAGCTTTTGTTTAATTGTTTCACATCTACTGTAAACATTATAATTGATTATAGGAAACTATATCAAATGTTGCCCCCTACAGATGGGGTAATTATTGATCACTGGGGTAATTCCTGATCATTGTCATTTCTTCTTATAAATAGTATAAAAAATAGCTAATAAATAGTCAATTGTCTTTTCTTAAATAACAGTTCATATTTATTAAGTGGAACAACTATAAAATATATTTTAACTATAATCACAAAATTTGTTTTTAACTGTATACAAGACAAATGTGTTCTGATATGCACCATTTCTAGCTTGTCTTACCTTGCTTCTATCTTAATTTTATGTGTGTACATTGTTAGAATAATTTTTAAGTTGATAAATTAACCTAATATAAATATGGTGAGAAATTATAAGCCTAAAAAGGATACTAAGCTTCTAGAAAGCAAAAATAGTGAATTTCTTTTAATGATTGAAAATGAAAATTTCAGTGTGAGAGCTGCTGCCAGAGCTGAAGTGTTAATCTTTATTCCGGCTTTTAAATAAAACGTTTTAATAGCTGCTGAAAAATATCTCTTTGGTTTATTTGTTTGATCTTAATGTCTTATTTGTTAATTACCATTGTATAATTATTATTAAACAGCCCTTTTACTGTAAAAACTGGTGATCAGTAATTATCCCAGAAATGATCAGGAGAAGGGGTAATTCCTGATCACTTAAAATTTAAAATCTTTTAAATTCTGATTAGATTTTCAAACAAAAGAAGGTAGCATAGGACTCATCCCATATGGCCTCAAATTTCCAGTAAATATTAAAATTCTACCTTGAATAGTTTTTTCACAAAATAGATGTTTGCATTTTTTGATCAGGAATTACCCCAGGTCACCCTACAATATAAAATAGAATATTTCTGCTCTTGAAAAATATATGGTAATATTAAATTGGAAATGTCATTAAATTAAAAACATTAAAATTTACTTTTTTAGTTGAAAACAAATTTAGTGTATGCGCTTTTCCAACAATTTGCAAATGATAGACTTCTTGTTAGTTGAAGATAATGGCTTTATTGTCATTTAAGTGTTCATAATGTTTTCTGAAAAATAATATTTTGAATAAAATGTGGGTACTGTACCATCAGACCCTTATCTTATTTCATTTTAACTGATAAATTTTGTAGACGTTAAATGCCTTATTTGCTTTAGCTTTTAAATTTGTTAATATCCTATAATAAATGTTCAATATCAATTATTGTAAAAGTATTGCAAATACATAATGAAATTTTTTTCCTTTTTCATAGGTCACAAGGACTAGTTCTAAGTATCATGAGTAAGAATTATTAAAACTTATTTGGTTGTAAATTTATTTAGTTATAAGAACATTCTATTTGTAGGTAATAAATAATTTATTTTATCTTTTTGATTTTGATATTCTGATGTTTTTTGTTTCATGGAAAAAAAAAAATACTTAAAAATCAACTTATTAAAAATCAACTTTGTTCCCTTATATAATGAAAAAATTTGTTTATTTTCAGTGTTATTTTCCTTAACAATTTATTTGCTTTTATTTTTATCATTTACTAAACAGGAGATAGATTTTAAAGTCCCAGGATAAAAGTTTAATTTAACCCTTTTCCTCGAAACATAAAAAGTCCTATTTTTGTATTTTTTTAAATAAAGCCTTTTACAGAATTGTAGCTTACACTTTAATTCTTGGAATGTTTTTTTTTTTAACAAACATTATAAAAAATTAAATTCTAGTTACATCAGTGCTTGCTTCTCCAGAAAACTAAATACTCACTTGTTTATATTATTATTTACTTTACATAAATAAGGAAATTCTCAGAAGTTTTTGGTCATCATTATATCAAACTCTTTTTCAGTAATGTTTCAAGATCAGAGCTTTACAATGTTCTGCAATTTTTTCTAGATGATAGCACAATATACAAACAAAGCCTATAAAAGAAATACTGGAATAATTTAAAATTGTAGCTTTTCATTATATGCCCATGAAGTTTTAAAAGTTGTATAAAATTTATTTCGTATTTTAAATTAGTTATAACATTGTTTTATTTATTTTATATTTTTACAGGTTATCAGGCCAGAACGTGCAATATTTACAAAGGAGTATTGTAGATACAATGCATTTTCAAAACAGTTTACCGCGTCTTCCGATTCCTGAGCTTGAAAAAACATGTGAAAGGTATATAAATTCAGTTAAGCCTCTCCTCACTGCTGATGAGTTGCAAAAAACAATAGGAATCGTTGAAAATTTCAAATCCTCTCCTGGAAAAGGTACAATATATAGTTTGCAAAAGGTTCATTTTTTAATATTTGAAAAAATTAAGGAGAAAAGCTCATTTTTTACAGGGTGTGTAGCATTTTTAAAAAGTGCTTAAAGGTGCTTATTTTCGACTTTCGGTTTTTAAAAGCCCTCAAAGGTGCTTTTTTTCATGTTTTCATGCAAAGGTGCTTTTTTCACCATATAAATTTTTGCTTCGAATTACTAAAAAAGTCTGTTTTTCACATTGTACTATTTAATGTTTCATAATTCATTCAACCACAATCCATTTCAGCGTCCTTTAGGTCCATAGCGTATGAAAAGCGCCAATCATTTTATGAAATACCTGCAGGTTCGAATACTGAGTTGGATTCGGTGGGAAGGATTCATTCATTCTCATGAGCAACTCTGAAGAGAGATAATCTTTTTAAATAATTGTTAAATTAATTATTTCTAATTTGAATAAATTTTTTTTTTACATAATTGTGTAAAAGTGCTTAAAATTTTTTTTGAGTTCTTAAAAAGTACTTAAAAGGTGCTTATTTTTTGCTGAAAAATTTTACTACGCACCCAGATTTATTAAAGTCATAATTAACCAAAATGATATGCAAGATAAATCTCGGGGTCTAATGACAATTTTGTTTTGGTATATATATATATGTGTGTGTTCGTATGTGTCTTATACTGGTGTCTGTCTATCTGTCATTATATTTTTTATTTATGTAGTTGGAAGGCTTTCAAAATTGGTGGACTGCTCAACTAAATAGAGCAGAGAAGATTGTGCTCCGGAAAAAAGCGGATTTCCGGATTTTTCGATAACTATGTTCCGGAAATCCAGGGTACAGAATTTTCAAGAAATCATCGATCACACTTATGCATTAAAAAATCTTGTATATTTTATTTAAAAATATTAGAACTAAAATTTATACTTGGCATCTCTTTCATTTGAAAATATTTTTTCTGGTAGACTAATAAATGTGATTAGAGATAAAAATAAACTTATACATAATTATTGATTTAAATTATGCTGCATATAATTTATTTAGAATTTCATGTTGTGAAAATATCAATGATTTAAATTTATAAAGACATTAACTTTTTTAATTGAGTCATTAATGATTTTACTCAAGAAATTTTCAAGATTTTTGAGTGGGGCTCACAATCACCCCTGCGAACACATAATTTATTTTTTGAAGTTTCCGAATAAATTTTGTGATTTCTTAATTAAAAATAAAGACATATTAATTGTGAAATATGCTGTTACATTAGGCTGCAAATAGTTAGCTTGTAGCTTAATGTTGTAAACTATGGATAGTTTACTGAATGTAAACAACAACAAGCTTAATAAAACCAGATGAGATTTAGAAAACCTCTGGTGTATCCCTCCTCTCTTATGTTTGCTTACGAGGCGAAATGCTCTAGGAAGTTTTATTATTGTGATTTGTGTTTAAATTTATGCTTAATTTTACCATTTATAAGACTTTTCCGTAATTTATAAATTTGAACAGGTTATGAGTCTAAACCAAATTTAACAAAATTAATATCACAGCCTAAATAGAGTGAAGGGTTGGCCATATTTTGAGTTTTATCCCTTATTTGACTTCCCATATACAAAATGATGACTGGTGTATGCTGAATCTGCGAGGTCACAAAGTCCTCCTCTTAAAACTGACTGTGACGTATCTGTGTAGTGCAAGTCTAATTCTTGGTCATAGATGCCGCCTTTGGAAAACAAGAAGCACACCCCTCTGCCTTGTTACTATGGACAAGGGTCATAGGACAACAACAACATCGACTACTATTTTCCTTCTGCTATTGAATTTTTTCATATTCAATTAATACATGTGCGGCCCTTGCAGTTTCCTGAATTATTATCGTGGCCTCTGGATGGCAAAAGGATAAAGACCTCTAGATCAGTGGTTTCCAACTTGCAAAATGCCGGGGGCCTCATTAAAAACACCAGTCAAATGGTGGGCCGCAACTTTATCAAAATTTTATATAGAACTCTTTTATGTTTGAAGGAACAATAAATATTACTGTTGGATTTTTATCAAGTTGTACAAAACAAAAGTATTGAATTACAAATTTCACAGAAACAAAGAAATTAGGGGTTTTTTTTAACGAAGAAAAGTACCTTAAACCCATATAGATTTTTGCGAAAATTTTCCGCAAAAAAATGACAACTATATATTTTAGTTTGCAGGCCACAAAAAAGACTGGATATGGCCTGCGGCCGGCCAGTTGATAACCACTGCTCTAGATTAATATGCTTACTTGTAGATTTTATAATATATCGATCTTACTTTACATATATTGTAAAATTGATTATCTATAATCTGGAGTAATAGAATTTTAAATCAAATTTGTGAAATGCTGAATAAAATATCGAAGTATAAATTCTGCTGACATTTAAAATATAATAGCAAAATCTTCCTAGAAAATGGGAAAAGTTAACAACTATGTTATTTATAGTTAATTCCAAGAAAATTTCTCCAAGAAGTTGCTTTCTATGTCCTTTTAATATAATATGTAAGAATAATTGTAGGTGCTAATTTATGATTCAATCAAAATAGGAATGTCATTCTGCAAAATGGAAATTTTTCCCCTCCCAAAAATATTAGTTTGTGATGATCTTGAATGTTAAATTGGTCTTTTCTTCTTGGATATATAATTGATTTTGAAAAGTGAATTAAGCATAAAATATAATTTTTTTAATGAAATGTAATGATTTATTCTTTTTTTAAAATATTTATTCTTCTTTTTATTTACAGAGCTTCAAGAGGAGTTAAAATCTGTTGATGCAAAAAACAAGCATACTAGTTACATATCAGGTATTTTTTAAATTTCTTTTATTTGTGGTTTCAAATGATTTTTTTTTCATGTTGAAAAGCTTCATAATTAATAATTATTTTAAAGTATGCTTCATTAAATTGATCTATACTAATGATACTGAGGTGTATAATATGATATATATTGATTGGTTGATTTAATTGTATTTTCTATGTTAAAGCTCAATATTTACAGCAGCTGAAGCTTAGACCATTAGTCGTCCTATGCTTCTTTATTCAGCGCTTTTGCCAAACTGTGCTTTGTGTTAGTACTGATTTATAAGAATAAATAGATGTTTTTACCTTAAAGTTTCTTGCATACATGTTATATATTTAAAATTACACAAAGTTTATCAATATATTTTTTGCAGAAGATCGATTTTATTTTTACTATTCTGTCAAAATTAAAATTTTTAGACTTAATTATTAAAAAAACTGCATTTGTGATACGACATTAATTTTAACGGAGAATAAATGTTTTTCAGATTGACTAAATGCTGCTCTTATTTTTGATCTGTTGCAAATTGTAGCATAAAGTAAAATTAAATGTGTCCATTACATCTCTTTACTGCTATCGACTTAGATCTCTTAATGTAATATGCTTAATTTATTCTTGCAATATTATTGCGATAATTTCAACTTAACACGTTAAAGTGTAATCCATGAATAACTTGTCTCCTCTTAAACTCTTGTTGCACAAAATATGAAGTTGTCTATTCCTTATAAGATAAGTAATTGCGTGCGGCATTTTAGAATTTTCAGGGCCTGTGCTAAGTACTTAAAATTATTGGCCATAGATAAAAAATATTAGCCAAATTTTAAAACTTTTTAACAAAAAACAAGTCTTTGATTATTTTTCCCATGGAAAACTTCAAATCAAAATATAAGTATACTATGAATTAAACTATTTTATAAAATGTAAATTCAAATCAAGAGTCATTTTACAGTTGAGGAGGCTGTAGAAAAATTTTGAAGTCTTTAGAAGAATTTCGGGTTACTTTTTCACTGCCAGCTGAGTGCAGTATCTATCATTGTATTTATCATTGAAGAGTGGCAATCTATAAGATAAAATCATAGTTAAATTTTTTTATTTTAGCAACCCTTTGAGTTTTTGAAATTCTACGGTAAGTTTATTTTAATAAATAGTATGTTATTTTTATGGGAAAACATATTATTTTCTAAAATAGTTAGATGATAATATGCATCTTGTTGCTACTTAATCTGTTTCATTGACAACTGTAGGTAAGAATTTTGACACAACAATGAACATGTTCATCTGTATTTTACTGTAGTTTGTTTGATGCTTAAATAATCTCCTTTGTTGGTTACATTATCTGGACTTAATATAATTCTAATTGGTTTTGTGAGGTATTTTACAGAAATTATACTGTAATCAAATAAAAAATACAGGATTTGTTCAGGAAAATTCATTTTAACTTAAATTTCAGGATTTAGGAGAATATATATATATTTTTTTTTGGTAGAAAAAATGGTTTTCGAGTAATTTTGCCGAAACACAATTTGTTTTGACTAAATTATGATTTTATTGCCTTTATAGAAGTGGCAAAGGCTTAGCATGGGCTCTGATTTTGGTGTATTTTCTTTCAAAAATTTTAAATTTATATTTCTTTAAGGTTAATTTAACTCATTGTTTGCAGGTTTATTTTTTCATAATCCACAGGTAAAACTTTATCAAAAATAGTGGAACTTTTATTTTAATTGAGTACATATTCTGTAACATCTTGCAACTTTGTTAATTTTTTGTTCAATTTTTTAGGTCCATGGTTTGATATGTATCTGAAATCTAGAACTCCTCTTGTTTTAAACTATAATCCTTTCTTGTCTTTTAAAGATGATCCTAAATCTGAATTCAACACACAAGTAAATTGTTTTAACTGATCTTTTTTTTGTTGTTGTTGGTTTTAAAAATTTTGTCTCATAAAAAAACTCATTTAGTTTCTTTTAATTTTAAGATAATTGTAAAAACTTTATTTCATAAATTTTGTTTGCATACAATAATTTTTCTTAGATTTATATTACTGTTATGAAATAGTTTTTTTAAACCGGAAACTGGGCATTTGAAACCACTGAGCATTAGGCCAAAATGTAGATGCAATCTAATAGTCTTCTAAATTTACTGATTTTATTAGAACTCTATGAATGAAGTCTGTGAATTTTCTAAGAAAATCTTTTGAATTACTGTGACGAAAAATACTACAATACATGCTTAGGATATATTTTGCAATTTACTCTCACATTAAAAAAAATCTCTGCTTTGATTATTAAAAATAAATGCTATAGGCTTCATGTTGTTTCTAAAGATTTTAGTTTCTACTATGGAACTATGAAAAGGTTTTAAAAACTAGGTTTTATTTGAAAATTGTTTTATAGTTCATTATTATAGTTCATGCTCCTTGCATGAAATACCTTGTGCGAAATTTAAGATATCAAAATAAATTTGATTTTAGAAGTTCAAAAGTCATACATTTCTACAGCTCTTTTTAATTAAATCATATCTATTGTAAAAAGTATGATTTAAATTCAAAAATTTTATGTGAATTATTTTTTTAACTTTTAAGGATAATTAGAAACATATCTCGATATTTTGTGTTAGTAAAATTAACAATTTAATTTGTAATATGATGTGTCACTTAATTGTATAGATTAAATTACCCATGTTAATGAAATTATCCTTTTAATAATATAGGTAATTACTTTGAACTTCTTAAATATGTATTTTAGACAAAGGTAGATTTAGGGATTCGATTATCATCAGATAAGCCACACTGCCACAATTTTAGCCTCTAATAAGGATAAATAAGGCATATTAAGCACAAAAAAGACTGAAAGCAAAACAAAATTTGTGACATGCGAAAGTTAACTCAAATCTTTCTAACGTAAATGTGTGAGCTCAAAAAGAAAGTGGAAAATGCTTACTGGCTGCAAGCTGAAAGGATAGGGAAACACTATATTTTGATCGTGCCGTGATGGTGACCTCATCAATAATTTTTCTCTTTTTCTCAATTAACATGGTTCGCCCACTCATCCATTCCCGAAAATAATCTCTTGCAGTTGTGACTTTCAATTTCCATTTGAGCTTTATATCTTTTCCTTGCTGCATGATTTTCTCTTTTTGCTTCGTATGATTGTTTTAAGCCAAGAACACATTTTTCCAAATCTCCGCAGAACGCAAACAAACACTTAATTATTCTCAAGTTTTTTGTTGCACATTTTTAATTGGCGCCATGCAGTCCCGCATTAATCAAAAACTTTTCTTACCACACCATATTTTGATAAAATTTTTTAGTAAAATCTGAAGAAAATGTACCATTTTCCGAACAAATTGATATTAGTCTGCTATTTTAGAAAATTTTCGTTAACATTTATTTTTGACTGAATCCACGTTGATCACAGAGTTCACATGAAAAGATGTGTAAAAATGAAATTGCCAGATATGCCGTGCGTCACGATGATGTAACTTTCAAATACAGATAGGCTGTGGTGTATGTACTGAAAATTTCTGTGCTATTGTTCTTCACATGTTCAATAAGAAATATTTTGTTCTATTGTTTTGGCTGTCAAAAGTGTAAGGTTAAAATGTATGTCAATTCGAACACGTTTTTTCCTTTATTGTTTTAAACAAAGTTTAATGTTAAGAAAGTATTTAAAATGTGTGCATAACTTTTTCTTTCATAAAATAAATAAGTTTTTCGCATAAATATTTTTGATTTTAACTAGACATATTTCTTGTTTTTAGATTGCAAAATTCAATGATTATTCCTTTTGAAAACTTGTTTTATTCTTTATTTTTGCAGTTGTTACGAGCGACAAACATGGTTTTTTCATCATTAAGGTTTATGAAATCTCTTCATAATAATCTCTTAGAGCCAGAGGTGTATCATTTGAATGCTGAAAAAAGTGATACACAGTTTTTTAGGAAAACAATGAGGTATAGATGATTTAAACACTGCTTTACAATTAAATATACGTTTTTAATAATCTGTAATTGTATTTTAATCATTAACAACATTGACCTCTATTGTTGAAATGAGGAGCTTATAAGCAAATGAAACTGAAACAAATTTTAGTTTTCTATGGTAAAAAAAAAATGCTTCCAATGCAGCTAAAACTCTTCAAAAGGTATTCCTCTGTCAATGCAATTCCTACAAAATATTTAATTTAAAAACTGATTATCCTCGCAGGCAGTTAGATTTCTATGACTTAAGCATGCAAAAGGTTATACAGGGTATCTGCGCACCTGGAAAGTCATGAAAAATCATGTAATCAAAATCATGGATTTCGGCATTGAACAAAATTTGTCTTGAAATGTCATGATTTTCAACAAATTTTTAAAAAAAAATCATGAAAAGTCACGGGTTTATGTCTCCCCAAAAAATCTAATTTTTAAAATGGAATTTACCTCCCCCCCCTCCAATTTCACAGTGTTCTGATGTTCCAAATATCTAAATTTGTTGCAAAATCTCCACTCATTGTCCCCACTCAAAATGAAAGAAAGAACATCATTTCTAGAGCGAATTATCTTTTAAACTTCTGTGTTTTCAGAATTTTTTTATTAATTTTATTATTTTATCATTTAATATTCCAGTTTAGGCTTTTTATATTACACTCATTTTTAAGAAGAAATAAAACAGCTATAAATAACTACATATATCTGACAGTATTTAGTTATTTGCTTTTGTATTTTTTTCACTTATTTTACTGCTTCAACTCTTTCTTTACTCCGTATTTTAAGTTTAAAATCAGTAAATATGAAGATGCAGAGTATAATAGTTTTGGTTATACAGTTGAACTCGTTTATAACGAGCTCGGATTTAACGAGAACTCGGATTTACCGAGGGAAACGAGAATATTTGGTTGGATCAATGTTAAGTCTATGGAACAGAAGTCGCTTTTAACGAGCAAGACTTTAGCGAGCAATATTTTTCTGTCTTGCAATATTTTTTTCAAAATNCTTCAACTCTTTCTTTACTCCGTATTTTAAGTTTAAAATCAGTAAATATGAAGATGCAGAGTATAATAGTTTTGGTTATACCTATCATTTCAATTAGTATTATTATAATACTTTCTTAAATTTAATGTTGTGTTTTTTGTGGAGAAAATAGTAACTTCGGTAAGTCAGGAAAAATTCTTGGAATTATTTATGAAAGTCATGGATTTGAAAATCTAAAACGTACCCTGGTTATAGAACATCATGCAAATGTTTGAACAGATATGGCAACTACGTAGGAAAATAGAGAAATGTGTAAGAAGTTAAAAGACTTAAAAAATTTTGGGGGAAAAATCTGCGGTGATTTATATGTTGAAAAACTATGTTACTTTGTGAATAACTCCTCGTACTCAAAAAGTAAGATATTTTTTTCAATAATATATGTTTTTATAATTTTTTAATAAGAAATTGTTCATTTTAAACTCAAAAGACAAGTGTAATTGTTTTGTAATATATTTTAATATCAAGAATAAGACATAATTGAAGAATTAGTAATAAAATTTATGTCACCAGTTACAAAAATCAGGGAAATTTGATAGAATGGTGGAAAACAGCCTCAGACATTTAGTCTGGGGAAGTTCTCATGTCAGTAGAACAGTTGCAATTTTCAGAGCATGGTTTTAAAAGTTTTAAATACTTAAGCTGAAGTAGTTTTCTGTATAAATGGTATATTTTAATGCTTTTTACTAATTAATAGCTTTTCTTTGATTTTCAGGTTGATGCCTAAACGATTTGCATGGTATGGGGCTTATTTGTTCAAAGCCTTTCCACTTGATATGAGCCAGTTCAAAAATTTATTTTGTTCAACAAGGATACCCCATCTAGGAAAAGATGAAATAAAATCATTCCCCGATTCTCGTCACATTGCTGTATTAAGGAATGGAAATATTTATGTATTTGATGCAATTGATGGACATGGTAAAAAAGATAATTTCTCTCTGGAATTGCTATCTTATAACTTTTTAGTTTTTTAAAATAGTGTGGGTTCTTACGGATCTCTCTTAATGTATCTATTTTCAGAGGTTTGCTGTTCTGTGAGTTTAATGTTTTATTTATCCTTTGCGCTATAATATTTTAGAGTATTTAGAATCTACACCATTTTTCTTGAGTATTAAGTGTTTTGCATTTGAAATTAAACTGGTCGAATTTTTTTTTAATTAAACATATTATTTGGTTTTAGGTGATATAATTCCACCATCTCACATTTCCAGCTGCATAAATTACATTTTATCTGACACCCAGCCATCCTCTAAGCATCCCGTTCCTGCACTGACATCTCAAGAGCGAGATACTTGGGCAAAAGCCAGAGAGCATTTGGTGAAAATTGGTAATTCTGAACAGTTGCAGCTAGTAGACAGTGCTATTTTTCTGCTTATTCTCGATGATGAAAATTTTGACGCTGAGAAAGACCTAGTTCCTTATGCACGCCAAATGCTTCATGGCCACTCACATAATAGGTGCTTTTTTTCTATTTCCTTATTACTCTGAAAAATCTTGTTGTAAGGTACATACTTTGAAATATTTGTTTGAATTATTTTTAATTAAGTAATCACCCAATTATGCATGGAGTTTAGTGGCACGACAACCACAGGTAAGGGAATTATGCAGATTAACTGTAAAATAGTAAAGAAAAATTTTTTTTGATTATTTTTTATTTTATTGTATTAAATCTCCTCTTCAAAATTGGTAATTTTTTCTACAACATTTTGTTAATGCTGAAAAAGAATTAATAATTGGCATAATTTAGTAAAAAGTAAAGAATGACTGATGTATCAAAATATATTTGAGCAGAGTCTAATTCAGGTAAAACATTGTGAAGCAAAATCTCACACATATAAAATATTATTGGCTAGAGATGAAATACTAATAAAATTTTAAATCCTTATTTCTTCTTGTTTGATTTGACAGCCCTATGTGAGCCAAGGCCTTCTTCAGTATTTTTTTCCATTCTACTCTTTTTCTTACCAGGGTGTTCCAATTGTTCACTCTTAGAGCTTTGAAATCCTCAACCAACCTTAGCGTGTGCTAACCTCTGGTTGGGGTTGCAAGAGGTTTAAAATTAAAGTATCTGGATGGGTCCATGAGGTAGTTTCGTTCAGCAAATAAAAATTTATGTCTACTTGTAGCATTTTTATAAGCAAGATTTCATGCATAAACCAGATCGACAAAGCAAATAATATGCTCATCGATAATCAAGAGTTTCCTGTATGTTTTTTAATTTTAACATATTGGAAAAGATGGAAGATGAGATTCTGCACGGATCCGTGCGGCAGTTTTGTGCAGCAAATAAAAATTCATGTTTACTTATAGCATTTTTACAAGCAAGATTTTATACATGAACCAGATCGACAAAGCAAATAATAAGCCCATCGATAATCTAGAGCTTCCTGTATATTTTTAAATAACATATTTTAATATTGTTAATGTATTTATAGTAGGGTTTCTAAACCAGAAGGAAGAAATACAGAACAAATCGGAAAACAGAGGGTAGTTTAAATTATCTTTACACCTGGGAATTTATATAGGGAACTAAAGTTAAAGAAAATTGGGGGAAGGAAGATGAAAGGATTATATTGAATGAAATTAAATTCTATAAAAAAATATGATTCTTTAAATCTGAAATTGGAAAAGCATTTTTTGGTGTTTTAATTCTTTTTTGTGTGATTTTCAGGTGGTTTGACAAGAGCTTCTCGCTCATCATCACCAAAGATGGGAAAGCCGCCTTGAATTTTGAGCACGCCTGGGGCGATGGTGTGGCCGTCATGAGGTACTTCAATGAGATTTACAAAGACTCAACAGCTAATCATTTTGTTGGACCAAAAACTTTGCCTGCCAATATTGATCCTTCTTCGCTGGTGAAAAGGTTAGGTTAGTGTTGAGTAGACATTGTTGTACTGATTTTTTTAATTGATATTAATGACTTGCTTTAAGCCGTGTTGGTTATGGGGATACAGCGCTCGCCCTCCAGAGAGGTGAACCAGGTTTGAACCCCAGCCATGGCTGGTGGATACGAATTCTGCATCCGTCTCGCACTGGCCACAGTGCTGAGGTAAAGTATTGTCAGTGGTAGACGGATCATGGGTTAGTGGCATCAGGGTAACGTCAACTTAACGCTGACGCCCAGATAAGGCGCTTGTCCTAAGAAACCAGGCCTTAAGCTATATTTTTAAATTTCATTTAGTAGAATATAAATAATGTTATATTTTCTATTAGTTATTTAGTTTAACAAAGATGTATAACACAAACTGACTTCTCACAACTGTAAAATTTCATTAACACAATAAATACCAATGGTAAGCGTGCACAAACACGTTAGTATACGAAACTACTGCTTGTAGTTAGTGTTTCAAAGTCAGTAGCTTTACCAGTGCCATCAATGCAGTTTCTCATGGCAAAATTTGCAAGTACAAGAAATTCGTACAGCTACCAACATTGAAATATTTTCAATCACTCTATTATCCCATTTTTAAAATCTTTTTTAATATATTTTTTACGATTTTAATATGAGTGAAAAATAATTTTAAGTTTTGATTGTCTCTTAGATTTCCAGATTGATGACCAACTGAAATCTGAAATTAAGATGGCAGAGGAGAAATTCAATGAGCTCACTTCTACTTTGCAGCTAGATGTTATGCAACACAATCTCTTGCATAGAGAGTGCATTAAAAGTTTCAAGCTCAGTCCTGACTCCATCGTACAACTTGGATTACAGGTTTCTATACTTTTGTTATTTTGAAACCTAATTTTTGCATCATCAGATAACCCTGTGGCAGAATCGCAGCGGCGTGGTGACATTGTCGCAGAACGTTACACAGCTCTTGCAGAAAGATTTTTCTTTTGGAAAGTAAAAAAAAAATATTACTTTTCTTTTTTACAGAAATTTGCACGTAATATTTGAACCATGCATTTAGATAATAACTTTTTGATGCGCTTAATTTACACCGATAGTATCGGATATCGATGTAATGTTTCGATTGTATATTTTTGACTATATTATTATTGATTATTGAATTTCACGCGGATTTTAAATACCCCGATACATTTTAAACAATATGGAAAATTCGAATAGTGCATTTGAGTACCATTTACTTTATAAGGCAATAATTCTACTGAATTTTCGGCAGTTATTGCTATTGATTTCTCCATAGTTTTTAAGTCCAATATTTTTTTTAACTATATTATTTATTACAACAACCTAATCTCCTAACAAAACACGCATTTAAGAAATCCGTTTCGCGTGATTTCGTTGTCTATCTTTTTTTCAGCAATTACTACTGCATATTTCATGATTTTTAATGATTTTTTTTTACTGTGATGAACATTTACAAAATCTGAAGAAGGAAATACTTTGTGCGTTCCCCCTCTCCCCTAACAAAATATGAGAATATCACCCATAATATTAGAATAAAATATTATTACAAGTTCAATTTTAAAAAATTTATGAAGTTTTTTTTTGTAAACACAGCGCGTTTCATATTTTAAATTAGTAACATATAATTTCGTTGTTATTAAAAGTATCTTGCACTAGAATTGACTGTTTTTTACCATAGATTGTAGAATGAATTGCATAGCTATGTTCTTTATGAAAGGCAGAAATGTCTGAGATAGGAATGTTAGAACTACAAGTTTTTTCAAGAAGAAAATGAAGTGCAATACCTTTAGATGTCATCGATAACAATGCTGATTGAGCCGTGATGGCCGTTCACTTTCTGAATTTTTGTTATAAAAATACCTAATAAAGATAGATAATCAAACTGGTAACTTTTAGTTTCACATCTCTCGAACTCGGAACTAAATTTTTTGTAATTTCTATTTCTGCTTTAGAAAAAATTCTAAGTTTTGTTTGCATCTCTCAAAATTTCTGCAATTATCCTTTTTTAGAAAAAAACTTTAAATCCCTGTTTTTTTATTTATTATTTTTTATAAAGAAACTGGATTAAAAAGACAATTTAAATATCAGATTTTCATATTTGATTCAAATCAATAACATTTTGCTTCTCTGTATATATATGTTACTGTGAATGACCTGAATTGTTGGTTGTTGACTCCCACCGGTGAATGTTGAAAATCACATAGTCGCTATGGTAAGTGTCCAAAATATATACTAGGTCTAGTTAAGTGCCACTGCCTGGTATACATTTGCCCGGTAAGCCCTACATCAATGTCTTTTTAAGGTCAAGTGCCATTTCCAAGTATGCATTTAACCATTACTTGATACCGAAACACTGATGTTTCTCCTAATCTATCCTCATCCTCAGCAAATATTAAAATATTGAAAAAATATAATAATAGCGACGAATAAATTAACATACCTGCCAATTCTCCTGTTTTTTTAACAAAGACTCCCGTATTTTACGACTTGCTCCTGTTTACCTTATTTGTTGAAGCAATAAAAAAAAATTTTTTTTTTTGGAGATAAAATATCCACTGATATCAAAAATACTTCTCTTATTCCTCAACAGATGGTGCTATTGCCAGTACTGCAGTATGTTGAGTGTTAATAGTTTAAGTAATTATAAATAATGGTTTTAAAAAATCTTCTTTAGATTAAGATTTCTATACAAAGATAGAATTAGATAAGATTTCTATTTCTATATTAAGTTTTCATTAGATTAAGTTTTTTTTTTTACTGCACTAAATGTAAGTGCTTATATAATTTCCAATTTTGAATTTTTCTTTTTGATTTGCATGATTATGCATGATGCATCAAAACTTTACTTGTAGCGTAAAAAATGTCGCTAGTAAAATCTCTGTTATTATATTTCTTCAATGTTGGCAGGTATGGATTAATATCAAATCGGATATTACAAATATTTTTGACATTCACCAAAGCGAGTACGTGATTTTCACCGGTGAAAGTCGACTTTCTCTTGATTTTGGTTATTTGCAGTAACATATATATGAATGTTTGCATAGTTTGCTTTTGATAACATGTTTTAGATGGCCTTTTACAAACTTCATGGCAAATTTGTTGCAACCTATGAATCCTGCAGTACTTCTGCATTCAAACATGGTAGGACAGAGACTGTGAGACCCCTCACCACAGCCACCAGAAAGTGTGTGGAAGAGTTTCACAAGAGGAATACTACAGACTTGAAAGGGTTAATGGTGGAATGCACAAAAGTGCACAATCAACTCACTAAAGAAGCTGCAATGGGTAAGGATGTAGTATTTTTATCCTTTCTATTTGCCAGTTTCATTAACCCACATGGTGCTTATCATTTTTCAAAAGTGCTTATTTTCGATTTTCGTTTTTTAAAATCTCTTAAAGGTGCTTAATTTTCCCTTTTCAAAAATGAGATTTTACTTCTTTTCCATGTCAATTTTCGCTGCATATTATGTAAACTCGTGGTTTTCACAGTTCATTCAACCACAATCCATTTCGGCGTACCGTCGGTCCGTAACGTATGATAGCACCAATCATGTTACTACATATTTGATGAAATACTTGGGAGTCCACATGTGTGTCTACTGAGCTGCATTCGGTGAGCTTCTTGCACTCTCATGTGCAACTTTGCAAGATATTCTTGATTTCAGGTTTTATTTCCCACCCTCTGAAATCGAAACGAAAAATCTCTCGATCTTTCTATGGTGACTGATATGATCAATACAGCCTTTCATCCCTTCAGTGGGTCGATAAATGAGTACCAAGCAAGCTTGGAAACTAAACACTGGGGGGCTCCGCTTTCGGCTGACCTCCAAACCGGAACATCTGCTCCTGCACCCCAGAGCCCAAAGTCAAGAAAACTTAGATGGGCACAGTAGTCCTTGGCCCTCTATGGGCTGTCGCACCACTGAGTTTAGAATGTGATCAAGAAGAAAGAATTCTTTGTCAGAAACTAGTTATTTTATCATGAACATGTAAAGTCTTTGAAAATTATTTTGCATTTTTTTAATGTATATAGTGCTTAAAAATATTTTTTGAGTGCTTAAAAAGTACTTTAAAGGTGCTTATTTTTTGTTGAGGGATTTGGCTACGCATCCTGACCCATTATAAGGTTGTGGGAAGTATCCTTTTCATGAATTTTTAAATGTTGACTGAAAGTTATTTTCTTACATATGATTTGCACTGTCATTTGCTGATGACTTCAGAAAATAAAACTTAAAAAAAAAAAAAAAAAAAAAATGTCACTAAAGGAGTTGCTATGGTATGGATATTTATGTACTATTTTAATTCTTTTCATTTGCCCATATTTTATTTTAATGTAAGTATTTTATTTATGTGTACATTAACCTTTTAACTGTCAAGCTATTTTGGTGATTAAGGTACATAAATTGTCTATTTTTTTTTATTGCAAAAATCAAATGCTTAGTGCAAAATAAATTACACTTAAAAGTTAAAAATTAATATTTTAAATTGCATGCATAAAAGTTTTAAAGTTTCGTATAACCACATTATTTTCTAAAAATTAATTTAATTATTTTCTAAAACAATAAATCATTTACAGGGGTCTGTCCAGACATTTTGTGAAAGGTCTGTTTTTGTAAAATTGTGAAAAAATTACTCGTAATTTGTGAATATAAAATAAACGTTAAGACACATTCTTTCAACCAGGGTCCTGCTTTTATGAATTTGTGCAAATAGGGTCCTGTTATTACAAAAAACTTTTTCAAGGAGTTTTTAAATAGTGAATAGATACAAGATTATGCTCAACACTGTAAAACTATAATTAAAAAAAATTAAATTTTCAAAAATAAACAGCAATTGCTGCTTCTAAATTAGTGATGCAACATACAAATATATGATATTTAGCCTAAACTGCTGAGCGCAGAATATTCATTTCGGATGAATATTGGAAGAAGCGTCTGCCGAAGACAAAACTTAATTCGTTTACATCCATTTTTATTTTTTTCCTCTTGGGAAGGGTTTATTCGATTAACAAAACAATTATGAAGATTTACGAATTTTTGAAGGGCCCGACTAAAAGAAAAATCATTTTCTGAAGGGTTCGTTTTTAGGTTAAAATGTTTTGTGAAGGGTCCTTTAATGGACCGAAATTTCTTCTAAACAGACCCCTGATTTATATAACTTTTCAAAGAACTGGACGCCATTTTGTAATAAAAATGTTGAAATTATTCTATGTTGTTTAGGCCAAGGGTTTGATCGCCATCTCTTTGGATTGCGCATCATGGCTGAAAAATTGAATCAGAAAGTTCCTCATCTCTTTGAAGATCCATCTTTCGTTAAAGCCAATCACTTTGTCATCTCCACCTCTACTCTTTTTGGCTTTTATTTCAGTGGTGGGGGATTTGGGCCAGTGGTCAAAGATGGATTTGGCATCGCGTATGGTTTTCTAGACAATCAGCTTGGTTGTTTAGTCAGCTCTTACAAAACACATCAGGATGGTGCTGCATTCGTGGATGCTCTGCGGTCAAGTTACGATGAAATCTACAACTCGCTCTCAAAAAGATAACACATTGTTTTCTGTAATTCCTGTCAATTTTAAATTTAGGACATTGAATGCTTGCTTTTTAATCCTGTATGATACGACAACATCTACAACTTGTTCTCCACATTTTCTATAATATCCATTAATTTTAAATTTAGGATGTTATATATATTTTAGGATATTATGTATGTTTGTTATTATATATAATATTTTAAATCTTGTATGACAAAGTGCATAGTACTTAAGCAATTTTATCGTAATTTTTATTCAATATCTATCTTTTTATGCCCACCATAATGTAATTGATGAATTTTATATTTATAATTTCCTATTGAATAAATGCAGTATTTTTTATTATTATTATGTTTGTTTTTGTTCTGTAAATGCCAACTTTTACGTATTTGGCATAACATTTTATTTCTATATTTTAAGTAAAATATATGCTTTCTATATATTCCTTGCATTTATAAACTTAATTTATTATCTTATTGACCACCATTATTTAAAAAAAAAAATTAAGCATATATATTATTATGTAATAGTGTCATGGTAGTCCACACAAGCTTTTTCAATATACAGCGTATGTTTCTGCTTAAATTTGTAATTAAAATTCTATATTACTGCCACTGGGAAAAATCATCCTTGAAAGGATTTAAAGTTGGCTGGTATGAAATTCAAAAGCATTACTTAAAAGTGAAATGTGCAGGGTATCTGCACACCTGGAAAGTCATGAGAAATCATGGAAAGTCATGAATTTTGGTATTGAACAAAATTTGTCATGAAATGCTATGATTTTAATTATTTTTTTAAAAAAATCATGGAAAGTCATGGATTTAGGTTGCCAAAAAATTTAATTTTTAAAATGGAATTTACCCCGCTTCCTCCAATTTCATAGTGTTCCGAATATCTGAATGTGTAACAAAATCCCCACTCACAGTCATATTTTATTAAAATATAAAATGTTTTTATCATGTTCTTTAAAAGTTATGGTGTTATTTCAAAAAATGAAAGAAAAAACATCATTTCCAGAGAGAATTATCTTTTAAACTTCTGTGATTTCCAAATTTTTCCTATTATTTATTTTTTAAAAATTTTATCAATTTAAAATTCTAGTTGAAGCACGCCAGTTATTAGCGATTTTTTTTAATTCCGAAATGAGGACAGAAAAGTCAGGAGTATTTCTAATCTTTCGGATGAACAAGAAAAGTATCTTTAGAATGTAATTCTGCTGAAAAAAAAAATTAAAAAAAATTCATTTGCTTTTGTATTTTTCTCAGCTATTTCATTGCTTCAACTCTTTCTTTACTCTGTTTTTTAAATTTAATTTCTATAAATATGAAGATGCAGAGTATAACAGTTTTGATTATACATTTAAATTTTTTGTTGTGTTTTTGTCGGAGGAAATTGTAACTTCATTAAGTCTTGAAAAATTCTTAGAATTAATCATGAAAAGTCATGAATCAAATTTACACAATTTGTAAATCAAATTTACAGAACAATTTGTCTCTGCAAATCAACGCAAAATTTAAAACTTAAAAAAAAAAAAAAAAGCGTGAGAGCATCTTTAGAAAGTTGCAATCATCAATATCAATCTGCTATTTATTTATTAATAAACAAAAAAAGGCATTTGTTGAGAGGCCATACATATTTTTGACAATTTTGAACTCCTCCTCTCTTGTCAACAAAATGAAGCAAATCACAAACCTCTTTACTCATGCTTACCGTAAGAAAGTCACAACCCTTCTCAACTTGCTTTGACTTTTACTATAGTAATCTAATTTTTAGGACTAAATTCAAATAGTATGTGGCATTTAAGTTTTAATGTAATTTGTAAAATTTTGAGTAGAATATTTGTTAAGAAACTTTTGTGTTTTTCTTTTTGTGTTAAAAACTCTACCTCAAACTTTTCGAAGAAATTTTTTTTTTCATTCTGCAAGTTTAACTTTTATTCCAAATAGGACATTTTTTATTTTGATTTTTATTTAAATTTTTAAAATAAAGGTATTTTGAAATAGAAAAGATTTTTATAAAATTTTTGAAAATAAAGGTACAATTTTAATGTCTTACATAAGCAATACTCATACCCCCTCCCCCCTTGTCATATAAATATGCAAATCACAAACCCTTCCAACCAGTTAGGTATTTACATAATATTTGAACAGTTTCCTGAATATATATTGTACTAAACTTTATTTTTCGCTATTTACCCTATGTTATTTGTAATCAAATATCCGCATGATATTAGTATTTATAATATAAACAAAGGCTTTTTTATTTTTTTAGAAATTACGAATGGAGTTAAGTTTTTTTTCTTTTCCTTTTTTTTAACTTCATGAGTCCTCAAAAATGTTAGTAGAAATCTTCTAAGGGTGCAAGAAGGGAAAATATTCATAAAAATATTTCCAAAGTTGTTGATATTTTTGTTTCTGAGAAATTAATTTTATATGCCAGCATCAGAAATTTTCACAAACTATTTCAATAATTTATTAAATCCTACTACATGCTTCGACAAAAAATTTGCATTTCAATTTTGTGGAAAAAATAAAATAAAATTATGCTCCATTTAAACACGTCAGCACAAAAAAGAAACTATGAGTTAAATTTAAAAATGTAAATTTTGCTCTCTGGAATAAAGTAAATTTAGTAGAACACGTAAAAAGCAGAAAAAACGAAATATATATACGTAATTTGTGAAT
>NC_092205.1:95871117-95886626 GCF_043381705.1 Parasteatoda tepidariorum
CGTAATTCGAAGCTTTTTCCAAAATGCGAGAAATTCGCGAATTTTGAAATTAATTTATAGAATGCGCGAATTTCTCGCGGTAATCATTTTTTAATGCGAGAAAAGAAAAAAATATGCGAGATTCTCGATATATATATATATAACTATTTTGTTTCATTGAGTTTTGTGGGGAATGCAAGTCCTATGTATTTTTACATAAGGTTAATGTAGCTATTTTTTTTAACCAATGTTTGTATAACTGTTTTCAATATCGTGTAAGTTGCTATTCGATTTCTGTTTTACCATATGTACAAGTACTTTGTCAATGGAAGAATGTACAGAGGCTCCCAATTTTTTATCAAAATCCTAAATGGTCACCCTTCTTTTAGCAGAAATGTCATACATTAGGTTCAGTAGCATTTGTAAACATATTTACCAATGAAAAACTAATTATTTTGAAAATATTTAAAGTTAAGAACAAAATTTTTTTTCTTTGTGTTATCTATAATACTTTTAAAATTAGATTGTATATCAGACAGCTGAATTCACAGGGCTTGAGTGGCATCTAGTCTATTTCTAAATTAGTTTTATGGTATATATGGAATTGCAGAAAATGAATAAAACAAGTTGAATTATAGTTTTCGTTTTAAACTTGAAAAGAAAAAGAACTGTTAACTAAACGTTGAGAAAAATTTGATATCAGAAAAATCAAACTATCCGATTAGCATAAAAATCTGAAATAAAAAGGTAGATGAAACTTTTTTCCTCTAAGTTAAAAAGTTCAGTGGGAATAATGTAATTTTTATAGACGCTTATCCTTTTCGTAATTTATTCAATGTATCGTTATTAGAATAAATGTATAAATGCTTTGCTAATTTCTTAAAAGTAACTAATATTTAATTATTGATTACGCATAATTTTTGAAATTTACAATTATTATTATAACGAGCTAAGAAAAGTTTGCATTCTCGGAATTCTATGATTCCACGGAACACTTTTTAGGAATTGTTGTGAAGTCAGCTGCTGTGGCGTGTTATCTAATTGTTGTAGATGTAGTTCATTTACGTCGCACTAGAGCTGCACAATGGGCTATTGGCGACGGTCTGGGAAACATCCCGGAGGATGATTCAAAGACATGCCATCACAATTTTGATCCTCTGCAGAGGGGATGGCACCCCCGCTTCGGTAGCCCGACGACCTGCACGACGAGCACTTTACGGTAGTACAGTTTAACAAGGACCAATACCGCACACTCTCGGTCCCTATTCAGATTAATCCAAGTGGTTACCCACCCGCACACTGACCCCAGCCAATGATGCTCGACTTCGGTGATCTGCTGGGAACCGTTTCTTAATGATCTGTCCACTTCGGGATGGGTGTTATCTAAAGATTTCGCTTTTGTTAAGTTTGATTTTTTACAAAAGTTAAGAAACCTTGTAGTGGTAGAAATACTTTTATTAGCTTCAGCATTACAACATTCTCTTTTCAAAAACAAGCATTCTAAGAGTATGTGTTTCCATTGTCATCTGCAAACTTTTCTTCAGCTTTGATCTGAAAAAATTTAAGATTTTTGAGTGTTCATAAATTTTTTTATAAAAAGGAATTTTTTTGAAAGGAGATTGCAGAGAATACCCATATAACATATGTTAAATTAAGTCTTACATATTTTTTTCCTGCTGTTGATTTTAGCTTTGTCATGCACATCAAATGGATCCAAATTTATCGCCTGAAAAAAAAAACAAGATTTTACTAAGGTTTCCCCCTCTCTGGGGATATTTCTATATCGGTACCTGTTTGCACCAACAACCTTTGCAAAGGTGCCAAAAAGGGCTTTTATGGATGGTGTTTTCTACACCAGGGAACGCTGCAAGCTCCATACCGCCTATACTTCTGGGTTACTGTTTCCGTTGTATTTTAAAGCCATTTGATTCACAACGTGATCATTGTGCTTTGAGATTCTTGCAAACGTGGTATATGATTACTTATTACTTGTGCTTACAATGCTAAAGGTGCTAACACTAACGTAAGATGGTGCACAGCTTGCAACAAGAACAAACAGTAATAAACAAATGGAAAGAGACCAAATCAGGACTGCCAAAAAAAGCGAGTTATTCAAAATCTAGCAACCATGTCACCTTTTTTTAACAATATATCTATCAATAACTAAAACAAATTTTCGCTTCAAACTCACCAGAATTACTTAATAACATTAATCTCTTATGAAATACGGCAGATTTGAGCTCAGAAATTATCTAATTTACTTCTTTTATTGAGAACTAAATTAACTTTTTAACCGGAACTAGAGCAGGTATTGAGCTCAAGATTGTTATTGTTTACAATTATATTGAAAACACCATCCATTTGCAGAAATTAAAAAAGAATAATAATTAGCCTTTCACCCTTGCGTGGCTACGTCCCTTTCTTTATTTTGCGTGCTACTACCTGGTTGACGCTAAACTTGGCAATATTTTTGGCGCTGATACCAATACCGAAATACACCTTTTCTATGAGACATAAAATATAAAACTTTTTTTTTAATTATTACAATTGAACAATTAAGGGGACAAATGAACTATTAATATTTTTAATGTATAGATACTGAACAATTTCATTTTCTGTGTTTACCATTTATATTTTATACCCGTCGTTGAACAGCCGACCCAATTTTGGATCTCTACTAATGTTCAACTCCGTAGCCTTGTAATTTTGAACCAATCCAGAAGACGAGGAAACTTCTGGATCAGTATCCCCAGAGGTTTGATTTGTTGTGGGAACATGGATGACTTTGCGACTCTATAGATTTAGCGTGTATCAGTCACCATTTACTACACAGGGAGTCTTAGGCCGACGGGGATCGAACCCGCGATTTCTGGGACATGCCGTACCAACCAGACTGTCCCAGCCTTTACCATTTATACGTCAAGTTTCGGAGTAAAAAATATTGGAAATAAGCATATTGTTATCGAAATTTTTAAAATTTTTGGGTACAAATAAGGTCTAGAACAAAAAAGTTACAAGAAATAAATTATAATTTTTACTGCGAGTTTTTTTTTTTTACTTTTTCTGTCACCTTTTCTTATAAAGATGTTTTAAAAATTCTGATCGAACTATTTTCTTCGCTTGCGTTTTTTTGTTCTGAATTCATCATATTGTTCTGCTTCTGGTGCTTTCATAGAGCTACGTAAATCCACGCACGATTGAAAAGTGTGAGGCAGAGGTCGGGTGATTATTACAATCATCAGCTGATCTAGTGCTTAATAATCGGTGATGTAAGAAGTGCGCGCATGCGCCGATTTCTTTGGTTAAAAGCAATTACTGCATGAATTTGAAAATATTCGGGATGTGGTTTCATACATCTGTTAAAGGTGATCATTACAATTCGAAAAGGCGATCAAAATGTTCTACAAGTGGCGTAGAGCAGAACTCTCTACCTATGGCAACACTTCGCATGCTTTCACCATTAGCGTGTGGACAGTCATAGGAGATGGAAGTACGATAGTTTCTGTCTTGATTTTAAATTAGATTAAAAACTTTTTAAGTTAGGAATCTATATGGAACTTAAAACTACATTGAGCATAGTTCACAAATAAAACGTCATGAAAATGTTAAAAAATATTTTTGACTGTTAAATTCGAAAAATATTAAGGGGAAAATATCGTAAAACATTACTATGTAAGGAAAATATCGTAATACAACTGAGAAGAGGAGGAGAGGGTCAAGGCATGGAACCGGTCTTCTCCCAAGATGGCGTTGCGATCGCGAAATCACTAATTTTAGTTATAACCATAAAGACAATTGAATCTCTCTTAGAAATGATGGGAAATTTTAAGCTCAGAAACACTTTACACAGAAAAGTTTTAAACATTCAATAAGTTAAATTTTAAAGAATAGGACTTTTTGAAAATGAAAATGTACCTAAGCAAATAATGACATATCGTACCTTTGTTTTTGTTCTATTCTTGGTTGAATGACAGAGGCAATATCGGAAATGCTTCGAGCTAAATCCAATGAGAGCGACAATAAAGATGCCCTGCCAAGAAAAAAGAATCTCAGAATAAAAAAATAAAAAAACATGCATTTCCCACTACTTAAACGGAATTGGAAAATCGTGATATCGAAAAAATATTTTTTAAGCTATATTTATGAGGCACTGAATTCAAATATGTTATTTAGTCTGAATAATTGAGTTATTCACCCAAACCTCAAAACGTTTTATATTGAAATAACAGAAAGAAAACAAAGATTGCCATGCTAATCTCAAGAATTGTATAAATCCACTGGTCAATGGTTTATAAAAATTTTTCGCCTATTATTTTGCAGCTTTTTTATTAGTGTATATATATATATATGTAATACAAAAATTAAATACTTTTGTATTAATAAAAGCAGTAAAACTTCTTTCTTTTTCATAAAATATCTTTAGTAAAGGATAAGGGTAGAAGTTCTATTTTGGGACTTCAAGNAGGAATACAGACATTTATCCTCATAAAATTTTAAAATAAGTTATGAAGTTCATCGAAAGATGGCGTTGTTGCATCCGACGGGACCATTTCCACTGATATATTTGCTCAGCCGTCAGTTGATTTTTCCTCAGACGTTATTACAGCAAAGGGCGATCATTTTAAAAAGTTTGTTTTATAGCGTTTCGTTGTTAGTCACGCTATCTAATAATGAATTTTGTTACTAATTTGCTAACTTAGTAAGAACATATTCTCTGGTTTTCGAACAAGACCGTAGTAAACCGTCTGTTTTTAGTTCCCCCCCTGTTCTTTAACAGATCTTTAGCTATTTGTGGGACAGCCGGTATAAATGTAAGAATAAACATAGTAGTTTATACCAGACAGGCGTTGAGTATCTGGAAGATGGGGTTGAAGGTTGGAATCTCATCGCCGTCGAATCCGAGATCGACGAGGGCAAACACACCACACAACCAAGTGCAAAGGAACAAGACGCTCACTATCAAATTCGCTCTCGTTGCTGAACTGAAGTGAAATAAAGGCATATCATTGTAATGTTTGAATTTATTATTTTCTCCTTTCATTATTATTATCTACAGAATCAAAAGATTATGCTTCTTTTGCAAGGAAAATTCTTGAATAATCAACTATTCTTACCTTAGTTCGTTGACAATGACAGTTTTCTTAACTGCTGGCGTTCCGTAATTGACACAAGTGAGCGTAGCAAATACAAGTGCTAGCTGTAAGAAATATAGATAATTAAATATGTATATATATATATATACAAGGTGCTCCGAAATGGCAACTTCTAATATATATATATATACGTATCTATAAAACTATTTACGCTTCTAACTCCATTAGCTGTTCTGTTTTCTTATTTTGTAATCTGGCAATCTTACTGCTAAAATATTTTAAATCATTATTGAAAGATTCCGGTACGTGTAAGTTCATTTGAATTCATTGAGAGGTGGTTGCCACTCAGTGGTAAAGTTTGCTACTCGTGGAGCATTATTTTCTAAAAGTTAAAAAAAATATTAATTTAATAATTTAAAAAAAAATTAATTGTCTATATAACGTTTCAAAGAACTTGAAGGTTTTTCGAACAAAAAAATGCCGCGCACTTTGAACATAAACCTCTATCTTTTGACTCCTTCAGTAAAGTGCTGCCATCTATTGTTCTAAATTACATCTAAATTGAATTTTTCAGCTATAGATTCGGGTTTGACAAAGAGATGAAGCGTAAATAAACTTCTCCATAGATAGATTCAGGTATAACAATACGATGCTCGGAAGAAAAAAAATACTCCGAGCGGGTATTTTTGGGCGTGACATTTTGGAACACCAGTGCTGTGCCCGAGATGATTTCGGGTATAATAGTTAAAAGGTTAAAACATTGTTTAATAGTTTTTCCAGTCAGCGGTGCCATCAGTTGAAGAGCTATCTAAAATTAGAAATCTAGTGAGAAATTATTCTCATTTCACAAAAGTGGAATGCAGCAAGCTGCCTTTTTTCATCCTCCGCTTTCTTACTTGATTTTTCATACTGTAGGTCATTTTTGAAACATTTGAAAATTCCATAGACTTTTATGGTATCCATATACATCACACTTGTACTTACCATAGTGGATATGAGTATGGGAGAGACCAAAAGCCATCGCATGCCTGCTGTGGGTCCTACAAGGCACCTGAGGAAAAAATGTAAAATTGATAATATGGAAGCATATATCCTGGGTGTATAATAATATTATTAAGCATCTTATATTTTACCTGTAGTCGTAACCATAATTGCGAACAACCATGAAACAACCACCGATCATACCACCAGGAATCACTGAAATCATATACAATGTTAAGCTAACGAACCACACATAATCAATTGAAGTTGCAAATCAAAGTAAAAACATTCACCTGTGAAATAACTCTCACCGATAATTTAAAGGTTGTCGAAATGAATAGTGGACGCGTGTGATAGCTTCACAGAAGTGATAACGGAAGGTAATCCCAGAAAGCATGTAACCTTACGACAACCTTGCGTCAGAATTTTACTTCTATTGTCACGAAAATGTTTGTGCTAAAAACCTTTTTTCAATAAAGCAAAAATATTGCGATTTCAAACCTTTCATCCTAAAAGAATTAACAATCATTTTTTAAAGCTTTTTTAAAAAGTAAAAAGTATTTAAAAGCTTTTTTCAAAAGTATGACGTTTTAGTTAAAGTCACACAAGCGATAGGATTGCATGGTCCATTGAAATTTCATGACGAGGTAGATTTTAGCTGAGCATACAAGACTTTGCGAAAAGATACCTTATAATGACCTAGATTTAAGATTATTTTCACCCTGAGATCAACTTTATTAAAGGATTTTTTCACGCTGCAAACCCTGCGTCAACCTCGATTTAAGGTTTTGGATTAGTATCATGTGCGTAGAATAGAGCAGATCTCGTTTGAAGGTTAGAAGGTTTACACGTAAATCGTATTACAAACCTCTTTAGGTTTGCATTAAAAGCTTTTTGCTGAGTAAAAATAAATCTTATTTTGCTTTCTGGGAAGGAGTAGAGTATCCATAGTAGTCTGGGTTGTCTTTGGTGGGATGTATGCCCCGAATGAGAACATGATACAAATTGGTAGAAAAACTTGAAATTTAATAAAAACATTTACAAGAATTAAAAATAAGATTTAAAGCATCTTTGTGCCGGACAAAGTTATCTGACATTGACTCGGAGCAAGTAAGATTCGATCCTACACTAAACTGGACAAGGCCTAAACTTAAATATACTTATTAACATACGTATCTATTCGTAAAAATAGTGTTTTGAGTGCATCACTTACAACCAAGCTAAAGGAAAGGAGTATGCAATGAAAAAAAGGAGTATTTGCTTTCGAAATTTTTTTAAAACTTATTATAAATTTTTTTTTTTACTGAAGTGACATGCAACTCCGATTCAGCCACTGTTCTTTGTCTGCCAGTTTTCATAAAAAAAATATAATTCTCGGGGATTAGGAAGAGGGATGAACTTACCCCATCCTATCAAGAGATGAAAAGTGAACATTCCCCCGAACGATCCATTCACAAGTCCCGAAAAGAGGGCGCTCGATTCTGCCGTCAACCAAGCACCCGTTGCAGTGTAAAAGAAATGAACCAGAATTGACAAAATGCGGCAGTTCTCCTAAAAGAAGAAGAAAAAAATAGCGAGTACAGAACATTAATGGGTGCTATTTTTCAGGGTAAAATTAACAGTCGCTACTGGCAACAAAGCAACTAAGCATAAAAAAAGATGATTAAAGAATTTTTTTATTTTTATTAAGTGCCACCGGATCACCATTTTTTTTCTTTATGTTTTTATGCAGAAAATGCAACCCATGTACTCCAAAACACGTCTTTCAATTTTTCGTATTATATATTACGTGGGGGGGGAGCTGTATAAAATCCCCGGTCATTTTATACGCTGATTCAAAATTTCAGGGGAACTGAATTTAATTTGTAAGGTTTCATAGGAGTTAAAGTTAATTGAATATCACTTTTTTTTAATATATGGTCGATAATATTTAAGATTAATCTAGCTATTATATCATCATTACGATATTGTTATTAGTTCAGATTTATTTTGTAACAAATGATATTTTTTTTTAATAATAAACATAAATTGTTTTGTTGCATTATTGACTTAGGAAGTGATACCTTAAATTGTAGAGGAAAACGTTAAATGCAATACTTGAAATAACCCACAAACTTATTTGAAGAGGTCAGGAAAATGTTATTATTGTTATTACTTTAGAAACGAACCTTGTAGTGGTGAGCATGTTTCGAGAAATGCTCAAAAAAAAAAAAAAAAANAAAAAAAAAAAAAAAAAAAAAAAAAAAAAAAAAAAAAAAAAAAAAAAAAAAAAAAAACGCTGTACAGTGTGTTACATACATTTGAAGTCTTGTGTGCTTTATTTCCACTTATAAGCCTTTGTTAAATAGAAGGACAGATAGAACAATACAAAGAAGAACAGCAGGAAGATACATGCAGGATAACAGCGGGATTCGAACCCGCTACCTCCACGCTTTAATGTTAATGGATGTGATCTATCTCTCCCATGAATGCTTTCTTCACCTACCTTACTGTAAAATTTTTCTGAAAATCTATGATGAAATTTAGCTTTCGGAAAATAATTACTTTTTGATTAGATAAATATTCAGTGTAAAAATTTTCTGTAAAAAAAATTAAAAAAAGTTTATGTAAAGAGCCATGTGTTGGTATATATTGGTTTTAAAACCAGATAAGATATGTTAGAAAACTGGCTGTGAAGATATAATAGATCAGAAGAAAGCTACCATGATCCTTTACTAACTTTAATCTGGACAATTTTTCCTGCATAATTTACTGAAAATTTTGAATTATACTAGCAATAGATGTAACTAACAGTAGATTTCAGCCAGCTTGAGAAAATAGGGTGCAATGAAAAACATGTTTAAAGCTTACGAACAACTTTAATTGTTGTTAATGAACTTGATTTCTTCTTAAAATAAAGACTTCTTATCAGTTTCTATCCTTTGATATTTTACTTTCACAGAACAAGGAGGAACGACATTGCTATTCTTTATCATCATCATAGTTGGACAGACAGCCCAATGTGGACCAATGACTTCCTCCGAAAATTTCTCCATAATGACTTCCGATTTATCTTTGATCTCCAATTCTTTTCATTAATTGCAAAAAAAAATAAGACTCCACCGAGTTAGCCCATCTCAACCGCGGCCTTCCCCGCTTTTTTGTTTCAGTGGGTTTAAAAAGCAGCATCTTTTTTACTATATTGTCATCACTCATTTGAATCATATAGGTCATCCAACTCATTCTATTAATTTTTATGTATTTAGTAAAATCGAGTTGTTTATAAATCTTGTACAGTTCAAAGTTAAATCTCCTTCTCCAGTTATTGTTTTCATTTACACCGTCAAGTATAATCCGCAAAATCTTTCTCGCAAATATTATGATAAAATTTTCTTCCAGTTTTGTCATTGTCCAAGCTTCAGAAAGGTATGTCAAGACTGGTCTGGGCAAGAGATTTGTAAACTAAGAACTTTGTTTTTCTAGAAAGAAACCTAGATTTAATAAATCTTCTCAGCCCATAGACCAGATATATTTGCCAGATAGAGTCGGTTTTTTTCAGGAGTTATTCTGTTCTTATTCTTTATAATATACTATTATTTAAAAAACTCAACCAAATATTTGTGTGTTATACTAGTCTTATCCAATCGCAGGAAACGAAAAGAGTTTTTCAAAACTGACCTATAAGAGTAAAATTATTACGGAGGCCATATGGGACGCTCTACTAAATTAGCTATTTTTAAGAAACTATTATGAATGAATATATGCATGAATATGAAACATTATTATGAATGAATTGATAAAATGTGCGTAACTCACCTCTTCCTCGTAAAAGAAGGGGGATAGAAAGAAAGAAACGAGACCTCCCAGCGCTGCAACGGCTAGATTTAAGCGAATGATGTGGAATTGCTCATGCAGAGTTCTGAAAGAATGAAAAGAAGTTATTTCGATTTCACTAAATGATTTTATTTTATACCCTGTGTTGAGCAGCTGACGCCCTTTTAGCTTTGAGACTATTAGTGTTTTGATTCCGAGGTAGGTATGTCGGTACTTTATTTACGTCGCACTAAAGCTGCGCAATGGGATATTGGCGACGGTCTGGGAAACATTCCTGAGGAAGACATGTCTTTGCAATTTTGATCCTCTGCAGAGAGGATGGCTCTCTGCTTTGGTAGCCCTACGATCTGCTCGTGAAGTCAAGCTACTTTATGGAAGAACAGTTACAGCAAGTAAAGCAAAAACATTTTTAAAATTCAGTTATCGGAAAACAATAGAGCTCGAATAGTTATTATCTGCCAATGTAAGAGACTAACAATTTTACCCTTTATGTATTGAGCACATCTTAAATGGAACAAAGAAAATGATCTCGTTTTGAAAGCTCAAACTTTTATACGAGTATATTCCGAGAAAGGAGTGATTTCGTAAGATGGACATTACCAAAACCCTAATTAGTAATAGACGAGCCACTACCCTGTTCGGAAAACTGCCGATGGGCAGATATTTAATTCACACCGTTTTTTTTCCTTCTTTTCAACAATCTGCTTTTACCAACACCTAGATTGGTGTATATGCTATACCACTGAAATCAAGAGAATGTCGGTGAATGTCGACAATCACGTAGTCCCTTTGGTGAATGTCCGAAGAATTATTTATATCCGATTTGGTATAAATAATTCTCATTCCTGATTAATTTATTCGTTGGTATTATTATATTTGTGTGATATTTTAATATCTGCTGAGAATAGATTAGGAGAAACATCAGTGTTCGGAGTACCGGTTAAATGCATACCGGGCAGTGGCAATGAACCTTAAAAAACATTTGCTGTAGGGCATACCGTGCAAATGCATACTGGCCTTTAACTAGACCCGTATGCATTTCGGACATTTACCAAAGCAAACTATGTGATTGTGAACATTCACTGGTGGAAGTCAACATCCACCAATTTCTGTCATTCACAATAACATAAACATTGACAGTAAAAGAGTTGTTTCTTGTAGCAGATCATTATTAAGTCAATCATTCAAAATCTTTCGCCTTTTATAAGAGATCTTCTTATCTTAAAACAATAAAAATAAATAATCGAAAACGATTGGGATAAATTAAATGAAATAAAAACAAGTAAAATCTTTTTGAATTTTATCTCTTAACTAATAAACTTCTTAATTATTAATAAAGTGTTTTTGGTAAAATAAATTAGGGTGGGCTATGTCCCCCTCCGTGAGCACACCTTCGTTGAGGACTGTTAATTCGTATACGTATTGTATTTGATGTATGTTTTGTATTGCTTAAATACGTCAATTTGTACAGACAGTATTCCTAAATTTCGAAATCCAACACAAATTGTAAACATTAAAAATAATGTAATTTACCTTTTGAATAAAATGACTGCAATGTAAAATATAAGCATTGCAAATGATAAACCATAGCAGATCCATTTAGCTAGTTTCACCCATTCTGGCTCAGGCGGAATGTCCTACAAATAATAAAACAGAAAAGTTTCATTGTAATTTTCGATATATATTACGAGGGCCATCCGAAAGTAAGGGCCGTTCGCAAATAAATTTTCAAGAAGCAAATTCGTAGCATTACATTTTCTGGCATATTGTATTTAAAAACACATTTTTTCGTTCATAATTTACGAACGGTCCTTCAAACCTCGGAAAGCTTTAAATCTTATTTAAACCTTAAGCTATAAAATAATTTTCAAAATGCGTATTTCTTATGAAAATTGAAAAAAGTATCAAAAACTGAATGTGTCCCTTTCATCATTGTACGTGAAGGCAAATGGATGGAGAACTGAGTGTAAACAATAGCAAGATTCTATAATTGAAACGGAATCTTAAAAACTTTCTGTATATGCCTAAGCTTATGTTATGTCTACGAGGCGTTGTGTAAACAGACATGATATTCTAAGACGTTTTCGAATTGCGATTTGAATTTAATTTTGCACATAGTTTTGCCTTTCACTAGATTTTTTTTCTTTTATAAATTCCAATAGGTCGTGACCCATAAATTGGTTTAAGGAAATTGTTGTTGTTGTTTATTTACGTGGCACTAGTGCTGTACAATAGGCTATTGGCGACGGTCTGGGAAACATCCCTGAGGATGATCCTAAGACATGCCATCATAATTTTGATCCTCTGTGGAGGACATGGCAACCCCGCTTCGGTAGCCCGACGACCTGCTCGTGAAGTCGAGCACTTTACAGTAGAACAGTTTAACGAGGACCCATACCGCACACGCTCGATCCCTACGAAGACTGATCCAAGGATTCACCCACCCGCACACTGACCGCCAGCCAGTGATACTTGACTTCGGTGATCTTCTGGGAACCGTGTCTTAACGATCAGTCCTCAGCGGAACAGTTTAAGGAAATTAATAACACGACATAAATAAAGTGAAAGGGTTAACTTGTTTTGATAGCTATGTTCAGTTTTTTTATGTTTCAGTTAAAGTTAAACGAAATCACAAATTGAATGATAAATAGCACAAGCCATATTGTAAACAGAACAATAACAATAGACAATAGGATGGCGTGTTCTTTAAGATAAGGTGTAAAATTAAATTGGATGGAGTAACAGTAAGGGCTTACTGAGAATTCTGACCACAAGCGCCTTACGTGCTGAGAATAATATGGCTCTCTGTCCATAGAGATAAAATAAATTTCCTTAAAAATTCATTTAACATGTAATTACCATCTACATATTAATTTGTATAATGGTACCTAAATGGGAGTATGAAAAGGGAATTGAAGTTGATGAAGTTTATTGCTTAAAAACGAACTTACGAAGGGTTGTTTCAGTTTAGACATAATGGCATAAGTCCCAGTTTGTGTGCATTTGCATTTCGTTTCTTCGGCATCACTCTCGGCAATGGAACAGCCATCGTTTGTCCATCCACCACGCTTCTTTGTCCTGCACAGAGCAAATATCATTTATTAGAAGTTTGGGGAGTGGGAGGAATATTGATAATGAGACACTCGATATCCCATCCCAAATGTCACACACTTTACTTTAAGTTTAACGAATTTGAAGGTTTAAATAGCGCACTGCTCTTCTGTTTTTAAGGTAGGTAGGTACTTTATTTACGTCACACTAGAACTGAACAATGGGCTATTAGCTACGATCTGGGAAACATCCATGAGGATGATCCGAAGACATACCATCGGAATTTTTATCCTCTGCAGAGGGGATGGCTACACTGCTTTGGTAGCCCGACGACCTGCACCGAAGTTGAGCACTTTACTGTAGAACAGTTTAACAAAGACTGATACAGCGCATCCTCGGTCCCTATGCAGGTTGGTCAAAGTGGTCACCCACCCTCTTACTGAGAGCAGCCAGTGATGCTTGATTTCGGTGTTCTACTGGGAGCCGTGTCTTTACAATCAGTCCACTGCGGGACTCTGTTTTTAAGAAAACTTCGCGTGATGATACTAGTCTGTTTTAGCACTTTCATTTCACAGCCTGCGCATTCACGCAAAATTATTCTGAGATGTTCTGTAGTTAAACAAGATTGTTCTGTAGTACGACCTGCGCTAAACGCAACTACGTGACAGAGCTACATCTCGCTGAATGAAGTTGGGTCGATGCAGCTTAATGATGAATTAAGTACTATGATGATGATCTAAGAATCGGCTCCAAAGTACAGTACTCTGATCACAATCTATGATTTGAAAACGATCCATCTACATCAATCTAATCGGGATTCGCTATTGGCTAATCAACCCAAACAATACCCAACATTCCTTTTCACATTGTGAATGCGATCCACAATTTGGAAACAAACCTACGATACTCCGATTACTTTCCTCGGAACTCTGATTGCGTCCTGTGATTCAGTCTCAAATCCAGGAACACCAGCAATTTTTTAACGAACCTACGATATTCTGATTACGTCCCATGGAACTTTTTCCCTTGGAACTGATTGCGCCTTGTGGTTGGACTTCGAATCCAGGACACTCCGTTAACTATTCACAATTGCGCAACGAGCGCCTGTCACTTTTTCCCCGATCAGCGATTGGGCATTCAATCCTCGATATTCTGATTTCAATTTTTGGCTTACTGATCACAATTCATGATTGAACAACGAAACCATGACACTCTGATTGTGATACATAATTCAATGACGAACTCATGATATTTTTGGGGATCATAGTGAGTATTGTGCTTGAAGTCGGTGGTCGTAAGATTCACGAATTCTTAGCTTTTGCATCTTCAAAATAGATTTAACATATGATTGCTGATGAACGTACAATTCTGAAGCTTTCGATTTGGATTTCTTTTTGAATGCGACAAATCTTCACAACTCGTGAAAGTGAGGAGAAAATTTTCCCCTCACAAAAGCACGTTGTCAGCCAGTATTGCGAGATATCTTGATCTGAAATACACTTTAAGCCAACGCATTTCTTTCCTCAAAAAGTAGCTTTGGAGTTCTGAAGAAAAAAGACATTTTAATGTATGAATTTTTTTTTATTAAAAAAGCAATAGTATTTAATTTATTTCTTAAATAAATTGTTTGAAATTTGAAAGAACTATTTTTAAAAAACATAAAGAAGCTCACCCTTTTATTTCTAATGTGGAATCCCATCTCATACACTCTCTCTTTCTTATCTGTGAATGCAATCAGTAACAGTTACGTATAACCAGTATTAAATTATCACTGACAACAATAATGCAATTCGAATTTTGATACTGTGTGATAGTGAATTTGAATAAATTATCATAAAACTGCAAAAAGAGGATTCTTAATTTTTATTTTATAAATTACTAAATTAAATGCAGTAACAGTTCCATGTCAGCGTCACAAAATATTAATATAAAAGATACTGTGGCGTAACTACCACTATAAATATTAAACACCAATTTACTAGTACATGGGTGATTCTCACGAAACATGACAATTCACTGTCCCTTGCTCCAAGATCTAATACTATAATACTAAAGGAACTTTTTTTTAGAGAAAATTAATAAATAGCATTGCTGTTAACATTTTAAAATGACTTTGCACTAGCATTGACTGTTTCGTATACTTAAAAAATTTAATTGAATATCAAAATGTCATTTTCTTGGCATGTCCCAAACAATATTTCCAATAATAACTAGCTTCAAAACTTCCCATACATTTTTCAAAATCTAATTTTTTTTAATCTTATTCTATGTAAGCATTTCTAGAATATACGCATAGGGTATTGTTTACTAAAACTTCGTTTAAAATAATTTTTCCTGTCAATAATTTGTTTGTCTCATGAAAACCTGTCATTTTCCTGGATACTTTTACTTAGTGATTTACAACCAAAATAGATAGCGCCAGGAATCAATATCTTACGTTAATAGATTGATTAGATACCCTCCTATCTGAGCATGTCTTGTTGCATGAATAAAGAGCCAATTTTCTGGCTCAAAATCTATTTCAAAAAATTTTTCAAGGTGAGTAGGTTTTTATGCTGTCATTTTCCTGGCTTCTTGAAATCATTAATAACA
>NC_092205.1:95887375-95906503 GCF_043381705.1 Parasteatoda tepidariorum
ATATATATATATATATATATATATATATATATATGTATTAACCGTTCACATGCTTCAATGGCAATACTGTGACGCAATAGCTCATTTGCTCATAAAACGTTTGGTAGTTATAATGAAATAGCTATTTAGCTATTCAATGTATAATTGAAATAAATATAGCCGTTATTTTGTTTTTGTGTCTGTTTGGAAAAATTATTTTTATCAGTTAATTTATTAAATAATCAAGAAGATTTTTTTTTCTTCAGATTTTCGATTTTTTCCCAATGTTCCGTAAATTTTTTCTCCTAAAACATGCTTATTATTTTACTTCTTAAGTGGTCTCTTAATACACATGCGTGAAAAATTCTTTTACATGTAATTAAAAAAACGAAATGCTGTATAAAATACAATACTACCTTTCTTTTATGCTTCAAAGTGATTATTAAAGGTTCTTTTTCCAGTGCAGGGGCACTTGCATTAGGATTACAGTTGAAAGACACCACATCACTGTCCAAGAAAACATAAGTCGTCTTCCCTCTAGGGAAAAACAAACAAACATTCTCTACAATTTGCCAACAAGAAAAGTAAGAATTCGGTTATGAAGGCATCTGCATGATGAAAACATTTTTTCTATTTTATAGTTTAAATAAATAAGTTATTTTTGAAGAGCTTACAGGAACTTAATTTCATCTAACCTCTGCAATTTAAAATTTCATTCGGATTTAAATAAATTTTTTTTTATGTATGTTATCGGCAAAGCTTGATATCCGGCATTCTATAGAATGCCTAGGCAATGTATGAAACGATGTATATTTCACACATTATCCTCGGCATTCTATAGAATGCCAAATGAGAAACCGGCAAAGTATAAAATACAAAGTAAAAAATAAATATCACGCGGCAAGGCACGTGACCTTTAACGCCAGGCTCAAGCTCAGAATTTGTCAGTTACACTTAGCGGTTTTTATATGAAAATTTACACAGTTAGTCTCAATTTCGTGCCAGATGGTTCATACGTAATTCAAATATCCATAAAGATCTCAAAATTCCGTTTCTATCCGAATATATACACAAATCAAATGCAGACTTCTACGACAAAGCCATACAATGCAGCACAGCCAACTTCAATCAGATTTTTAACTTCGAGAACTATAAAAAAGACGATAAACTAAGACCAATAGCCGCTCATTTCACCTCCGACGCCTCATACCACAACTATCAGCCCAAATAATAGTCTTCAATTCCAGCATCTATAGTCTACATCAATAATCCAAAGCATCAATAGTCCACATCATCAAACACTTTACCAATACTGAAATCCTGACCTATGTTGCTTCACGTTGACAATCAAACTACAGCCATCCACAGATTACAGCAAGTTGCTCTTATTATTTTAATTTTCTTTCAGTTATACAAGCAAGGTGCTTGTCTCCCTGTAACAGCCACCCCATAGACTGCTGAACTCAAACTGTCTTTTATTTTAACTTTTCATACTATTTCATGATTTATGGGAAAGTCTTAATTTCGTGCTGTTACTGTTAAGTTCCGAATCGTATATTTGAGAATTTAACATGATCTTGTTAAACCATTCTGATATGTCAGTAATTTTAAGCTTTCATTCTGAATTGATATTTAATGCTTGCAAAACAATGCAGTAAGTAAAGTATTTATGAGAAAAATAGCACAAATATATAGACAGCATGATATCACAGAGTCATGATAAGAACGAAGGAAAAAGATGACTCGAATTAAGACAAATGCAAGAGCGATTTTTTTTATATGGAAATAAAGAGCGGACTGTTGTTACAATCAAAATATCGGATTATTGGTCATGCATCTTCATGGAATAACCGTATAACCCTTTGATGCAAATAAGACAATAGTGCCCATTTTATACAGGGTGATTCTAAAAAGATGGGCAAAATTTTAGGAAGTGATAGTACACACCCAAGCAAGCAATTTTTATCAAAGAATGCATGGTCGAAAACAGAACGCAAAACCGCTAGAGGGCGTCAAAGTTTGTGTTCTAATATGAGGCAGAAACACACGAAGAACGATGAAGTTAAGTTATAAATGCAAATTTAATGGCATGTGATTACAATAAATGCTCAAAACAGTGGTCGGCAGCGGCTATGCACGCAGTACAACGGCGAAGAAAAGATAGGCGACCATTCTGAAACACACCAGGCATATCACGAACTTTCCTTGCAGCGGCAAAAGCTTGGAGACAAGTTCTTCTGCAGATTCAATGGGAGTCTAATACATAAGAGCCTTCAGCTGTCCCCACAAAATGCCAATTATATTTTTAATATTTTTAGACATTATAGCATTCGAATCAGCAGCTTTTATGTATGAATCGTGACGACAAATTTGCACACGAGCTCTTCTTCTTCCCAAACATACAAATAATAACTCGCAACAGGAATGGAGCTTTCCCGTTTGCATCAAACAACTTTCCAAATGCGCCAGCACCTTTGCGTTTTGTTTTCGACCACGTATTCTTTGATAAAAATTTTTTGCTTGGATGTGTACTATCACTTCCTGAAATTTTGCCCATCTTTATAGAATCACCTTGTATATATTTTCTTTCGTTTTAATTACAAGCAAATATATATTTTAGCATTTTTTTTATTACACAAAAGATTCTAATTGTTAGATTATCAGAATTTCAGATTAGTTACTATTAGATTATCGGAATTTCATTTGTACTAAAATTTAAAATCCCCCCAAGAAAAGTAATTTGAAATATTTTTTTAAATTCACAATCAGAAATTTAACAATAATTGATTTTGTTAATTAAAGTGATTTCAATGATGAATGACTGTTTGAAATAACAAATAATGAATAAAAAATTTGAAAAATTATTATTTGGAAATGAGCCATGTTTGGCAAATTTTCCATTTCACGTCGAAAAAGATAATTGTGTTTCAAGCTATATTTCATAACCATAAATTATTAAAATGCAAAATATAGTATTTTCCACTGATTTTGACCTAAATTAATACAAAATAATAAAAAAGTATAAAAAATAATGTTCAATAAAAGTTATGCGTCAAAAGATTTAAAACCTTATTACAAAAAGACTTTTAGTGAATGCACCTGAAATAGAAGTGTATTAAAATGATTCCTTAAAATTCATAAAATTCATTAAATTTATTCACATAATTTTACATCTCAGTTAAATAAATTTGGTTCCAAAATTTCGGAATTAAAAGAAAATTTATTAAAATTATTTGAATTACAATTTATTAAATAATTTGTAAGTATGTTACTTGAATGGGATTGTAGTAATGATTTTTAATTGTATCACTAAATTACCATACTTTATTAAAATCATTATAATTATTTAATTCGTCAGAAATAAGTGTAACTTAGCAAGAATGGTAGTAATTTTGGCTTTATATGAAACCAACATAACTTAAATTGTCAGTGATAATATTATTTGATTATTGCATTGATGATTTTTTAATAGGTTCCATAGACATTGTTAATTAAAAAAAATCACTGCAAATATTTCCATGTGCAGAAGATTGTATTTGACACTTTTTTAAAAGTTCTGGATTAATTTATGCACATTAAAAAAAGATTTTTGTAAATCAATGAGAAATACCAATTCAAATTACGCCCTGATCGCTAACAAACAGTTTTGAAAACTTTTTTGTTGTATTTTTACAACAATTAGATAGTCTTAAATTTCATTTTGACAAATTTCAAGCAAAAATCGTTATTTAAGTGACTTTGTGTTGCTTAACAATATATTGTTCCATTTATAATTTTAAGAATTCAACAATTGAAAACATCAATAAGTGTTTCATTTTTGAAAAAAAAATTCATTCTAATTTTTGAGCTTGTGAGTTATACTTTAACGTTTGAGCTTGAACTTTTAGAGTGATTAAAAAGTGGAAAAAATGCTTGGTTTCATTAGAAACTGGTTGATGTTGTTGGGGTTTTGTAAACGTAAGCATTAACAATTTATAAAATATTTACATTTTAGATTTTCAATAATATTTCACGAATAAGTTTATTGAGCTATCAAAGCGTTATGAAAATTTAAAAAAATTTCTAAAAAATGATTTATGTGATTAATATGATATTGAATGCTAATCTTATTTAATCTCAGTTTTTAACTGACTTTTACAATCTATATTTGTAAACATTTAATTTACAAAAGTTGATGATTACTAATATTAGTAAATATTTACTTTATTTAGAGTTCAACTATTTTAATGACAAAAAGCTTTAAACCTATATTATTTGTATTGCTAAGTATTTGTTAACTTGGATAGTTGTTTTATGCCAAGTACATGCTTTAAATTTCATTATATTTATTTTGAAAATTATTTCGATTGCGCACGTACAATAATATTTGTCCGTTGAAAATAGTATCTCCAATTCTCATTATGTAGTTATTTTTCCACAATTTTTTTTTCTATTTAGAAATTTGTATAATTTCATTAAAAGAACGTACCAAAATTTCTCAAAGGTTTTCAATTATAGTAGAATACAAGCTCCAATTTTTATTTTTTTTGTATTTTAAATAAATAATTGTTGGCTTGGAACTACGCCTGTTTTTACAATTTTCATAAAGTCCGATTTAAATTATTAGTAAAATTCATAAAATCCAACATTAATATTATGCACTAAATAGTAATTATACTGTGATTCGCTATAATAAAGTACTAAAAGAAAACACAAATATTTTTAATTCAAAATAGAAAAAACTTCTTTGAAAAAAACGCGCTAAAAAGCAGCAGAAATTTCAGAAAAAAGTAACAATAAAGAAAACGAAGGAAATAAAAATAAAAATATGACCACTGAAGCCGATGTCTTCAGGGGGTACCGGCCTCCTCGGTAGCCATAAAAACAAAACCATTTCTAATTGAGGGAGAAGCAAATGCTTAAATTAACTCCCTCAGTACCCCGATGGTTTTGTATTGAAGAGCAGGAAAAAAACATGCAATACAAATAACAAATTAAGAAAAGAAACTCAAACAAAATCATCAGAAAAATAAAAACTCACATAGTCACAGGTCAAACATCGATTTCACAAGCAAGCAGAATGAAAAGAAAAACTAAAGAAAACAACGCCCTCTATTACAATGCGCAGATGAAGAATAAAATGAAAAAAGTCAAGAGAAAGAAATACGTAACAAATTAATAGAATGCTTAACTGCTTAATCAAATTTCCTTTAATTTTATTTTTCAATAAAACTTTTTTCCAACCATGATTTAGATTACTTTACTAAACTTTATTTAAAGTAAAATTGCTAATAAAAATCCATGGACTTACTTCAAGGGAATCAGAATTTTTAGTCGGAAATGCTTTAATTTTTCCCCCGTTTATTCAAATTTTACGCGATTTCGTAACAAGTATATAATATACATTATAAGGTAAATATTGGTTATTTTGTTTTACAGCTAAGAAAAAAAATAGAAAGGCGACAATAGACATCGCCAAGAATGACGATTCGGATAATTGTGATCTTGCAAAGAAAGATCGAATGGACCAACTTTATTACGAGGAATGGTATTTGAGACTCCGTCGTCTTGCTAACAAGTGTATTGTTAAGAATGGTTGTGGTATTAATGAAGAGTTGGAAGACGTTTATGAGTGGAAGCCTGATAAACATATACGATCTCACAGTCTTCCAAATATGCATATTACGTTTGCATGTTCAGAAATGATGACGGAACTGATAAATATTCAGTCCGATGGGGATTCAGATTCCAAAAGTGAGTCTGTTGTTCAGATAAATGACGAAAGTTATGACGAAGAGTTGGTAAATATATTGACAAACACCGATTACATTTTTCGGGAGTACAAACGGATTAAACGACTCTATAGAGGAGAGTCATACGAGTCATTAGCGGACGATGGAATGTTTCATGTTGAGGAAAAATATGAAGAACGTGATGTGGAAGTGGATGGCCGTCGTTCTTCACTTTTGATGGAAGAAAAGGCCCCCAGTGATGAATCCGAGATTAAAATGAGGTATTTAAAAGTTGTTTTTAATGCTTCCAATACACTTCTTACTTTTTTTTAATACTACCACCATAAACTTTGTTTCAAGGCCTGGTTTCTTAGGACAGGACGCCGTCAGCTGGAAATCAGCGCTAACCTCTGATTGGTCCATTTGTGAGTTTGATAGTATACGTCATCGAACGCTCATCTTGAACTACAATTGCCGTCCAACTAACTCAACTGCAGTTGGATTACAACGTGACGTTAACCACAGAAGCCATGGCGTACAACATCCAACNTAAACAAATTGTCTGAACGCTCATCTTGAACTACAATTGCCGTCCAACTCAACTGCAGTTGGATTACAACGTGACGTTAATCACAGAAGCCATGGCGTACAACATCCAACAGCACATTGAAATCAGCCAAGATTTTGATTTTGACATTAAACATAGCTTCTTCATTAAACATAGCACTCTTCATTTAACTCAGTTATAATGTGTTTTTTCTTGAACAAAGTCATTATTTGTTCTCTAAAACACTGGTCGACAATAACAAAATCAATACAAATTCGAAATAAATATTTGTTTACGTTATTAACGCATGCGCAATGAGAAATAATGTCTGCGTTGAACCGACTGCTCACTCTGAGCTAACAAAAAGGTATTTTTTTGGCGTCAGCTCTACGTCAACTTTCCGCTGACGCTCAGATAAGGCACTTGTCCTAAGAAACCAGACCTTAAATTCATATTCAATGAAAACAATTTTTAACGAAATTCATCATATCTTAATTTACATCAACGTAAATAAATCTCCACGATGATTAATTTAAAAAAAAACAGATCAAAAGGTTACAAAAGACATGTATTTTTTTTTCAAATATAGAGTTAGTTCATGTAGTTTCAAAATTCTTTATGCATGAATATATATTTCTTTTATATATGGGTATAAAAGATATATTCTCTTTTTTTCATTCAGCATCTTCAAAATCTCAAAAAACTTTTTTTGAAACTGATCTATTTTAAATGGGTAATTTTAAAAGATAAAAACATGTTTAAAATATTTTTCAAGTATTTCTAATCCTCTTGCTTTATTTTTCTTCTTAGGTTCTCTGAAACATATTCTAGAAAGACTTGTATATTTCTGAATTATGATTTTTTTTTAAATTTTTTTATTTTTATTTTCAATAAACTGTTTTTTGAAAAAGTCCTTTTTCCTGTGCAAAGAGTATTCTGTGATCTTAATATATTTTTAAAGTATTTGCCAAAAAAGATGTTAAAGAAATAAGTACATCAATGATCTCAAAAAATTGCAATTAAGACAAAAATTCAATCGAAATTTATTGCATCTCTACACAATAGGTGGCACTGAAATCATTAAAAACTATTTTCGTTGCTTGATAAATCTTCGAATTTTTTCTAATCTAAATCTTCCTTCTGGTACTAAAACACAGGTTGTGACTTTATCATTACCACCTTGCTTAATAGGGAATTGTTAGTTTTCCATAGCGTTTTTATTTCTCTTTAGTTTAATTATTCATTCCTGATATTGTGTAAAATGAAAAGCCCTTAAATTTTAATCTAATTATCATATTTGGACTCAATCTTATTATTTCGCGGAAGGGACTTAAAATAAGCTATTTAATCAAATTTAAAATAAGAAATCAAATACGAAAACACATTTTCTTTGAATAAATATATGCTTTATTAAGGCAGATTCGGATTTCTGATGATTTAAAACACAAGGGATAGCCGCAATCTGGGAAATATTTGGTCCCAATAGTTTGTCAATAGTCATTTTAGTTTTAGTCGTATTTTTCCATTTTTTGAGAAAATTTTTAATAAATTAAATATATATTTGCACAAAATTATGAAATTCGTTTATTTAAAGATTTCATTCAGAAAATAATTTTTAAGAACTATTTATTATTTTGTTAATAATAGTAGAAAATTTTTGAATAAAATGACATAAAATTTATTTTTGTTAAAAAATGTACTTATTTGTATTGTATTTGCAAAGATTGTACTTTTGAATGGCAAAATACAACATTTGAATGAAATCTGTCGAATAGTTTCTGAGAAATCGAATTTTAAATGTACAACTTCCTTAACCAAATGCAATACAATTTTGAATTTATTTTTTATTAGCGAGAGAAAATTATAGCACATCAAATCGCTTTGAAAGGAAAATTCATAATACTCAATGTTTTTAATTATCTTTTTAGCATGGTCCATGATATGGTTAATGAAATTGGTGATGAAATGAAAATAGACAAGGTCTTGAAAAAGAACACTAAGAAGCTTAGCGTTAGATCGTTTTTTAAGAACTTGTTTAAGAGGAAGCAAAAATCAAAGAAAAAGGACCGTTAGTGCTTGTTTTAAAGAATGGATATTTTTTAAACGTGACGGAATTATGGACTCGGATATTGGATTTTCGAATTGGATTACGGATTATGGTTGGAACTTTGTTACGCATTATTAGATGATTGAATATTTAATGAAATATAAATTTGAAACAATGAAGGTAATTAAAAAAAATTAAGTATATACAATAACAGCTGAATTGAAGAGAAACGATTATAATCAAAAAGCAAAAAAGCAAATTAAATTTTTTATAAATATTCAAGAAAAAGAAATTAAAAAAAAAAACAGTATTAAAAAGGAAATAATAATAAAAAAACAGATTTAAAAAAAAAGAAAAAAAAAGAGAATAGAATAAAAAAAAAGAAAAAAAGTAAATAAATAAGTACAAAAAAAAAAAAAAANAACCTTTTAATGCTACCCAGAATTAACTGAAAGTTCTGGAAGGTCCCAAGTCCTTTAAAAGGCAGAGGGAAAGGTTTACAGCATAAACAATTACTATAAAACAGAGTTGGACAAAAATGCAATCAATTACATTTTTTGATTAAAGTAATCAATTAATTGTAATCATGATTACAGCTGTAATCATGATTACAATATTGATTACAGTAATCAATTACTTGTAATCTTGATTACAGCTGTAAATCAAAATTTTGATTATAACTGTAATCATGATACCAAGTAATTGCGATTGCAAGTAATCACAACAAAAACGATTACGGGTAATCATGATTGCTAGTTATCAAAATATATGATTACATGTAATCATGATTACATGTAATCTTGATAGCAAGTAATTGTGATTACTTGTAATCATATTACACGATTACAAGTAATTACAGTTCCATACTATATGCAGATACATTATGTAAGTATGTATTGGGATACATATTTTTATGTACATAGAATGTACGCATGCATGTACGTACAATTTGTGATTCGTATATATACATATACAGTGAATGAGGAAACGTTGTTTGTAAGCACAATATACATAATTATATTGAAGTATAAATAATACAATACGTACGTACGTATTTATCAAATTTTCGGAGCTCTGAAAAATATATATCCATTATGACCAATAATCTGCAAATTATAGTAAGCTTTATCAATTATCGTTTTTTCAGCACAAAGATATTACGCCCTCAATTTTTTTAGGGTATTAGTTGTTATAGTAACAGTTTTTGGATGTTACATGGAGACTGTTTCTCTTCCTTTCCGCACTAGAATATAATATCAGTGTTTGTACAACAAAATATTTAGTTAAAATCTCCAGTTGTGTTGGTAAAGTACGGATTTGGTTTTGTTGAGTATAAATTTCCCCCCGGTTTTCCAAATAATAAAAGTAAATGATAGTAGAGGATTTCTACATCGAAAAAGAGAAATTTTCTAACGTCAACAGAAACTATTGAGATCATCTTTGAAATCTCGCGCATTAAACTAAAAATCTACAATTTTTACATTCGTTATTATGTATGGAAGGTAAGTTTAGACTACTAAATAACACGAGAACAAGTTGTTTTTAACAAGGGAAAGAAAGATTCTTTAAAATATATTTACACCCGTTGGGGATCTTTGGTGAATCCGAACACACTTAGAAATAGAATTAGAGCAAATTTAGCAAAAGATAAGGATATTATATGCATCATAAAGGATAAAAAGACCATAGTGTTTAGACCTATAAGCTCAAAGCTATGAAAATTTGGTACTTGCCATTGGCCAGTAGTAGTATTTTTAATTGAGCTTCTTTCGAAATCACATGGCCACTTTATCAAGCATTGAAAATTCTTAGTAACTAAAAAGATTATTGATATCAATAGGCATTTCTTTGGAAGTGTTTCTTAAACTATGGTACACTAAACACTGCGAGGTTCATGCTTAAAATTAAGAAAAATTTTCTTGACCACTCCAAGTAGGTTTATGTAAAGTTTAAAAATAGTATATAAAAATAAAATTAATGTTTTATTTTCGTGAAATTATGTTCATTTACAAATGCAAAATTTATTCTTTACAAAATGAATCTGAAATAATATGTAATCATAATGATAAAATTATATTGATTAGATTACTTTCAAATATCATCGATCATGGATTAAAAAGAAGGAGAACAGAATGAAATGAAATTTACTTAGAAACCTTTGATAACCAAATACAACCCTTTTGATATTTTGAACTACCATAAAGGAAACTGAATGTTCCAAAAATGAGTACAATTTTCCCGTGTATTTTAAATAATACAAAAATTTGATAAGGAGTGTTTTCGAGCACAAGGGATTCATTTTGATTTGCAAACAAATTTTTGATCACCATTTTTTATATTCAGTTGCTCTGTGGCCGACAGTTAATTTTGTCCCATAGTTGGGATACTTGATGAGAATGGACGTTGGCAGAAGTACGAAAAAAGTTTTTTTTTGAGAAAATTGTTTGAGAAAGGTAGGAAGATTAAAAAACTAGTGGTTAGATGAGGTTAAACGAGATCCCAGAGTCATGAAAGTCACAAATAATAAAAAGAAAACTAGGAAAGTTTGGAGATGCGTCGCAAGAAAGGTCAAGATCCTTCAACGGTTGTAGGACCAAGAAATAAGTAAGAAAGCTAGGCAGAAGACTTTCTTTTGCATTATTATTTTGCATATTTGCACATTTGAGGGGGTCAAAATTTAATGAATCAATGCACTGAGAAAAGATATGGACGAAACTACCAAAACATAGTAAAATATACAGTGTTTCTGGCTCTTTGGGAATATCAAAAACCTTTTTTTCCAAAAATTTTTACCAAAATTTTTCAAAAATCTTTACTAAATCACTTTGGTAATGATTTTAGTGAAATTAACAATGGAATATTGTTTCATAACATGTGAAAAAGGTTGGTAAATGTGATAAAGTATAGTAATTTTGTCATGGCAGTTTAGAACATAGCATAAGAGTTAGTTTTGTATTTGTTGCTAAATGAGTGGTAATTATAACTATAATTTTCAGAATTAGAATTTTCAATACATTGTTATTACATGACAGGAAAAGTTACTATATGAATGGTTTAAATATCGTATATTTTAATTTCTATCTTTGATTTTTACCCCAAAAAATGTCATTACCATAAAGTGCGATAAATTTACCCGAATTTTTTCTCCGTGTGTAAATTAAAGCTGTAATCCAGGCAGGAGTGGTTCTTACTAATATGTTAAAAGGGTTATACATAAAACAGATTAAGGACATATGACAGAAAAAGATCTTATTAAAACATGTTTAAAAAATAAGGACCTTGTTTTTGGAACAGCAAAGTAAAGTGATATTTTAAGAGCTAATATTTTATTTTAACACATTAAAACGTGTCAAATTCATATCAAAGATTTAAAATCCTGATATTTGCACTATTGGGTAAACAAAAGATAACATTACTGGAATAAATATTTATTTTCAACATTTTTAGTAATTTTACACAGTTATTAGGCATGTAGAAGAAAAGCTTTTTACCTTGAAAAACGTTTTGAGATAAATATTTGCTCAGACAAGGCTGTTTCTATTGTTAGAAAAGTTTGACTCAAAGGAGTCTTCTTCAAACATAAATTTTTCTCTTTTGTGTTTTGTGTTGCACAAATTTTTTTTTAAAAAATATGTTTTGATATAAATCGTCTAATACAAAACGCAAATCAACGATGAATAAATAAAGTTATTTTTTTCCTTTGAGTTCATTTGCTTTTGTCGCAAACACGGGAAGTGAGATTAATGATTAAGTTTTGAAGTATTTTTTAAAATTAAATTCAACATATATAACGATTGTTTGCATTGAATATTTCGAAGTAAAAATAAACTGAAATATTTTTCTCTAGAGTTTTTGTGGGAATTAAAATATTCATTCTTTAAGTGAATTAATTCTTTAAAAATTATTTTTCAATACTATAAATACCGCTGTCCAAAAATCAAAGAACAGACACTTTTTTTTTGAGGATAACTCAAGAAAGAGTGAACCAAATCAACTGCAATTTTATATGAAGATTAAATTTCATATAAAATTTAAACTGTTTTCGATGAATTAAGTTGTCTGCACAGAAATATTTTAATTGCTTGTATCGAATATTTTGATATGAAAATAAACTGAAAAGTCTATCTTTAGAGTTTTTGTGTTCATTAAAGTATTATTTTATTCCTTAACAGAATTTATTCGTTAAAATTTAAATTTCAAAGGTAATAACATTCCTATCCAAAAGTCAAGGAACGAACACTTTTTTAAAGATAACTCCAGAAATAGGGAGCGAAATTAAATGAAATTTTGTATGAAATTTCAATTTCATATAAAATTTCAAGTGTTTGCTCTGGCATGTTTCGATTGCTTGCATTGAATATTTTAATATGAAAATAAATTGAAATATTGTTTTAAGAGTTCTTGTGAGCATTATAATATTATTTAATTCTTTAAAATAATTCGTTTTTTAAAAGAATTCTTTAAAATTTATTTATCAATTACTTAGAACTCTCTTGTCCCAGAGTTCTAAGTGTCTCCTATCCCAAAGTATGACTAAACTATGATAAATGAAAAAAGTAATGGCTTGNGAAAATTCATAATACTCAATGTTTTTAATTATCTTTTTAGCATGGTCCATGATATGGTTAATGAAATCGGTGATGAAATGAAAATAGACAAGGTCTTGAAAAAGAAGCTTAGCGTTCGATCGTTTTTTAAGAACTTGTTTAAGAGGAAGCAAAAATCAAAGAAAAAGGACCGTTAGTGCTTGTTTTAAAGAATGTATATTTTTTAAACATGACGGAATTATGGACTCGGATATTCGATTTTCGAATTGGATTACGGATTATGGTTGGATTAATTTTTGGAACTTTGTTACGCATTATTAGATGATTGAATATTCAATGAAATATAAATTTGAAACAATGAAGGTACTCAAATAAATTAAGTATATACAATAATAGCTGAATTGAAGAGAAACGATTATAATCAAAAAGCAAATAAAAATTGTTTATAAGTATTCAAGAAAAAGAAATTAAAAAAAAAAAAACAGTATTAAAAAGGAAGTAATAATAAAAAAACAGATTTAGAAAAAATAGAATAAAAAAAAGTTAAAATGCAAGAAGAATAAAAAAGAAATGAGAAAAAAGAGAATAGAATAAAAAAAAGCAAATAAATATGTACAAGAACAAAAAGAAAAAAAAAAGAAAAAAAAAATAGAAAAAAAAAAAAACCTTTTAATGCTACCCAGAATTAACTGAAAGTTCTGGAAGGTCCCAAGTCCTTTAAAAAGCAGAGGGAAAGGTTTACAGCGCATAAACAATTACTACGAGGGTTGTAAATTAAATAGTGGCAATTTAATCTTGAAACTCACAGAAGGGCGGGCATGCGCAAATAGGGTATGGGAGCGGTGAGGTGGCGCTGTTGTCGATGTGTAGAGTGCAAAAAACAGTCGATTTGCTTAGAAGGGTAGTTGTTGCGTGGCGTTAAAATGAGGAGTTTCGTTTCCACCGCTCTAAAGCATGTTGTGAAAAGGCTTAATGACGAAAAAAGACGAGATGCTTGAACCCATCGTGCTACTGTCCTATACGGTAAAACATTTGCTCCACAGGCTTCCACTAATCCTCGATAGTATTCTGTCGCATTTTTGTCACGGGCTACCTCGATTTTAAGCCACGACAGCTGATCACCTTTTGAGAACATGCTTTAGAGCGATGGAAACGAAACTCCTAACTTTAACGCCACACAACAACTACCCTTCTAAGCAAATCGACTTTTTTTTGCACTCTACACATCGAGAACAGCGCCACCTCACCGTTCCCATATCTAATTTGCGCATGCCCGCCCTTCTGTGAGTTTCAAGGTTAAGTTGCCACTATTTAATTTACAACCCTCGTATAAAACAGAGTTGGACAAAAATGTAATCAATTACATTTTTTGATTACAGTAATCAATTACTTGTAATCTTTATTACAGCTGTAATCAAAATTTTGATTATAATTTTTATCATGATTCCAAGTAATTGCGATTGCACGTAATCACAACAAAAATGATTACGGGTAATCATGATTGCAAGTTATCAAAATATATGATTACATGTAATCATGATTACATGTAATCTTGATTACAAGTAATTGTGATTACTTGTAATCACATCACACGATTACAAGTAATTACAGTTCCATACTACATGCAAATACATTATGTAAGTATGTATGGGGATACATATTTTTATGTACATAGAATGTACGCATGCATGTACGTGCAATTTTTGATTCGTATATATACATATACAGTGAATGCGGTAACGTTGCTTGTAAGCACAATATACATAATTATATTGAAATATTAATAATACAATACGTGCGTACGTATTCATCAAATTTTCGGAGCTCTGAAAAATATGTATCCATTATGACCAATAATCTGCAAATTATTGTAAGCTTTATCAATTATCGTTTTTTCAGCACCAAATTTGGAAAGATATTTCGCCCTCAATTTTTTTTAGGTATTAGTTGTTATAGTAACAGTTTTTTGATGTATTGCAGTTTTTAAACAAATTTGGATTAGTGATAAATGAGATACAATTTTAAAGTAAAGATGTACATTATACTACGTCTAAAGTTAATAAATCATGAAAACATCCGTAACCTAAATCGAAACAAATAACGAAATAAACAAATTGAATTCGTTGTACCTTTTGTCTTCAATGTGACGTAAAGAACTAGTCTAATTATTTTAGTAATCTGATCTTTTTCTTTTTAATTTCAAGTTTGCAACAATATTTCAAAGAAAACAATATTTTCAGAAATCATGAATATTTTTGAAAGAGTTCACTTACAATACATGTTTAGAGAATATCCATTACATTATTATATATTTGTGCGTGTTCACCTTGTCTTTGGAACTAATGAAACGAATTCAAAAGTTTTGCTCATTGTTATAAAGCTAAGTTTAAAAAACATAATTTAATGCCAAAATATTATTATTTGTTATTGAAGAAAAAATTAAATTATTATCTCTACAAATTTTTATTGCCTTTTAATCTATGTAATTTCAAATGAAAAAAAATCTGAAGTTTGCAGATAATAAGATAATCGGCTGAATAGTTCTTGCAAAATAAAAATTTAAAAATACGACTTTATTGAAATAGCGAGATACACAAGAAATTACCATTAAGGGTTCCAAAATTTCGATCGCTCTCCTGCGTAAACAATTTGGACCATATTTTCCGGATCGGGACTAGTCTCTATATTTTGAAGGTCAAAAATTGAAATCCGTCAAAAAATGTATATTTATTCAGAGTAGGTAGATTTTTGTGTTTCATTTGTAACTTAATTGTGTTGGTTCATTTTGTAACTTAAAACCCCCTTGAAAATGACGGGATGAGGTTTCGCCCTCTATTTCTCGCTCCAGTGATATTTCCGGGCTGGAGTGTTCAGTAGGAGCGCGACAATAAGAATAAAACTAATTAATTTCTTTTGCTCGGAAAATTTTTTTTCTTCTCATTTTACACACCAGATGACAGTACCAGGATATTTTTAAGGTAATTGTAGATAGAAAGTTTATTTTAAACTTGATGTACGCACTAATCAAATAGCACTAATAAAAAAATAGGCACTTTTATGACCTTTTTCTTGAAAATTAACCAATCACTAAGGGGTTAAATTATCGTTTACATTAATTAATTAGCATAAAGGCTTGGTTTTCGATCCATAAAGATTGAGCCCCAGTATGCGAAAATTTAGTCATTGGCTATATATGTCGAAAATTCTTAAAAGTTACATGGCGATTGTTTCTCTTTCTTTCCGCACTAGAATATAATATCAGTGTTTGTACAACAAAATATTTAGTTAAAATCTCCAGTTGTGTTGGTAAAGTACGGATTTGGTTTTTTGAGTATAAATTTCCCCCCGGTTTTCCAAATAATGAAAGTAAGCTAGTGATATACGCCCCCTGCTCGCCAACCCCCGAAAATTGCTACGCAATCTTATATGGTTTGCTTCGCTCGCTACTAACTTAGGTACATTGCAAATGCACAAAATTCTAAGAATTCAAAACAATCATTCAAATCCATATAACAACTTTTACATCTTCAAAATTACTTCTTTTTAGTAAATACTAAGTCATTAAAATAAATTTGAATTCAAATAAATGACATGTAATTCGTTAAACCTATTAGAAATGTTCTATAGTATAAAATCTTAAAGCGTAACAGCACGACCTAGACTCATTTTTCAACGAATAACTAATAACAATAATAAAACAAATAAATTCGTGATATAAATCAAAATCGTCAAATAAATTAGTAATATATAAATTCGTGAAAAAAAGCGCTTTCGGCAAAATATTAAAATAGAAATCTATCGACAAAGATTACTCACTTCTGCCTAGCTTAATAGTATGAGATCGTCGCAGCTGATGCTCTCTCAGGTTATTTCCGTTTCCGTTTTTAAAAGCGCTATATGTTGAGCCACCTCAGCTAGATTTGGCATGTGACATTTTTAGCGACAATCATTGGTCGATTTTCTAGCGTTGCCATTCGGTGAGTTGTAATAAAGCTTTTTTTGTCACCGTGTAAGAGAAATATGTATGTAGATGATAGTAGAGGATTTCTACATCGAAAAAGAGAAATTTACTACCGTCAACAGAAATTATTGAGATCATCTTTGAAATCTCGCGCATTAAACTAAAAATCTACGAAACAGTTTTTACATTCGTTATTATGTATGGAGGGTAAATTTAGACTACTAAATAACATGAGAACAAGTTGTTTTTAACAAGGGAAAGAAAGATTCTTTAAAATATATTTACACCCGTTGGTGATCTTTGGCGAATCCGAACACACTTAGAAACAGTATTAAAGCAAATTTAGCAAGAGATAAGGATATTATATGCATCATGAAGGATAAAAAGACCATAGTGTTTAGACCTATAAGCTCAAAACTATGAAATTTTGGTACTTGCCATTGGCCAGTAGTAGTATTTTTAATTGAGCTTCTTTCGAAAACACATGGCCACTTTATCAAGCATTGAAAATTCTTAGTAGCTAAAAAGATTATTGATATCAATAGGCATTTCTTTTGAAGCGTTTCTTAGACTATGGTACACTAAACAATGCGAGGTTCATGCTTAAAATTAAGAAAAATTTCCTTGACCACTCCAAGTAGGTTTATGTAAAGTTTAAAAATTGCAAATAAAAATAAAATTAATGTTTTATTTTCGTGAAATTATGTTTATTTACAAACGCAAAATTTATTCTTTACAAAATGAATCTGAAATAATATGTAATCATAATGATGAAATTATATTGATACTTTGAATACTTTCAAGTATCACCGGTCACGGATTAAAAAAAAAAGAAAACAGAGTGAAATGAAATTTACTTTGAAACCTTTGATAACCAAATACACTTTTGATATTTTGAACTACCATAAGGGAAACTGAGTGTTCCAAAAATGATTAAAATTTTCCCGTGTATTATAAATAATATAAGAATTAATAAATAATACCGTGTATTATAATAATACAAGATAAGGTGTGTTTGCGAGCACAAGGGATGCATTTTGATTTGCAAACAAATTTTTGATCACCATTTTTTATATTCAGTTGCTCTGTGTCCGGTTGCGACTGTTAATTTTGTCCCTTAGTTGGGATACTTGATGAGAATGGACGTTGGCAGAAGTACGAAAAAAGTTTTTTTTTGGGGAAAATTGTTTGAGAGAGGTAGGAAGCCAAAAGTAAAGATAAATAACAAAATATGGTAACCCAGTTACGAGCAACCGTTCGTGTAATTAAGCAACCCTATTATCAACTCCGATCGGAGGAATTGCCTTTAGAGTTGCAGATATAATTGAAGTTACACTTACGGTTGCACTTATTTTTCTCTCGTGTGATAGAGGCATAATGGCTCTTGACGTGTTTTAAAATTATAAAATTTTTTATAACTTTAAGATCCAGCAGACAGAGTTTAAGATATTAACTTAAGATAGAACCCCCAAATAGTCTGACTTCAAGATATTATGTTGTTAACTCGTCATCATTTGTGTTTATTTCTGATCATCACCTAGATCAGGGGTCGGCAACCTGTTTGTCCTTAAGGGCGCAATACTAAATTTGAAAATCACCGAGGGCGCATATTTTGCAGATAATCATGCACAATCCTAAACTCAGCTGACTACTTGCTGTATATCGCCGTTTGACAAGAGTTAAGTAAATCGCTCTGGCTATTAAACATTTACATTAGTCCAGCGAGGGCGGATTAAAAATCGATCGAGGGCGCCATGGCGCCCGCGGGCGCCGCGTTGCCTACCCCTGACCTAGATGAAGTTCGATATTTATTCTACACAATGAAAATAAGCTCATACACTTATATTTTCTTTCGAAATACTAAGTATAATGAATCTAACCGTGATTTTTTTGCAACGTAAAGTAGTTATCATTTTATTAGTTTTTATCCAATTATTAATGGTTTTGTAGAGTAATACACACACAATATAATCAAATCGAACTTTCAAGTTCTGATATCCTTAAGAACAGAGTGAATACATTGTCAATAGTTGTTATGATATTGTAACTGTGAATGACCGAAACAGGTGGTTATTGACTTCCAACGGTCAATGTTGACAATCACACAGTCGCTTTGGTTAATGTTCAAAATACATACTAGTTCTAGTTAAGTGCCACTGCCCGTTATACATTTGCCCGCTATACCCTACATCAGGGGTGTCAAACTCGCGGCCTGAGATGAAAATTTTTGCGGCCCAGTCAATATATCTAGCTCAAAGTAAAAATAAAATAGAAGTGTGAATTAGAAAGGAAACTAGCATATAAAACTATAATATACTTTATTTATAAACTGTACG
>NC_092205.1:95907003-95951599 GCF_043381705.1 Parasteatoda tepidariorum
ATTAATTACGGTCTATTATTAATAATAACAGGATATTATTAATATTATCCGATTAATTACATTGACCGCAGCGTACTATATCGTAATATTTGCTGTCCGCCTTACATTTTGGCGTCAGGCAACTAATGTAATCAATGTAAACATGGTAGTGGGTAGATTTTAATGTTAGCAAAAACCTTTATCACAAAAACCAATGAGAAGCCGTGGTGGCTTAGGGGATAGAGCGTTTGTCTCCTAATGAAGTGAACTGGATTCGAATCCCAGCGATGTCTAGTTAATACGAATTTTACACCCGGCTCGCACCAGCCACAGTGCTGACGTAAAATATCCTCAGTGGTAGAGGGATCATGGGTTATTCACCTCTTGTCGTCAGGTTAACCGTGTTCGCCGTCAGGATTCATCCTTTGCCCTCATGCTAACCGAAGGAGGTTTTCGTGATTTTCCACACCATGTAACTTAAATGCGGGTTAGTTCCATCGAAAAGTCCACCACGAAGGTGAATTTCTCCCACTACTTTATCCAGTAGTTAACTTTTCTTTTGGATAGGGTTCAAAATTTCTAGGCTACGGTGGTGAATATTGGTAGCAGTAAACCCTGAATTGGGTCAGCTGTGCAACGACGGTTTTAAAATAAAACCCAATAAGGCTTGAATAAGATTAGTAAATAAACCATGTAAGCCATCGAGATTGTATCTACCTTTGCTGAGAAAAGATAGAAGAATCTTCTGAAATCTAAAATGAATCAGAAAAAAAAAGGCTTTGGCTGCATTCATGCCATGATAAGAAAAAAAAAAGGTTTATTTTTGGTTTCATGACCATCGCTGAAACAAGATTTTTTCTGTAGGCTTTTATATAGTTCATTAACATTTTAAAAGTGAAGATTTTGCTGGATCATTAAGTTTTCATAGCAAACAAAAGGTTGCATTTCAGAGCTAGGAAGAAAAAAAAGGCAAAAACAAGGTTGACAGTAAAAGCTAAGAAATGAGATTTTTTTGTAAAGTGTTTCTTTCGCGTTCCTTTATTTAATCTCAAAGTAAACAGGATTGCCTTACCAATATTTAACCAAATTTAAAAAAGGATTAATTACTCAAATCTTTTACGTCAAGAAAATTATCGTACAACGTTCGTCGTAAGGTTGCCTGCTTCCTGGGTTTTAGCTCTTAATAAGTCAAAGTGAGTGTATGTTTGCTGTTTTTCATATGTGTATGCGGGCACTAATTATATTTGTTGTGGATATACATTTTTCCGATTTTTTTATACAGTCCATCATATTCTAAGTAAAAATCATTGAGTTATTACCTGACCGAACAACTATGGAAAAGAGGAAGTTTCCTACCATTAATTTCCACTGCTTGTGCGGTTATATAGATATGTCAGAGCTTGAAATTTCAGTTCTATCAATACTAACCAGTGTAAAATTGTTTCTTAACTATATTTGAATGAAACACATTGTAATTTTTAAAGTGTTAACAGAAATCATATAAAGTACTTTTTGGAGAACTAAACCATAAGAGAATGTTGAAAGTATAAAAAATAAAATTAAATGAAAAACTGAACTATATAATAACAAACTGAACAAACTAATGCACTGAAAAAACTGAACAAAATAATAACAGTTATCTACATAAATATTTCTACTGCGATATAGAAAGTTCTCATTTATTTTTCACGTTGGCATCAAAGTGTTTAAATTTTAAGCGTTGAACTGTCAGAAGCATGAAAGCTTAATAGAATAATCTTAAAAATTTCTGAATAGAAGTTTTTTTTCCTCGCGTGGACAACAAAATGTTAAAGCAAACTGCATTTTAAGTTGGCAAGGATTGAAAAGTTAAAAAAGCGAATAGTTCATGTCAACGAAGTGTTATCTATTATGTTTTAATTATACTTATGCTTTGCTAATAATAAAAATTTCATTCTTTGACATTGTTGTTATTTATTGAAAAAGGAGGGTTGGTATTTCTTTTAAGCTCTTTGAGTGGTGTGTTTGAAGAGAAGAAGAAAGCATTGATGACGGTTACGAAAGATGTAATTTTGAAAGAATGCATAAGAGACGTGCAGTTATACAAGATTCAAGAAGATGTTATGATAAGCAGCATGGAATCGGTTTCGTTATCGAAATATGTAGTTTTTGCGCTGCTCACTTCTGGGTAAAAGAAAAAAAAATTCTGGGTAATATACTAAATATTGCAATGATGGGAGTTCTTTATAAATTTAAAATTCTTTATTTCAATAATTTATTATTGACTTACAGTTTAATATTTTAAAGAGATATTAGTTAAAAGATTTTAATAATTGATTTAAACTCTTAAAGTAACAAGAGTGGAATCCATTAGTTTTAACAAAAAAGTAGGTTGCCATAAAGTTTCAATAGTTCCGATATCATGCACATATAAATCATTAAATTAGGAAAAGAATATCAGAAATGTTCCAATACTTTTAACACTTCATGTTTATATTCCGATGCTTTTTAGCACTGAAATACCATTTGTAATTTAGAGCCCACGGGTCAAACTCTGCCAAGGGGGGAAGGGTCCCGTTATAGAAATCATCAAGTATCTGAGTTTCTGAATATTTCTGTACAAGATGGTCACTCAATTGTGACAACAGAAGCCTTTCTCGCAGGAAGTTGTATCTCACTGATAAAATAGCACTTCATGTCATATTCTGGAGCAAATTTTGGAATCTCGTTGAACTCTCTTCGCTGTTAAACTTCTCCAGTATCTGAGTCAGTGTTAACAAAGCGAACATAAACTTGAATTCTGTTTATTCAGCCAACACTATGTGCACTTGTTCATTAAAGAGATTTTCGGAATACATGAAAAGTACCTTTATCTCTTCCATTCTCAATTGTAAGTAAAATATGATAGCTTGACTACCTTTTACGTAACAAAATTTACTCGTAAGCCATGTATATTAGCTCACCAAACACTAGTTGGAGTGAATAAATTTTGTAAATTTTCACATGCATTTTTATTTATTACACAGAGGAACAGAATCTTTTTTCGTTTTCTGTTGCATGAGATTTTTTAACGGATCCTCGATATTTTCACGTCGCTTATTTCAAATCTGCAATCGGGTTCTCCTTCCGAGTTAGAGTTTTTTTTTTAAAATTATGAAATTAATTATTTAAACTTTTAGTCTATTTTTTGTTGAAATGTATAATTTTCTAACGTTATATATAACAGGACATAATTCTAGGAGAGTTAGGGCACATCATCAGGATTAAAATTGCATAGGAATCTATGACCACAAATGTCATCTTACACCACTAGGGTCACAACTGTTTCCTCATGTGATTTCTGAATAGGCTATAATAGAAAAACGCCTCTAGCTGCGTGCAGCGACATTTCCGGGGATGGTTTCCCATGCAATTTTTATTCTGATGAAGTGCTCTTACTCCTCAAGAAGTTTGTCGCACTTTTTACGGAAACCCTCTCCAATCGCACCCTTTACATATGTATCGTATTTAAACTTGAAGATTTCGACGAAAAATAGATTAAAAGTGTCATTTAAAAAAATCTGTTGTTTTAGGAGCAAAACTTACTTTAGATTTGAAATCCCCAACCCTAATGAGGCAAGATCAAGTATAGCAAAGCAACAAAAAGTTCATTCTCCAGTGTTATCTATAAGTGTTTTTGTTATTAACTTATGAAAACAAGAATACTTAAAATAGAATCTTATATTTCAAACGAAATCTTTCAAACATTTTATATTTACATTGGAAAACGTTTAACAAAATAAAATACTTATTTGTAAAATCTCGCATCAAAGTGAAGCATATTAATAATTGGATATCTGAAAGTGACGTAGACTGAGTATCTCGTTAATTGTAGGTTGTTGAAACGTGGTATTTGTTTACGTTAGCAACTGTTCCTTCCATTCCGTTTGAGTAAACCAAGCCAGTCCAGTATCAATTCTCTTAAGTGACGCATTCTATATTCTTTCACAAAGATTTTAATTCTTTCACTATATATTTCTTACTTAACACAAAGACAGACAGGAAGTTATGTAGAACATAGACAAAATAATTATGCATCGAAGTTGCCCGGAGCATGAAACAAGAATATATCATGGTTGCAATAAAATACTTAAGCAAATAGTAAATCTAAGTTAAGTAAAAGTCGTAGATGAGAGCAATTTCGAGGTGTGATCCACCGCTGCAATTAATTGACTTTACATTAATTAACATTCTAACTTATGTGGCGCCATTTTGCTTATAAACAATTACATGTTTATACACATGTCCGTGATCTTCGTTTTCTGAAGTACAGCTGCCCAATTTAATAACCAAAAATTTAAACCGCAAAAGTCATATACCCAAGAATGTCATATTTGACTTTATACGCGTTTATATTAAATATAAATATGCAAATTAAGTATTTCACTCTTGTAACGTAATATATAAAATCATTTTTAGAAGTTCAGTGTTTACTTTTATTCTCTGAAACGTAAAAATATATGTTTTTCTTAAATAACGATTATTTTTTTTAAAGTTTCTGAAAGATTGCAAGAATTAGAGTTCAATCTTAGTTCATAGATCAATAGTTTTCATTGGTTTAATTGGGAAAGAGAAAGTATCGTGCATCCTTGTACGCATTTATTAGTGATAAATACAATTTATTAGACAGAAAAAAAATGAACAGTCATGTATAGAGGGTTCTGAAAACTTAGATTTTTATAAATGTATAGGTTTAAAATTCTTATAAAAGTGGGTATATTCACATTGCACTCTAAGAAAGTTTCGTAAAATTTGGAGATTGGTCGTTAATTTTTACAGCTAGCCCTCTTCTTCGAGAGGGAGATTATTGCTATAAAGTAGTACATTAATTGATTTTTATATTTGCCTAAACATTTTTTCTCACAAAACACAAATAATATACAGTATGAGACAACTCCTTTACGCCCTCTCTTCTCTGGGGACAATGGGCATATAACTCTCGCATTTACTGACAGATGGCAGCACTTCACTACTTTTTCTTATTCCACGATTTATTTTGAATCCACAAATAATTATTCAGAATATTAAACAAATTTCTACAAGATTGATTAATGTTATATTATGGTTAATGACCATGAAAATTTTGCGGACAGGCCTGTAATTATTATGTCAACTTTATTGAAATTATTTAAACAATTGTATTATTATTATGAGTCTGACAACTTTAATGGCATAAAATTTTTTTACGGTCATTAATTTGCTGGTTACTGACGCGGACCGTAATCGATCGGGGAAAGTTTTCAAAGTGTAGGGATCATAAATTAATATGCAAGCGAGGAAGAAACAAAAACGCTATCGGAATTCGACGAATCACTAGCGAGTCAGGCGGTAAAAAAATTTTAATTTCCTAATGAAACTTGGAGGTGTTTCTAGTAAACACTCTCCTCTCTGATTCAATTGACAGGTTTTGATATTTTTTGTCCCGTCTTCTTTAGAAATTATTCATTGCATAACGTTTTTGTTTTTCTTTCTTCGTTTAAGCATCAATAAGCGACATTAAAAATTTTATTGTTTTTTAAATTTATTTTTGACAGTCATTTAAAAAATATATACTGAGTAAAACTTTGCGGAATATTCTACTTAAGAAAATCGCTATTAAAATTTTGCTGAATAAATTTCATTGAATAATTCACGAAATTAAATTTTTTTTAAACATTTCTTAGGGGATTCAATTCATGCCGCCTCTAGGATTTGAGTCCTCATGAGAACGTTGTGCTATCTCTTCCACTAAAATAGCAACAGTACAAATTTTATCCATCTTTTTTTTTAAAAGATCCTTCTCTAATTATTCTTTAACAGCTGTAGAAATTCATTAATTTGCTACAAAAACAGTCATTTATATTTGGCAATAATTTAAAAAATATACATTGAGTATAATTTTGCGGATTATTTTACTTAAGAAAGTCGCTATTAAAACTTAATTTTGCTAAATAAATTTCATCGAATAATTCACGAAATAAATTTTTTTTTGAAATATTTCTTAGGGGATTCGATTCATGCCGCCACTATTTGAGTCCCCATGAGAACGTTGTGCTATCTCTTCCACTAAAATAGCAATAGTACAAAAAATAACCAATTTTTTTTAAAAAGACTCTTCTCTAATTATTCTTTAACAGCTGTTGTCATTCATTAATTTGTAATTTAATAAAGGGTTATGAAGGAAACACCACACGCATTTTATGTTCTGCCATATTTTTATATTTCTGGAATAAAATCACAGAATTTATTTTTTAGGATATTATAGACGATACGATGGTTTGGAGAAAATAAAATCGTTGCTGAAAGATGCTTTTGACATTTTGTGATGTGAGATTTTTTCTTCGGATTTTATTCACTCGTGGAAAAAAATATGTAAAATATTTATGGGAAAAAATAACCGATGTATCAATTTTATTTCAAATGCGTATTATCTTGTGGATATTTTAAAATATTTGCAACTTTGAAAGGTAGTTATTATTCAGGATGTTTCGTTATTATTCAGCAAGTGCTGTTTAGTTCATTGTAATTACTTGGAAGATTTAAACATTTCACGGAAGCTATTGAAATGTGTAATTCACAAATTTTTTCTTAGTAATTCGAATTAAATATTCTTTCTTGAAAATGATTAGAAGCATTAAAAGTGTTGAATTCCATTAATGATGTGTTTTTTTTATGGAAATTGACCGTCTCTAAACTAATTTACCCATTATTCTTCCAAGATTAGGAATGAACAAACATTGATATATAATAGTTTATTTTAAATTTTTTAAAAATAAAAAAGCATTTTGTTATGTTGAGAAATATGACAAATTTTAAGAGAAATGAAAAAGACTAAATAAAGCAAAGGAGCTAAATAAATGAATAAATAAAAAAATAACGAAACTGCAAAATAATGAATGAAAACAGCTTGTTTTGATAAAAAAATAGCAAAGGAAATCAAATGTTAGTGAAATAACAGATTCTTTAATTTTTGCAGCCATAAGATATTTTCAAAAAAATTATTTTTAAACATGAGATAAAATTCCATGAAATATTTCATGGATTTTATTTCAAAATGGAAAAATGATATTCCTCTTTTAATGAAATATATTTTCGAAGTTTATAAGTGCCATGAAAAAAATAATGTGCAGTCAAACTATTTTCGCAAAAAATCGGATGAAATATTTTTACAAAAAAATCAGTTTCAAACAAATTGGTTGAAAGCATTCCAATTGTAATTTAAGTCAAAGTGAAAAAAATTTTTGATGTGATTTTTTAAAGCCTCTCGATACTGAACAAAAAAAATCTTAAGCGACGAAACTAATTAAATTCGTCATATTTCCTTTATCATTGTTATCAATATATAATAAGTTAAGGCTCTCACTGGTTAAGACTCTGAAGTGTCATTGTGAAGAATTCGGGTTCGATATCCAGCTATGTTTTGAATCCCATTCACTTTTAGCTATTCTACACTGTAAAAGGTTTTCGTGCTTCTTCGAGCCAAAAATGGTGGCAACTACTTCACACGAAAGTCATGGTGTTCCACTACACCAAGAATGTTCTATTACACTACTTGGCATGAAGTAGCTGCCACCATTTCTTTTGCATTCAGTAGCCCTGAAATTTGTAATTATAGTAAGATAAGATACAGCATAAGAATCAGTGAATATATTTTTAAAATACAATATAAAGTAGGAATCATTAATTTAAATGATCGTGTAGCACAGAGAAAACATTTAGACGAAGTCGAACGAGGCTTAACAGAGCANTAAGACTCTGAAGTGTCATTGTGAAGAATTCGGGTTCGATATCCAGCTGTGTTTTGAAGCCCATTCACTTTTAGCTTTTCTACACTGTAAAAGGTTTTCGCGTTTTTTCGAGCCAAAAATGGTGGCAACTACTTCACACGAAAGTCATGGTGTTCCACTACACCAAGAATGTTCTATTACACTACTTGGCCTGAAATAACTGCCACCATTTCTTTTGTATTCAGTAGCACTGAAATTTGTAATTATAGTAAGATAAGATACAGCATAAGAATCAGTGAATATATTTTTAAAATTCAATAAAAAGTAAGAATCATTAATTTAAATGATCGTGTAGCACAGGGAAAACATTTAGACGAAGTCGAACGAGGCTTAACAGAGCATCAGTAGTCAGAAATTATTCTTGATAGAATCAATTCTAGCATTCTAAATTCTTTCTATTATCTTAAGTCTAGCTTTAATATTTAAGGAAAAATTTACATTTTCATATTTTTTTTTGTCCTTTTCATGTTTTTTTTATATAACTTTAAAAATATTCAATAAAGTTAAACAAATTTTTAGAGAAATTTAAAATTGATTAAAAAATTTTTGCTTTACAATTTTAAAATTTGAGCGAAATCGGTCGAATATTCCTTGAGAATGAATCTAAAAAATAATTTTGATCTTGATTTAAACACATTACATTATGAAAATTAATAAATTGAAGTGAAAAAGAAAAAAAAAAACATAATCAAATGAATCATCATTAGATCAATCGCTACTAAAACGAATAAGAAATAATCTGATATTATTCCACTATATGTTAAGTTTACTTGTAGAATAAAAAGCAAAATATATTCTATTGCAAATAAAAAAGATCATCGCCCTGATTTTCTAAACTATTATAATAATTTTATGTTTTTAATCATGATTGATTAATATAAAAAATTATATCAAGAGAGATTAACGAAGTTTGACCTTTTTTCCGGAATGTCTGTCAAGATTTAAAATAATAAAAAGAAAATTTTGGAGCTTTGGTAGCTGAGTTCCTATTTATTTTCTTTTTATAATCTTGGTTAATAAGAAAAGTAAGCATTCAAAACTTTCAAAACATTGCTCATTTTCAAAATTGTTTGATGACATCTTCCTCACATAGACTCATAAGAGTAAAAATTTCATGACCATTTAGATCTTCTTCTTATATTATGACTATTTTCAAACATGTGACAATTTAGAACAATTGAGTAAATTTTTTTGTGTAATTGTAGAGTAATTTTTATACTTAATCTAAGTAAAGAAGCATCATTTAAAAATTATGCTTTGTCTAATGTACTTTTGTCTTAAATTTGAATTGAACTAGTTATTTACAGTGAAGGAAAAATACGCCCGAAGTAAATGGTTGTAACTAGAATCTTGTCTTGTTAAAATGAATAAAGAAAGAAATAGCCGTTTGAATTATTCTTTGTGTTTTACTCAGCTAATAAATTTCTTTTCACATGCAATAAAAATAGTTATGTATTATTTGGGATTTACTATACGCATGCATTTACTCATTGCGAAAAAATNTAAAAAATTATATCAAGAGAGATTAACGAAGTTTGACCTTTTTTCCGGAATGTCTGTCAAGATTTAAAATAATAAAAAGAAAATTTTGGAGCTTTGGTAGCTGAGTTCCTATTTATTTTCTTTTTATAATCTTGGTTAATAAGAAAAGTAAGCATTCAAAACTTTCAAAACATTGCTCATTTTCAAAATTGTTTGATGACATCTTCCTCACATAGACTCATAAGAGTAAAAATTTCATGACCATTTAGATCTTCTTCTTATATTATGATTTTCAAACATGTGACAATTTAGAACAATTGAGTAAATTTTTTTGTGTAATTGCAGAGTAATTTTTATACTTAATCTTTATAAGTAAAGAAGCATTATTTAAAAATTATACTTTGTCTAATGTACTTTTGTCTTAAATTTGAATTGAACATAGTTATTTACAGTGAAGGATAAATACGTCCGAAGTAAATGGTTGTAACTAGAATCTTGTTTTGTTAAAATGAATAAAGAAAGAAATAACCGTTTGAATTATTCTTTGTGTTTTACTCAGCTAATAAATTTCTTTTCACATGCAACAAAAATAGTTATGTATTATTTGGGATTTACTATAAGCATGCATTTACTCATTTCGAAAAAATGTCTGGTCAAAACTACCAGAATATGTCAAAACTGAACTACGTTTCTGGCTCTACACCAAAGAGTTCTGAAAATTTTACTGAAGCATTTTGGTAATTATTTAGGAAAAATTAACTCTAAAAAATGGTTTTATGTGGTATAGTTCAGTAATTGTGATAAAATTTGGTAGTTTCAGCATGATAATTTAGAGCCTGTCACAAAAATCATTTATTCGGTTAAATTTACTATTTTGTTTTGCATTTTTTACTAAGTGTGCGGTTATAAGAACTATAATTTTGAAACTAAGAATTTCCGGTAAGCCATTATCAGTTGAAAGGGTAAACAACTAAATAAATGGTTAAAATACTGCATATTGTGGATTTTACTATCAGAATAAAGATTCATTTTATTAGAAATGTCATTAACATACAGTACCGTGATTTTACCAGAATTGTTTCGTTGTTCGTTACTTGAGAAGGATATTAAAATTATTAAATCAAAAATATTTGCTAAAATATGGTATTAAACATTACGAATTAAATATTTTTATAAAAACAGGGGTCGATCCACTTGGATCAAATGGTATAGCAAGAAATTTTGGGTTTTTAAAATCTACGTAACAAAATGTTTGTTAAAACGTATGGGTATTAAAAGTATTTATAGAAGTGTTAGTTCTAAAAATATATGGAAATGCTTTTTCACTAAAACTGATAAAAGAAACGAAAGCTAAATTATTTGTGCTAAATTTCGATGACAAATAAAAAAAATGCTGCAATTCAAATTTCTTGTACAAAGCAAAAAGAGATGCTAAGAGCTATGAAATAATTTAAATGAATTAAATTTCTTTTTTTGTTTAGAGCAGGCTCAAAAATATTCTTTAAATCTCTATACCAGTTATTCTCAACCTTTTTTTGTGGCGGCACACTTATTACGATTTCAAAATTTGACGGCACAAATGAAAAAATATAGTTTAAAAGTTGTATACTTACCAATAATATACTGTGTTAAATAGTCTGTGATAATTTTGAATGTGAAATAAAATAATATGTACTACAAAAGCGCGTTTATTAAGGGATTAACTATTTCTTTCGACTAATTTTTTATTAGTTAGTAACAGTTATTTATTTTTTTGCTAGTTATTAATTGTTAGCTTGTTTTCTATAGTTAATAACTATTAGTTTTTTTACATTAATTATTTTTTTTCTTGTGATTTCTTGTTAATTAGTTTTTTTGCTAATTATTAATTGTTACCTTATTTTTTTGTTAGTTATCCTTTGTTAATTTGCTTTAATAACTAATAACTGCATAGCTTACTTTAATGATCAGCTTTAATTTCCTTTGGAAAGTTAATATTTAGCTTATTTTAGCCTTTGTTAATTATTTTAATAGTCATTAAATTTCCTACTTATTTTAACATTTTTTAAAACTGTGTGTCAGAGACAATTTAATCACTTCCTTCTCATTTTAACTTATTTTAAGATTGTCAGAGACAAGACAATTGCAAACAAAGATGTTCGTGCGGTTAAAGCGTGGAAAAATTATAAAAAGTATATGTATGTAATATTATATATATGTACACTTTTCTTTAATTTAAATTTTACTCGTAATAAAAAAAAGCATTATAATTTTTATGGTATCATTTCTAATATTTGGCGGCACATTTTAAGAATTTGGCTGCACACAAAAATGCTTATACATTTATCTATACATTTCCTCTATACACTTCCAAACATTTTTTTATCTCTTTAAGAAACAGCTTCATTCCTAATTCTCTACTTTACAATAAGAAAATCATAAAAAGAAGAAAAAAAAGTGAAGTAAAAATTTTTTGAATGAAAAATTCTTTATCGTGACTCGAAACTTAGAATATTTCAAATATTGTTATTGTTTAATAATTCGTTTAAGTAATTGAGTTTAATTTTGCTTATTAATCGGTTGGCTTCAATTAAAGGAGCATCAAGAATTAAAATGTATTAATTTTTATAATTTATAATTTTACTTAGTGTAATTTTACTATAATTTGTAATTTTACTTAAATTTAATAAAATGGATTTTCGAAGTTTGAGCAATATATACTGCATATTGTTGTAATTTTTTTTTACCAGAAAGTATTCAATTTGATTTAAGGCCTGGTTTCTTAAGGCCTGGTTTCTTAGGACAGGACGCCGTCAGCTGGAAATCAGCGCTAACCTCTAATTGGTCCATTTGTGAGTTTGATAGTATACGTCATCNTTCAAATATTGTTATTGTTTAATAATTCGTTTAAGTATCTCTTAGAAATATAGAAATTAGTTTATTGAAGATAAAAAGCTAATTAAAAAACCATTCTGATATCACAGTAAGTAGAGCTTTCATTCTCAATTGATATTGAATAGAATTAAAGATTTTATGCATGCAACGCAGCAAGTAAATGTATTTATGAGAAAAATAGCACAAATATACAGTCATGATATGAACGAAAAAAAAAAAGATGACGAGAGTTATGACTAATGCAAGAGCAATTTTTTTATATGGAAATAAAGAGCAGACTGTTATTACTATCAAAATGTCGGATTATTTGTCATGCATCTTCATGGAATAATCTGTATAACCCTTTGATGCAAATGGCACACCAGTGCCCATTTTATATATTTTTTCTTCTTAATTACAAGCAAAAATATATTTTAGCATTTTTTTCTATTACACAAATAGTTCTAATAGATCCCAAAAAGTCTGCTGGATTATCCGGAATTTCATTTGTGCTAAAATTTAAAATCCAGAAGAAAAAGTAGTTTGAAATATTTTTTTTATTCATAATCAGAAATTTAACAATAATTGATTTTGCTTATTAAAGTGATTTCAATTATGAATATAACTGTTTGAAATAACAAATAATGAATAACAAATAATGAATAACAAATTTGAAAGATTATTATTTGGAAGTGAGCCATGTTTGGCAAATTTTTCATTTAACACCGAAAAAGATAATTGTGTTTCACGCTATATTTCAAAGCCATAAATTATTAAAATGCAAAATATAGAATTTTACACTGATTTTTACCTAAATCAATACAAAATATGGAATAAGCATGAAAAAAATAATGTTTGATAAAAGTTGTGTGTCAAAAGGTTTAAAACCTTATTGCAAAATGACTTTTAGTCAATGCACCTGAAATAGAAATGTATTAAAATGATTCCTTAAATTCATAAAAATCATTCACATAATTTTACATCTCAATTAAATAAATTTGGTTCCAAAATTTCAGAATTAAAAGAAAATTAATTAAACCACACATAAAACTAACGGAATAATTTATAAACGTAAGTTACTTCAATGGGATTGTAGTAAAGATTTTTAATTGTACCACTAAATTACCATGCTTTATTAAAATCATTATGAATATTTAATTCGTCAGAAATGTGTGAAACGTAGCAGGAATGGTAGCAATTTTCTCTTTACATGAAACCAACATAACTTAAATTGTAATTGATAATATTATTTGATTCATGTATTTATGAATTTTTATACACATTGTTAATTAAAAAAAATCACTGCAAATATGTCCAGGTGCAGATTATTGTATTTGACACTTATTTAAAAGTTCTGGATCAATTTATGCCCAGTTAGAAAGAAGATTTTTATAAATCAATGTGAAATACCAATTCAAATTATGCCCTGACCTATAACAAACAGTTTTAAAAACTTTTTGTTGTAAGTTTACAACAATTAGATAGTTTTAAATTTCATTTTATCAACTCTCCAGCAACAATCGCTATTTAAGTGACTTTGTGTTGTTCAACAATATATTGTTTCATTTATAATTCTAAAATTTCAACAATTGAAAACATCAATAAATGTTTCATTTTTGGAAAAAAATTTCATTCTAACTTTTGAGCTTGTGAGTTATACTTTAACGTTTGAGCTTAAATTTCTAGAGTGATTAAAAAGTGGAAAAAATGTTTGGTTTCATTAGAAACTGGTTGATGGTGTTGGGGTTTTGTAAGCGTAAGCATTAACAATTTATAAAATATTTACAATTCTGATTTTCAATAATATTTCACGAATAAGCTTATTGCGCTATCAAAGTATAATGAAAATGCAAAAAAATGCTTAAAAAAATGATTTATGTGATTAATATGATATTGAATGCTAATCTTATTTCATCAGAGTTCTTAACAGACTCTTAAAATCTATATTTGTAATCATTTAACTTACAAAAGTTGATGCTAACTAATACTGGTAAATATTATTATTTAATATAATATTATAAATATATTATTATTTAATAATATTAATTTATTAAGAGTTTAATTATTTTAATGACAAAAAGCTTTAAACCTATTATTTGGAATGTGTTAGATTATATATTAGTTCATAATTTATTATTACTCATTTATTTCTCTATCATAAAACTCAAATAGCAGTCTGCATAATAGAGCATTCAAAATTTTAATTACAAATCTTGATGATTTACATCAACTGTTAACAGAAAAATTGCTGCGAAAAACTTCAAAATCATAGTATTTTTCTTCCTTAAAAATTATTTTCCCCCGTAAGTACGATTTTATGTAATTAACTTGTACAGCTTCTTCATATAAAAAATTTGCAATAAATAAATAAATAGGTAATAAGAAATAAAGCTAATTAAACCTAAAAGAATGAATTTCGGAGTTCAATATTCAAGATTTATTCTAAAAATTCATAAAATGTTTAATTTCTATAAGAACGGGTGGAAAAAATTCCATATTTTTGAATTTTTACGGCTTAGCAGTTACTACAATATTTAAATTTTAGACGTTAAATAAATGTTTTACTAATCAACTTCTTGAGCTAGTAAAAAATGTAGTTATTTTTCCACAAATAAATTCTTTTCTATTTAGAAATTTGTATAATTTCATAAAAAGGACGTACCAAAATTTCTCAAAGGTTTTCAATTAGAGTAGAATACAAGCTCAAATTCTCAATTTTTTCTATTTTAATTAAATAATTGTTAGCTTGGAACTACGCATGCTTTTACAATTATCATAAAGTCTGATTTAAATTATTTACTTATTAGTAGAATTCATGAAATTCAACTTTAAAATGATGCACTAAATAGTAATTATGCAGTGATTCGCTGAAATAAAGTGCACTAAAATCAAATTCCTTTTAATTTTATTTTTTAATAAAACTTTTTTCCAAGCATGGCTTAGATTACTTGTTAATAAACTAAAATTGGTTATAAAAATCCATGGACTTACTTCAGCCATTACAAGGGAAATAATTAATTATCAGAATTTTTATTCGGAAAAGTTATGATTTTTTCCCGTTTATTATTCAAATTAAACGCAATTTCGCAACGGGTATATAATATACATTATAAGGTAAATATCGGTTACTTTGTTTTACAGCCAAGAAAAAAAATAGAAAGGCGACAATCGCCAAGAATGATGATTCGGACCAACTTTGTAACGAGGAATGGTATTTGAGACTCCGTCGTCTTGCCAACAAGTGTATGGTTAAGAAAGAATGGGGTATTAATGTAGAGTTGGAAGACGAAATTGCTTATGAGTGGAAGCCTTATAAACATATACGATCTCACAGTCTTCCAAATATGCATATTCAGTTTGCATGTTCAGAAATGACGACGGAGGAGATGGATATGCGGTCCGATGGGGACTCAGATTCCAAAAGTGAGTCCGTTGTCCAGATAAATGACGAAAGGTATGACGAAGAGTTGGTATATAAATTGACAAACACCGATTATATTTTTCGGGAGTTAAAACGGATTAAACGGCTTCATAGAGGATCGTCATACGAGTCATTAGCGGACGATATTAATGGAATGTTTAATGTTGAGGAAAAATATGGAGAGTATGATGTGGAAGTGGATGGCCGTAGTTCTTCACATTTGATGGAAGAAAAGGCCTCCAGTGATAAATCCGAGATAAAAATGAGGTATTGTTTTTAATGCACTTCTTACTTTTTTTAATACTACCATTATAATACGTTGTTTAAGATTCATATTCAATGAAAACAATTTTTTTTGCGAAGTTCATCATATCTTGATTTACATCAACGTAAAGAAATCTCCATGATGATTAATTTTAAATAGCAGATCAAAAGGTTACAATAGATATGTATTTTCTTTTTCAAGTATTGAGTTAATTCATGTAGTTTAAAAATTCTTTATGTGTGAATATATATATTTTTTTATATATGGGTATAATAGATACATGCTCTTTTTTTCCATTCAGCATCTTCAAAATCTCAAAAATAAAACATTTTAAAATTGATCTTAGGTAATTAATAAATAGGTAAAAGGTAATTTTAAAAGTTGAAAACATGTTTAAGATATTTTTTAAGTATTTCTAATCCTCTAGCTTTATTTTTCTTCTTAAGTTCTCTGAAACATAATCTAGAAAGATTTGCATATTTCTGAATTAAAATATTTTTAAAAATTTTTTATTTTTATTACTGTTTTTCGAAAAAGTCCTTCTTCCTGTACAAAGAGTATTATTTAATCTTAAAATACTTTTAAAGTATTTGCCAAAAAAAGATGTTGAATAATGAAATACATCAGTGATCTCAAAAAACTGCAATTAAGCAAGAAAGAGACAAAAATTTAACCGAAATTTATTGCATCCATACACAATAGGTGGCACTGAAATCATTAAAAACTAGTTTCGTTGCTGGATAAATCTTCAAATTTTTTCAAATCGAAACCTTCCTTCTGGTACTAAAACACAGGTTGTGACTTTATCATTACCACCTTGCTTAATAGGGAATTGTTAGTTTTCCATAGCGTTTTTATTTCTCTTTAGTTTTATTATTCATTCCTGATATTGTGCAAAGTGAAAAGCCCTTTAATTTTAATCTAATTATCATATTTGAACTCAATCTTATTATTTCGCGGAAGGGACTTAAAAAAATAAGCTATTAAGTCAAATTTAAAATAAGAAATCAAGTACGAAAACACATTTTCTCAAACACTCTTTTTTTTAAAGACAGATACGGATTTCTACTAATTTAAAACTCAGGGGATAGCCGCTATCTGGGAAATATGGTCCCAATAGTATGTCAATAGTCATTTTTGTTTTAATCGTATTTTTCCATTTTTTTGAGAAATTCTTGATGAGCTAATCATTTTTGCACAAAATTATGAAATTCGTTTATTCAAAGATTCCATTCAGAAAATAATTTTTAAGAATTATTTATTACTTTGTTAAAAATTTAGAATAAAATGAAGTAGAAAAATTTAGAATAAAATGATATAATTTTTTTTTTTTATTAATATGTACTTATTTGTATTGTATTTGTAAAGATTGTACTTTTGATTGGCAATATACAAAATTTGAGTGTAGTCTGTTGAATAGTTTCAGAGAAATCGAATTTTAAATGTACAACTTCCTTTGCCAAATACAATAAAATTTTGAATTTATTTTTTATTAGCGAGAAAAAATTATCGCACATCAAATCGCTTTGGAAGGAAAATTCATAATACTCAATGTTTTTAATTATCTTTTTAGCATGGTCCATGATATGATTATTGAAATCAGTGATGAAAGAAAAATAGACAAGGTCTTGAAAAAGAACACTAAAAAGCTTAGCGTTCGATCGTTTGTTAAGAACTTGCTTAAGTGGAAGAAAAAATCAAAGAAAAAGGACCGTTAATGCTTGTTTCAAAGATTGGATATTTTTTAAACATGACGGAATTATGGACTCGGATATTGGATTTTCGAATTGGATAATGGATTATGGTTGAATTAATTTNAAAAAAAAAAAAAAAAAAAAAAAAAAAAAAAAAAAAAAAAAAACCTTTTAATGCTACCCAGAATTTACTTCTGGAAGGTCCCAAGTCCTTTAAAAAGCAGAGGGAAAGGTTTACAACATAAACAGTTATCAAAAGACAGAGCTGGACAAAAATGTAATCAATTACTTTTAATCATACTTAGAACTTTGATTACAGCTGTAATCATGATTACAATATTGATTGCAGTAATCAATGACTTGTAATCTTGATTACAGCTGTAATCAAAATTTTAAATACATATGTAGTCATGATTCAATCAAAATTTTGATTATAACTGAAATCATGATTCCAAGTAATTGCGATTACAAGTAATCACAACAAAGACGTTACGGGTGATCATGATTGCAAGTAATCAAAATATATGATTACATGTCATCATGATTGCATGTAATCTTGATTACAAGTAATTGTGATCATTTGTTATCTTAATACACGATTATTATTAATATACAATCTAATTACAATTGTATACTATATGCAAATACATTATGCAAGTATGTATGGCGATACTTAATTTCATGTACATAGAATGTACTCACGCATGTACGAACAATTTGTGATTCCTATATATACATATACAATGAAGTCGGAAACGTTGTTTGTAAGTACAATATACATAATTATATTGAAATATAAGTAATACAATACGTACCAACGTATTCATCAAATTTTCGGAGCTCTGAAAAAAATATATCCATTATCACCAATATACTGCAAATTAGAGTAAGCTTTATCAATTATCGTTTTTTCAGCACCGAGTTCGGAAAGATTTTATGCCCTAAATTTTTCAGGGTTTTAGTTGTTATAGTAGCATTTTTTTGATGTATTATAGTTTTCAAACAAATTTAGATTAGTGATTCAATGAAATACAATTTTTTAGTAAACATGTACATTATACTACGTCTAAAGTTAATATATCATGAAAACGTCCGTAATCTAAATCGAAACAAATAACGAAATCATTAAATCGAATTCTTTGTACCTTTTGTCTTCAATGTGACGTAAAGAACAAGTCTAATTATTTTAGTAATCTGATCTTTTTCTTTTTAATTTCAAGTTTGTAACGATATTTCAAAGAAAACTATATTTTCAGAAATCATGAATATTTTTGAAAGAGTTCACTTACAATACATGTTTAGAGAATATCCATTATATTATTATATAAAAAGAATGTAACTTCACTTTGTGCGTGTTCGTCATGTCCTTGGAACTAATGAAACGAATTAAAAAGTTTTGCTCTATGTTACAAAGCTATGTTTTAAAAACATAATTTAATGCCAAAATATTATTATTTATTATTGAAGAAAAAATTAAATTATTATCTCTAACATTTTTTATTGCATTTTAATCTATGTAATTTCGAGTGAAAAGAAAATCTGAAGTTTGCAGATAATCAGATAATCGGTTGAATAGTTCTTGCGAAATAAAAATGTAAAAATACGACTTCATTGACTTGGCGAAATACACAAGAAATTACCATTAAGAGTTCCAAAATGTCGATCGCTCTCGTGCCTAAACTATTTGGACCATGATTTCAGGATTGCTGCTAGCCTCTATGTTTTAAAGATCAAGAATTGAAATGCGTCAAAAAATGTATGTTTATTCAGAGTAAGTAGATTTGTGTGTATCATTTGTAACTTAATTGTGTTGGTTCATTTCGTAACTCTACCTTCTTGCTCTCATGAAAATGAAAGGATGAGGTTTCGCCCTCTATTTCTCGCTCCCGTGATATTTCCGGGTTGGAGTGCTCAGTAGTAACTCGCAAAATAAAAATAAAACTAATTCATTTTTTTCGCACCGAAATTTTTTTCTTCTTCTCCTTTTACACACCAGATGGCAGTACCAGGATATTTTTAAGATAATTGTAGATATTAAGTTTATTTTAAACTAGATGTCAGCACTAATTAAATAGCACTAATAAAAAAATAGGCACTTTTATGACCGTTTTCTTGAAAATTAACCAATAATTAAGGGGTTAAATTATCGTCTACATTAATTAATTAGCATATTCAAGGCTAGGTTTTCGATCCATAAAGATTGAGCGCCAGTAAGCGAAAATTTTAAAAAGTTTCATGGTGACAGTTTCTTTTTCCTTCCACACTGGAATATAATACCAGTATTTGTACAACAAAATATTTAGATAAAATCTCCAGTTGTGCTGGTTAAGTACGGATTTGGTTTTGTTGAGTATAAATTTCCCCCCTTTTTTCCAAATACTAAAAGTAAATGATAATAGAGGATTTCTACATCGAAAAAGAGAAATTTTCTATCGTCAACAGAAACTATTGAGATCATCTTTGAAATCTCGTACATTAAACTAAAAATCTACAAAACAGTTTTTACATCCGTTGTTGTGTATGGAAGGTAAATTTAGACTACTAAATAACCTGAGAATAAATTATTTTTAAGAAGGGAGAGAAAGATTCTTTGAAATATATTTGCACCCGTGAAGGATAGTGATCCTTGGTGAATCTGAACACACTTAGAAATAGAATTAGAACAAATTTAGCAAAATATAAGGATATATGCATCATAAAGGATAAAAGGACCATAGTGGTTAGACCTATAAGCTCAATACTATGAAATTTTGGTACTTGCCATTGGCCAGTAGAAGTATTTTTAATTGAGTTTCTCTCGAAAACACATGGCCACTTTATCAAGCATTGAAAATTCTTTGCTGTTAAAAGGATTATTGATGTTAATAGGCATTTCTTTTGAAACTACGAAAACATTACTAGGTTCATGTTTAAAAATAAGAAAAATTTCCTTGACAACTCCAAGTTGGCTTGTGTAAAGTTTAAAAATTGCGTATAAAAATAAAATTAATGTTTTGTTTTCATAAAATTATGTTTATTTACAAACGCAAAATTTATTCGTTACAAAATAAATCTGAAATAATATGCAATCATAATGATGGAATTATATTGATTAGATTACTTTTAAATATTACCGGTCATGGATTTAAAAAAAAGTGTTAAATAAAATTAACTTTAACTTGAATGAAAACTTTGATAACCAAATACAACATATCTGATATTTTGAACTAGCATAAAAGAAGCTGAACACTCCAACAATGATAACAGCTTTCCAGTGTAATATAAATAATACAAAATTTTGATAAGGCGTGTTTTGGAGCACAAGGGCTTTATTTTCGACCAAAAAAATGGCGATCGGGTGATGATTTACAGACAAATCTGTGATCACCATTTTTTATATTTACTTGCCCGGTGGCCAGTGGCGACCGTTAATTTTGCTTCATAGTTGGGATACTTGATGCGAATGGTGGTCAGAAGTACGAAAAAAGTTTTTTTTTATGGAAAAGAGTTCGAAAGAGAAAAGTTGGAAGATTCAAGAAATTATAACTGGAGGAGGTTAAGCGAGATCTTAAAGTTATGAAAGCTATAAAATGAAAATTAATGTTCAGAAAGTTTGGAGATGCGTGGTAAGACAGGCCAAAATCCTTCATGGGTTGTAGTAAGTAAGTAGTAATAAGTAAGTGAGTTTGGTAGAAGACTTTCTTTTGCACCATTATTTTGCATACTTGTACATTTAAGTGTGCTAAAATATAATGCTTTAATGCTCTAAGAACAAATATGTACAAAACTACCAGAATATGGTAAATTTATCGTGTGTCTGGCTCTTTGGGAACATCAAAAAAGCTTGGTAATTTTAGTCGAAGCACTTTGTTAATGATTTCAGTAAAATTAATAATAAAATTCATGAATGTTTTTTGATATGTGAAAAAGTTTGGTAAATGTGATAAAGTATTGTAATTTTATTATGACACTTTAGAACATGGCATAAGAACTATCTTTTCAGTTACCTTTGCCTCTAAGTTTTGTATTCTTTACTGAATGTGACGAAATCATAACTATAATTTTTAAAATCAGAATTTCCGATACACCATTACCATATCAACTGAAAAGTCACTAAATGAATGGTTGAAATACCGAATATTTTCAATTTAATCATAGACTTTTTTTTCTTCCAAAAATTTCATTACCAGTAAGTGCGGTAATTTTACCCAATTTTTTTTCTCTGTGTGTAAATTAAAGCTATAATGCAGGCAACAGTGGTCCCTACTAATATGTTAAAAGGGTCATACGTAAAACCGATTAAGGACATAACGGAAATTTTTTTTATAAATGTTATAAAAACGTGCTTAAAAAATAAGGAACTCTTTTTTTGGAACCACAAAGGGAAGATGAATGAATAGAATTTAAGGAACAGCAAATTAATCAAGTAATTTGGATAGTACCGTACATATTTCTAGAATATTCTACATCGTAAAAGAAAATTGTAAGCAGTGGTAATGAATACAAAGAGATGAATCTTATAATGAATCTTAAAATGATATTTTAAGAGATAATATTTTATTTTAAGAGATAATATTTTATTTTAATACATTGAAATGTGTAAAATTCATATCGAAGATTTAAATTTCTAATATTTGTACCAAATGAGTAAACAAAATATAACATTACTGAAATAAATATTCATTTTCAACATTTTTAGTAATTTTACATAGTTATTAGGCATGTAGAAGAAAAACTTTTTACTTTGAAAAACGTTTTGAAATAAATATTTGCTCAGGCAAAGTTGTTTCTATTTTTCGAAAAGTTTGACTCAAAGGAGTCTTCTTCAAACATAAATTTTTCTCTTTTGTGTTTTGTTGTTTTTTCAAAAAAATTATGTTTTGTTGTAAATGGTCTAATACAAAACGCAAATATAAATAAATAAAGTTCTTTTTTCCCTTCAGTTTATTTGTTTTTGTCACAAGTGCGGAAGTGAGATTAATGATTAAGTTTTTAAGTATTTTTTAAAAATTAATTTCGACATATGTAACAATTACTTGCATTGAATATTTTGATGTGACACTTTTTATGAGAATAACTCAAGAAATAGTGAACCAAATTAACTGCAATTTTATATGAAAATTAAATTTCATATAAAATTTAAATTGTTTGCGATGACTTAAATTGTCTGCACTGAAATATTTTAATCGTTTGTATTGAATATTTTGATATGAAAATAAACTGAAAAGTCTATCTTTAGAGTTTTTGGTGTTCATTAAAGTATTATTTTATTCTTTAAGAGAAATTATTCTTTTAAATTTATTTTTGTAATAACACTCTTATCCAAAACTTAACAACGAGCACTTTTTTAAAGATAACTCCAGAAATAGGGAACCTAATCATGTTGAATTTAATATGAAAATTCAATTTCATATAAAATTTCAAGTGTTTGTTCTGGCATGTTCAATTGTTTGAATTGAATATTTGAATATGAAAATAAATTGAAACATTGTTTTAGGAGTTCTTGTGAGCATTAAAATATTATTTCATTCCTTAAAATAATTCATTTTTTAAAAGAATTCTTTAAAATTTATTTATCAATTACTTAGAACTCTCTTGTCCCAGAGATGGAGAAAAAAGCTTTTAAAGTTAACTAAGGAAGAATGAACCATATAAAATGAAATTTTATATAAAAATTCATCAAAATATGACTTAACTATGATAAATGAAAAAAATAATGGCTTGAACTTTTGATCATGAATTAGTGACCATCATAGCAAAGTGAACTAAAAATACTGCAACAAAAATAATATTAAAAATATTTAAATGCTGCAACAGGGAACTTGGGGTGGATTTAATATAGAGGATGCAATCCCCTCTTTCTTTCTAAATGGCAAATTAACGTCTTAAGACGGGCGCGTATAGGTCTGTGCACCCGTTCACTATCCCCCGGAATCAGACCAAAATTCCTCTGATTACATAGTTGTCCACTTCTATGATGTTAAAGGAATGATACCGTATATATGACTTTCTCTTTATGTAAACACGCGAGAATCATTGTGTGTGAATCATCCTTCATCAGTAGAGAATACAAAAGCCCACTCGGCCTACTGTGCCTGTGTTTTAAGTTGATACTGCCTGTACCAGTTCAGAGACTTTCTTATTTGAAAGGAAGAAGCCTTGGATTTTTTGAGGTATATGGGTCAAGTTTTTGAGCTCTATACAATATTGGTCAGAGGCAATCAAGGTTACAAGTTCACTATTATGAATTAAAACACGGGGCCACAACAGATTAAATGGTCGAAGAATACCTTGAAACTGAAAATATTTCAATTTATAACCGGCGTCGAACAGCAGATTTAATTCTTAGTTTTGAACTACCAATGTTCAACTCTATAGCTTTGTAATCTTAAAACTAACCCAGAAGACAAGGAAACTTCCGGATCTAGCATTCAGGCAAACTAACCTTTGTCGAGGATTTTTCACAATTGCGTCACGTGGAAGTAAAAACCACGAAAATCTCCCGCGGTAAAAATGGTCATAGGAGATACCAACTCATGATCTGTCTACCACTATTTAACGCCTGCATTTTGACCTGTGCGAACCTGAAGCAGAATTCATATTGATAATACATCTCTAGGATTTGAATCCAGGTTACCTCATTGGGAAGCGAGCTCTTTATCATCTAAACTACCGTGGTTCAATCAAGAATATTCTGAGCATGGAATGGTCAGCTAGATCTCCGGATTTGAATTTCATAGATAACGTCTATTGCGTTCTTGAGAGAGCATTTTCCGACAGGTAATTTACAATACTAGAATTGTAAATCATGCATACGATAGATACTTTAAATGTTTAAAGTCATTAAACATATTGTTCATGGATAACTATATATTGTTATTGAAAAGAAGCATAAATATTGTGTTAAAGATCTGAGATGAATTTCAAAAAATGAAAAATCAATTCAGGATTTACTTTTATCGTAACAGTTTGTCATCCATTATTATATCTACAAGATTAAACCGCTATATTTTCATTTTGAAAAATATTTCGTATTTGTTTGTAAAATATTTAACAAGAGAAAATTATAAATATATGCGATTCTAGAGTATACCGGTATTATTTAGGGGATTTTATTCGCCAGAAAAATTCGAAATTTTATAAATTTTTAAGAAAATATATTATTTAAAGCAAACTTTGGAAATGATTCGCAACCACTTCTATTAAGAATAAGATAAATATGTGATTGCTTAAAGACTTCAACTTTTCTTTTTATATTAATTTGTTTAAAATTTTCTGCCATGTAAAAATTTAATGTTAGGAAAAATGTAGCAAAATTTATAAGAGTAAAAAAAAATGTATATTCATTCATAAAATGAATTGGAATATCTAACTTTCATAAGACTTGGAAGCAAAAATAAAAATAGACGAAGAGAATTTACTCAGTTGTGTATTTTGTGAAATTTAAATTCGCACGAACTAAACTGAAACTACTCAAAATGTATATAATTATCATATTTCATCCATTGCCTAAAAAGATTAGAATATGTATCTTTTTGCATTGCTGGGAACACCTAGATTTTTCGAAATAGAGAAACTTAGTACTGTTGCAATGCAGGGTGAAAAGTTGAATGAATTGATAACAGCGAAGAGAAGGCAAAGGAAAGCAAGAAAAAATAAAAATAATAAAAAAATTTTGGCAAATCTGTACTGTAATGACATATCTGGTTAAAAAACAACAACATAATTCTGGTTAATTAAACCAAAATACACGGTATTTAAACCATTCATTCAATAATATTTCCGCTCATATGGTAATGGCTTACCTGAAATTCTGGTTTACAAAATTACAATTCTTATAAGCACACTTTTGGTGAAAAATATAGACCAGAAAAGTAAATTTAACCAAATAATTGGCTTTTATGCCATATTTTGAAGTATTATGATAAAATTACCAAATGTTACCACATTAACCAAATTTTAACTCACTTTATAAAAAAATATTTTATTGTTAATTTCACTAAACTTTTGATCAAAGCACGTCGTTAAATATTAACGAACTTTTCATGCTCCCATAGAGCCTGAAAAACGGAAAATTTTACCATAATCTGGTAGTTTTGACTATATTTATTTTCTCGGTGCATGTTATCAATCATTGATCTTTTTTAAAAAAGAGGTGTAACTGTGCACTTTCGAGTAAATTGTATTCAAATCTTATGAAAAGTCTCAACTGGGATCAAATAACTCTTGACACTTCAATCTACAGAATACAATGGAAATTTAATCCTCCAGCTGCACCATGGTGGGGCGGTTGGTGGGAGAGAATTGTGCAAATGGTGAAAAGTTCTGATATCCTTAAAAACAGAGTGAATACATTGTCAATAGTTGTTATGATATTTTAACTGTGAATGACAGAAATTGGTGGTTCCAACGGTCAATGTTGACAATCACATAGTCGCTTTGGTTAATGTTCAAAATGCAAACTAGTTCTAGTTAAGTGCCACTGCCCGGTATACATTTGCCCGCTATACCCTACATCAATGTTTTTTAAGGTTCAGTGCCACTTCCCCCACTATACATTTGCCGGGTATGCCTTAACATCAATGATCTTTTATGGTCAAGTGCCACTGCCCAGTATGCAGTCAACCGTTACTCAGAACACTGATGTTTCAACTAATCTATTTTCAGCAGATGTTAAAACATCGACAGACTCCTGGTGGGGTACTTACCGTAGGAGCTGATAGAGCCATACAGTCCACTATAAGTAGGCTCATAAGTGGACATATGTCTCTCTTTTGAGCTTGGGCTAAAGACCTATTCAACGTGCGCGAGGTGTAACTCTGCACAGGCTTCTCCCGATCACATTTTACACTGTCTTGGTCTGGAAAAGAAAGACCTCTACTCTGGTCCCTTACTTGTATTTGATTTCCTGAAGACTTTCGAGCTCATTGACTTGGTCTAACCAAGAGGAATAAGTCAGCAACAACAACAACATCGAATAAGTATAATAATATCAAGGAATAAATTAATATCAAATCTGATATAGCAGATATTTCGGACATTCACCAAAGCGACTGAGTGATTGTTGACATTCTCCGGCCGACATTCTCTTGATTTCGATCATTCACGGTTCATTGGAAGCAATGGGGTTTTAAAGCGTGAAATGAAAAAAAAAAAAGCTGAGAACTTACGTGTTAGTGTTCCGTAGTGGCGATATTCGGTCAAGACCTTTGTAGGAGTTCATGAGAAACGACACCGTCTTTTCTAAAATAATAAGGAAATTGCTATTTAAGTAAATTTTAATGAAAAATACTTTTTCTTGTAATAGGATTACTAATTTAATCAATAAATAATCCCAAAATATACAAGTCACTTTTAAATTTTTTTTTTTTTTTTTTGCAATATTAGTCATTCATTTGAAATTCATTCCAAGCTAAAATATGAGTATCATATTTTCTGAAAATAAATTAAATATCTTTGGAAAATTAAAATAATAAAATCAGTTTAGTAATTGTTCAGTTTAGGAAATTGGTTTCATATTAAAATATCGGCATCATTTTTTTCTCGGAAAAATTTATGTATGCCCAGAAATATTTATAAAAAATTAAATTTTTTAAATTTTATTTATAACTTTTTAAGTTCAGTGTATACGTTAGTAACCCTTACACAAGAATTGACAACTTATGTGAACATTTTATAGTTTTTTGCATCGCATCATTCATTTTAACTATGTTTTTTATTTAAATATGTAACCAGTCATCATAATTTGCCGAAAACTCCAATATCGATATAATACATAGAAACTTTTAAATTTTTTTTGTCAAAATACATTAAATATACATTACGTGTAGTGTATAAGGAAGACACTTCTCGATTTTTTTATAACATTTGAAATAAAATCAATCATTTAAAATTGGTTTCGCATAAATTTATGAGCAACATACCTGTTTAAAAGAACACCCACATTAAGTATAGAATTATCTATAGAAAATTTCAAAAACAAAATTACCCTTTCTGTCAAAATACACGAAATGTAGACATATTGTGTTAACATGAGGTTGTAAATTTTTCGATTTTTATAGCATTTGAAATAAAGTAATTCATTTAAAATTATCTTACCATGAATATATATATGGGCAACATACTTTTTGAATACACCAATATTAGTCTATAAATATCTATGGAAATGTTTAAAAAATCCCTTTGTCATTAAAACGTGCTAAGTTTCGATCATATTTATCCTTAACGTAAGGCTGACGTTTTTCAATTTTTTTCAAAAATTTTTTTGCACCACGCTATTTATTTCAAACTACTTTAATTTAAATATTGAAATCATATTTTCCAGAAACAATATAAGTTTAACTTGACAATATAGGTTTCCCTCTAATGATATAAGTTTAAACTTGAAAATATAGGTTTCCCTCTAACAATATAGGTTCAAACTTGGTAATATAGGTTTTCTCTCTAACAATATTGGTGTAAGCTTGACAATGTAGGTTTCCCTCTAACAATGTAGGTTTAAACTTGACAATATAGAATCCCGTCTAACAATATAGGTTTAAATTTGACAATGTAGGTTTCCCTCTAACAATACAGGTTTAAACTTGACAATATAGGTTTAAACTTGACAATATAGAATCCCCTCTAACAATATAGGTTTAAACTTGACAATATAGGTTTCCCTCTGATAATATAGGTTTAAACTTGATAGTATATTAGAGGAGCGAATATTTTATAAAACTGAAACGTTTACAACAGATGGGTTACAAAATGTTATGATAGAGATAAAAAAAGGTTTGAATTTTATTCAATTTAGGGTTAGTTATCGGTTATAGAGACTAATAATGGTGACAACTGGGAAAAGTAATCGCCGACTTTTGGTACCCATACAACCGATAAGTACCCATTTTGGAAATTGTAAATTAATATAGCTATTGTGTTAACCTATATATACCTTTATTTAAATTTCCGTACACTTCATTTGTGACAATAAGAGTTGGTGATTCTTTTTTCTCTTCTTCATTGACTTCTCTCTTCTTTCTTCTTTCATCATCATGATCATCGAATGATGGAAAGGAGATGGGAGCATCTTTAAGATCATAAAGCCTAGACTGTCGAAGATCTGAAACTGAACAATGGTAACAGGTATTTTTTGTGTGTCCGAAAGTAACGCGTTCCTTTTAAAAGTTATGTCACGAAGCAACGAGTAAAACTAATGATTTAATTTAAACTTTTCTTGTTTTTATTCAAATTTTTTTAAAATAATGCTTGAATAATTTTTAGTAGGCAAAAAAATGGTTTAACGCATATTATTTTAATGTTTTATGGATGGTGATTTCGGTAGTAGATGGCGCTGCATTTTTTCCTTCGAATAACCTCCGAGTTGATGCATCCGGTCTGTTCTCTCGAAATTCGGCTAGCGAGTATTCACTTTTTGACTGTTGTCGATTTGTTTTTCAATATTTGAGCTAGTAAAATAATTACTCGAAAATGAATAAGCAAATAAGAAATAAAATAAACACGTTTGATTTAAAAAAATTACACAAGCTCTTCAAGGCAAGCTATGATGCAACTAGCCAGATCGTGTGATCTCACTCTACGCTGTATGACTATTCATTATTTTACTTAGAAAGTCTGAATTCATGATTGGTTGTTGTTGTTGTTGACGTATGCCTGTTAAAGGAGAGGGGTGTGATTGTTCTTGTTTTCAAGTGGCGCCATCTATGGCCAAAGATTCGACTTCTGCCACACCCATACGTCACACCCGCTTATAGAGCGGACTCATTCATTCATTCACAGATCGTAATTTTGAACGAAATCATAAAATGATCAATCTCCAATTCCCCCCAGAGGTATTGATTTGTTATAGGAACATGGAGGACTTTGCGACTTAACATATTTAACGTGCATCAGTCACCATTTTACTTCACGGGAGTCTTCAGTCGGCGGGGTTCGAACCCACGAACTCTCGGACATTGGCCCAGCTCCCTACCGACCAGGTTATCCCGGCCCTCATGTATTGGTAGTGGAAAACGATGAATTTTTACAAAGTGTTCGAATCTTTTAAACTAATTGTTTAATTTTTTTGGACAAAAAACAAAAGCGAAATATACCCTTTAATAAGATTCCAAATTAAACAACAGATGAATTTTATTTTGTAATAAAATTTAAACTACGCTAGACAAAAATCATTAATAAGCTTTACTGTAGTACATATTAAAGATGATATAAAGTATACGAGAAGAAAATATTAAAGATTATATAAGAGTATATGTGTGGAAGAGATTTGAATGCATAATGTAATTTTAGCCATGAAATGAAAACTTACAGATATTTGTGGCACTGCGGGTTAGTTCAATTTCTTCTTCATCTGATTTTGTCTGCTTTGCCTTTTGCATCTGATAATCATTTACACGATTCATTAAATCAACGCTAGTCCTGAAATCTTCCTGAAATATTTAGAGTATTAGCATCATCAAACCATATGAATTGGTATTCAACTGATTTACTAATATTTGCTCTTTTTAAATTTATAAATTGAAGGATTTATTAATGCATTTATGTATTTTATTTTTGATATTTTTCACATTAAACTTTTTTTTTCTTATATTAAACTTTCAAACGTTTTGAAAAGGCATGGTTTGTTAAACAGCAATTTAAAAATTGATAAAAGTTTTACTTTTAGTTCGTTCATTTTGATTTGGTAAAAAATTAATGAATTTGTGTTAATTATTAGATAATTTTTGTTAGCAATTTAAATAAAAAGTTAGAAACCAAAAATACGGAAAACGATATTCTAAATATGTGTATATTAGCACTTCATCAGTGGACACACTGTCTGCTGACAAACTGGAACCTTTATGTTGTCAGTGGTTAAACCAAAAACTGACTGTGCCCCTACTGTTAAAAGCGATTAACAAGATCATTTATTTTTCTGGAATTTGAAAACGATTATAAATTACAAAACGATATGTGATCTAGTTGCGTCTTCGTTATTGTTGCATTTTTTAAGTGATCTAGTTACGCCACCGATGTTTTTCAGTTGTGATTTGTTCTTAAATCTGATTTTTTGTTGTTGTTGGTAGAACTGTTATGTTTAAGATTATTAAAAAGTTGCTAAGTTTTTAACCTTAGTATTGGTAGTTCTTTCAAACAGAGTTGTGTTTTAATTATGTTCTAGGTTGTGCTTTAATATTTCAGTTGTGTTTTTAATCAATTCTAGTTCGTGTTTTAACACCTACTACTGACTACAGAAAGGCTCCATGTTAGCAGACAGTGTGTCCCCTAATGAAGTGCTGTTTTTGCTAACCGATTAAAATATGTTTATAATGTGTTTAAAATTTAGTTTTGCTTATTTTTGATTTCTGACTTTTTATTTAAACTGTTTACATGAAACAAATTCGGCTTTAGTTGCTTTTAGCGCTTTTCTTTCTTGATTTATTATTTTAAAGTTTTATCCAAAAAATTTTATCTTAAAATTTGTTTAAATTAATTTCATACTTTGATTGGATAATTCTTGCTAGTTATGAAGTTCCCAACCCTATATACAAAAAATCTAAGAGTGTACAAATTCATCTACACAATTTTGAGCGAAATCTCAGAATTTAAAAAAATCGGTTGAATAGCTCTTGAAAAATGGAATTTTAAAAAAAATAGAATTGAAATTAACAGTAAGAAGCCCAAACTTTTAGATGCTCTTCTACCTTAACTATTTGGTCCATATTTCTTAGATTACATGTACCTTCCCCCCTGAAGGTTAGAAATCTGAATCTGTCGAGAAAAAGTCATGTTTATTCAGAGAAAGTACGTTTTTGTGCCTGATTTCGTAAATTAAAATATATTGTGCTCTATTTAATTAGCATATTTAAGGTCAGCATATTTAAGTCATATCATTAAAACAGCCGACTCAATTTTGAGTTTACGACTACTAACGTTCAACTCCGTAGCCTTGCAATTTTGAACCCAATCCAAAAGACAGGAGAACTCCTGGATCAGTACCCCAAGAGGTATGATTTGTTGTAGGAACATGGAGGACTTTGTGACTAAACAGATTTAACTTGCACCTGTCACCATTTACTGCACGGGGTCTTAGGCCGGCGGGGATCGAACCCACGACCTCTTGGACATTGGCCCAGCGCCCTACCAACCAGGCTATCCCGGCCCTTGAATTCCAGTTTGTGAAATTTCAAACATTAGATCAAAAGTTATGCAGGATAATTCAATTTTTTGAAGCTTCGTATATGCACTTGCTTAATATAAGCCAAAGCTAAGTTTAAAATATGCTTAGCTAATTGTAGTAATAGCTTTAATGGGAACATTTTTAATGAGTATTAAGGATTTATGAGTTGGAAGATTACGAGCAAGAAATAAAGCCAGGTATATTTCTCCTATCCGACGTTGGTAGGTGTAAAGTGGGAGTCAAGCTGTACCGGTAGAGTTTTTTTTCCAGAGATTCAGGGGAAGAAGGCAATAAACACGAGAATCCTCACCAAAAGTAATGCGCTTATTTTTCGTGAGTTTTAACTTTTCCAACCTATGAAAAAGTGAACTCTTTCACTATATTTAACCCGCCAGGCACCAACTCGTGTTGATTGAATAATATATTCTTATTGTCAACGTATAAATTTTAATACCCGAATTCAGTAAAATGCCTCTAAAATTCTTTTTTTTTATTTGCAATCAGCTCTCAAAATCTATAATTAAAAATTAATGGTAAGAATTTCAAGTTCTTACATTTTGAATATGAGACCAGCTTCCGATGTATTTTTCATCCAATAAGTTGCTTGCAAAATCTTGAATTACCTAAAATACATGCGAATATTCAACAAAATTTTTTTTTCTTCTGAAAAAGATCTATTTATTCAATTTTCGAAACAAAAACTTAGCGTGCGATCTTAGACTAAGTTCGGGTAGTGTGTTGTGGCTTGTGTGTTTTCAGTTTTTTTACAAGTAGAGTAAATTAAACAAGAAATTCGAGCTCACATATTTGTTTACAGCGCCTTCGCCATTTGGAACTTTATTCAAATACAAATGTTTTTTAATATGGATAGAAAATTTTTTCGTCAATTTGAACGACTTAATTTAAACGCTTCAAAATTAAAACCGAATTTGTGTAAAATCGATTAAATAGTTCCCGATAAAAAAAGCTTTAAGAACGTAACTTTTTCTAGTCTTTAATTCTCAGAAACTATTCAGCTGATTGCTCTCAAATTTTTTATATTAGCTTCTAAAATGACGCAGTTTTAGCACTGGAGTATGGTTCCAGAGATATATAAGATTAAGGGGATCATATTTTAGAGACTCTTTCTATTTTGAGGGTCTTGAAACCGTATTTGTCGAGAAAAACATTGTCTGATTTATTAACTTTAAGCTATGACCAACACTAATTAAATGACAGATTGATACGCAGTAATTCGTTGATTCAACAGTTGTTTGAGGGTATTCGTTCTTTTTCCTTCCTCAGACAGTAAATGTTCTCAAAAAATCAGTCACCTTCCCTCACATAAATTCGAAATGAAATTTTTAACAAATAATAATAAAAATAACAAAAAGGAAAAAATTGTGATCGCTTTATTACGATCCCTGGTTACCCATTGGTCAGATACTTTTTTTCTGGATTGACTCCAATACACGCCACAATATTTGAAATCACGTTGCAAAAACTGTCTCTATTGATGCTTGTCTTCTTATCGTCGGATTGGTTTTCAAATCCTGCCTATATACGTGTTTCAAGACGTCACAATATACTTTTCCGTCTTCAGTATTCATATTTACATTAAAATCCTCGTCAAGACAGTAATTATAAGTTAATAATGAAAAGAATATAAAAATACTTTAAATGATTATTATGTAAATACATTAAAGATACCTGCTGGGGAAAGTAAAAAGAAAAAACTTGTCTGGAAAAAAAAATCAACTAAAGAAGTTCCAAAATTATCGTCTGCTTTTTTTTTTATTTGATCGTGTTGTGCTGCTTTTTTATTATTACTTATGTTAGCCTGATTTTTTGACGCTTACAACTATTAAAATCACCGTCAAGACAGTAATTATTAGTTAATAATAAAAATATAAAAAGGAAAAAAAAATTCTAAAAAAAATGATCAAACAGCAGCAGCTGCCACAGCAACGAATGCAATGACGACGCATGCGCACTGTTTACTATTACTTTTGAACACAGTTGAAAAGTGTGACGACGTCCAAATAAGGTGTGCACGCCATCAAACCCAAAACAACACCCATTTTGCCAATGGAGGATGATAAACAAAAAAAAAAGTCACAGTAGAAGGAAAAGGTATGAAAACATAGCTTAAAATCAGAAGAATCGAATAAGTTTAAACTCATTACCTCAAAAGTCGGTTTAATTAACGTAACTTAAGTAAATCTGCATTAGTAAAATATATATTATTAATATATGCATTCTTGCAAGTACAAATCTGAGCAGTGGCGTTCGTAAATTTAGCCTCGAATAGTTACCGATATAGAAATCCAAGCAAAATGTTAAAAGATGTGCAAAACTTGCGATGTCCATGCACAGAAATCACTCTTGCACATGTTGAAGAAATAAGTGGACGTTTACTCACCATCAAGCCCTGGAGATCTTCCAACGTCAAATCATTTGGCTTGTTCCAAGTCATGTTAATCATCTTATCAATAATCGTAATTAAATTTTTTAGTTCTTCACCATTCTTTTTCTCACTCAGAACATCTTCACTTCCTAAATATACACATTTTTTTAACAGGATTAAGCGATAATATGGACAATTTTGAATATTATAATATGAATTTAAAAGAAATTAATCTCTTTTTATATTGGGAGCAGTACAGCTTAAATATCACTAAATTTTTTCCCTAATCACTAAATTATTAAAAAGTAGAATAAGTGAAAATATGAAAATTAAGTGTCTTAATATCTCTTTATACTTAACCAATCCAATTTTTTATTCAAAATCATTTTGAATATTGGTGAAAATTAAGTTCTCCAGTTAAGTTTGTCTTCTAAAAGTAGCGAAGTAGTGATTACATTTTGAAAGTAGTTTGTAGTCGTTTCATTTAACAACACATTTACATTTAAAAAGATTACATTTAAAAAAATGTAGTTGTGGTTGTAGTTAACTACAAAAAAAATGTAGTTTTTCCGGCACTGACCTGGGGGATCTTCTTCGACCTCCGATAAAGCTTTCAGGTGATCTAAAGCGTTGAGTAGAGCTTCTGTACTCTCGACCTCCATGTTGTCCTGAAACACATTTTAAAAGAAGCAAGCTTTTATTTTCACAATTTTTAAAACGTTTGTCAAAAATGAATTCACTGCAAGAGTCTCTTAAGGTTATTTAGACGTGCAATGTTCTCAAATTTTGACCAGTTATAAGACAATTTTAATGGCGTTGAGCAGCCGATCTATTTTTTGTTTACGAATGCGTAGTCCTGTAATTTTGAACTCAGTCCAATTGATAATACAAGTCTACGAATGTGTGGGTTTTCGTGATCTTCTTCTTCTTCTTGAAGTGCAGGTATCCAATTGAAAATGGCTAAGGAATTTCATTGTCATAAAAATCTTTGCCATAATTATCGAATCGTTCTAACTTACTCTTTCATAACGACTCTTCTCTGTGAGCAAATGCATTATGGAGAAAATTAACCCAAAGCAAGCTGTTGAAATCATAACAATATATAGAAGAGTTACTTTCTTTTGAAAACATTTGTGGAGTAAAAATATGTGACATAAATACACGAAGAAGGAAGTAAAGAAGAATGTCGCCAACGCTTCGCCTATAACATTTTATCCCTAAAATTCAGTTATGTATTATAATGAATTATTCTATCGAATCATTAGTTAAGTTGTGTTTTTATTCGTTTATATTCACTTGCAGGATAGATTTAAATAAATAATAATAAATTAGGATTTTAGATTGAATAAAATTATTTAATCGGGATTAATATGATGTTTTAAGGAAAAGAAGAACATTCTAAAAGTTTATTCATATAATAAATAAAACAATTGTAAATCCAAAAAGTTACAAATTAGTTTACTTATGAAATGAATAGGACCCTCCATTAACAAATTTTTCTGTGCCACCAAATGCTGTAGAATAAATCACCATATTATAAAATTTTTGGCTTTAAAATGCCAACATCGAATTGTTCCATTGAAATAACAAATAGAAACAGAGGTTGAAAATACTATCTCTTGATTCGCACAACAGTCACGTGGTTTCAGTATGAGGACAAAAATTATCCTCATGTGTGTGCACTCTATTACATTTAAAATCTATGTGGGCAATCAAGGGAAATATTCACTAAAATATTTCAAATATCATGCATAATTTAAAAAAATATATAATTTTCAGTGTGCGCATTAGAAGTCTACATAAAATTTAAATTTTTTTATTTAAAATCTACTTTTTACAATTTTTACTACCTTCAAATTTCGGAACAAAAATAATCCTGCTCCGTTTTAATGCGTTATTGTGTTAATGAAATATATGTTAAGAGCACACAAAAGGAAACAGTGAGTACCAGTGCTCCATAAGTTTTTAGTTTACGTTTTAAATATTTTTTGTATCTTCTAATTAACAAAAGTATAAGTTAAATAAATTTTTAGACGACTAAAAAAGAAACATAGTATTTTATGGTTTAAAAAAATGAAAAGTTGTGATAGACAAATAGGTTATGATCACTGGTAACCGTTTTGTGAAATGCTTTTTCATTCTGGATTGTCTCCGTTAAACGCCACAACATTTCAAATCATGGGTTGCAAAAACTGTCTCCATTTGATGTTGGTCGTCGGATTGGTTTTCATATCCTGCCTATGTACGTGTTTCAAGACGTCACAAAATACTTTCCCTTCTGGAGCTTTCATATTTATACTGAAATCACCGTCAAGCCAGTAATTATAAGTTAATAATAAAAAGAATATAAAAATACTTTAAATTATTCTTATGTAAATACATTAAAAATACCTGCTTGTGAAAATAAAAGAAAAACTGCAGCGGTAACCAGAGCAACACATGCAATGTCTACTGGAATGCTGATTATTCATTCATGATAAGTATTAATGTGAAAAAATAACAAAATTGTTTGCAATCAAGCTCCCTTATTAAATATAGCTAGTTTCAAAGAAATGAAAAAAAATCTAAAATACAGATATTAAAATGTTATGCAAGGAGAAATCAGGTGATAGATTAAAATCATACCATAATATCTAAAATTTTTTCGAGGTTCGTTTCACAGTGCAGAGGATGGAGTTCAACATCACAGGCTGTAAAAAATGCAAGATATAATTCACTAATGATGGTGTAAAAATTAAAGACGAGTTCAGATTCACTTTTAGAAAACACGAAATCAACGATAATTTCTAGAAGAGCGTTGAAACCAACCTATATCTTTTAGCCCGAGCTCACTTGCGTGGCCGAGATTAAAAAAGGTGCCTTATAATTACTGTCCTTAACATCTGTTTTTAGAATCCTTTTGAAAAATGAAGTCGAACAAGCATGCGGATTTGGGATGGCAAATTAAAATTAATGAACAAAATCAAAAATAAGAAATGGTATCGAAATTCAAGGAATATCATACCGTTTTATATAACTTAAGTAAATCTGCATTANTATAGATATATATATATATATATATATAAATACATATATATATATATATATATATATATATATATATATATCGATAGATAGATAGATATAAGCATGAAAAGAGAGGTAGAAAGACTTACTTGCATTCGGATCTTCATTCCCAAAAATCGAGCATGAAAGAAAATAAAGAATGATCAGACTATTTATATGAATTAGAACCATATACAGGATGTTCCGTAAACACTGCCACAAAGATGTATTTCTAATAATATTGATTCATACCGTGTCATAAGTGAAGTCGAAATACTTACATATTAAGGGCCTTACAAAATAATAAGAAAGTGAAGAAAACAAAATCTATAAGAAATCTTCCAGAATCGTTATTGAGGAAAACGAGATTATAATTGAGAGAAAAAATACTATGATTTTCAAATGAAGCTTGAATTCCAGTCTTTCTCTTTATTTTCTTCAGCAATCAAATAAGTTTCTATGTTTTTAAACTCTCTTTACTCGTTAATAATTTGACAGGTTTGGAGGATGTATTTTTTCTTCGCTTAAATATTAATTTGTGTCATGCATTGCATATATTTTTGTTACTTAATTTTTGATAATGATTCTAAAAAGATATATTGAGACAGGTGATTACAGACTGCAGAACATACTGAATTTGCGTTTGTTTCTAAATTGTGAAATACTATTATAAAAAAGAAGCATGTCTAATTCAGTATTTTAAGAAATTAACACATTAGGAAATAATGATATGTTCTAGCAGTTCTAGATATGAACGTGTAAATTGTAGATTTTAATTTTATTTTCTGAAAACCTTAAACCAGGATAATTTTGCCATTATGCCACCTATTTAAAATGTGATGAATTTTTACAAGAGATAATTATTCATCGCTCTGATTAGTTTTAAATCAAATAATGATGATAACAATTGTCTCTTAGCCAAAGAATATATTGTTTTTTCCTTCATACACAGGGACCACACCAAATCTTGGAGGACTGGTTTACATTATGTCCACGGAAGTTAGCCTTCTTCCCCTATTAATATTCTTTGTCTTTACTACAACTAAATGGCTCAGATAATTGTTACAATAACGGTAACTACAATGGGTAATTTTGTTATATCGTTCCTGTAAACAGTAGATAAGTCACCTACAAGAACTTTTTAGACTGCTGAGCTACGCATTTATCAGGTAAGGAATTACCTGCCTCCTAATAACAAGTTTAATAAAGGAAGCAACTTTCGCCCTAATTGTTTGATTTTAGAGTGCTAAGATAGTAACATTTACATTTATACATTACATTTATAATATTACATTACATTTTTAATTACATCATAACATTACATTAACATTTTAGAGTGCTAAGATAAATTGTTGTTCATAAACAGGTAATGAGTTACTTGCCTTCGAATAATAAGCTCAATAAAGGAAACAATTTTCGCCTCAATTGTTTGTTACAGAAACTTACTAGAGTGCTGGAATAAGTTGTCACTCATTAGCAGGTAATGAGTTATTTGCCTCCTAATAATAAGCAAAAAAAGGAAGCAATTTTCTCCTGAATTATTTGGTTACTGTACTTTTAAAAAGGGCCAGGAGTAGTGATTCCTGATTACAGTAATAATAAGAATAACAGAGCCATTTTTCTCCTAACAACAAGCCAAAATTTGGAAACAATTTTCTCCAGTTTGGTTGGGTGAACTCTTAAGGAAAGGTTGTACTTGATTAAAGTTCATTTTATTAAGAAAAAAAAGTCAATGTTAGAGTACCGTGACCCCCTAAAAAGTATTCGGTGTCGTTGTCATCCAAAGCTCTCATCCAGATGGTCAGTTCGTCATACTCTCCGTATGCATAGTCCATCGATTCTCCCTCACTCGATTTGAGGCAACCGACAGTGAAGTCCATGGACCCCTCTCTGTCGATCGCCGGACTCACTTCTTCGGAATAAATCACGTGACCGACAGGCTCACCATTGACGAACATCTACAGAATAAAAAAAGGTTAACCAATCATATATTATATACAAGAAGTTGCTAACATAAACTGTTATTGGCAAAAATATTCCGGGATAAATGAATTATTGTTTATACCTTTCTTACTCAGGACATAGTTATGAATAAGGGTTAGAAAATTTACCGATATTTTCCCTAAATTCCGATTAATATGATCTTCCAGAACCATTTTTCAATCCATATTGAACAGACAGATTTATCCTATGTGTGATATATCCTGACCTATCTAATCCATTGGTGTTAAATCTAGACGACCCAATCTTCATCCCTCAATGCATATTTTCTTTGTTAAGCTATTTTTAGGTTCTTCTGGGTTCAACTAAATCTTAATTTTTTGAAACTGGTAATTACTTTGCCGAGCTCTGAAATTTGAATCTACGTAAGAAATTTCTATGTCAAGTTAAACCATTCTTTTTTTAAATGGAACTAAACTGCATTAATATGTAAAAACACAAAATTCTCACGGTGATAATGAAAGTTTTTTTTTCTTTCAGAGAAAAAATGATAAACATGATCTCTCTGCAAACAGGACCATAAATCAAATGCTTTGAAACCATGTGTTGACTCAAATGGTAGTGAAGGAATCCCACTTCTTATTTCAGTGAACAAATTCTCCTCATGTTAGAAATCATCTTTTACAATAAACATACATAAACAAACTTCTCTATCATTAAGAATAAAAATTCTTATGGAAATTCATTGACTATTCCATAAATGCTGACATTATTTGCTTTTCCTTTTATTTTTTTGAATGCATTAGTTGTCATATCACGTGATAAATTTCTTCACTACTGTGCGGCTTGCAGAACTCCTCTAAACATCAGTCTCGCGTCGTGGCAGCTGCCATGGTTACGAGGAAAAGTTAGAGTAAAGTAAGAGTACTTATAGCATAAGGGTGTGGGGTGAATAGTCTTGTCTTGATCTTAGCATATGTCAGCGTGAATAAACCAATCGATACCTTCATACCTCCATTGCACACCCATTAGAAATGTGCTCTCGCTTGTTACCACAGCAACAGACAGCCCCAAACTTTTAGTCTGGAGGAGTTCTCCTCAAAGTCGCACAATACAATTTGTGTCAATAAAACAGATCAAGTCGCAGCAAAATGCACATCCAGAAAATATAATGTTATTTCATGACACTGAAATATTGTTTGTAAAATAAGCTTATTATAAAATTTGAAATGGTTGCTAAAATAAGAAAATTTAACTTCGATCCACTCTCTAATGATATATACAGTATATTGTCCTGCACTAGATTGGCAATGAATGTGTTAAGATTATACAATAATATTTCTTTTTTTTGGTTTCATATAGGCCTTGGTTCATACTGCATAAATGTTTTCGAAGAACTAGCAAAAGCCATAACAATTTACGGTACATATCGGTTAAAGAAAGACCGCAAAGCCAAGTTCTTGGGAATAACACAAGACTCTAGATTACTCTGAATACCAATTATTGATAATACACATAAGGGAATTAAATACAATATGGAGATCATCAATGATAACAATTCATATCAAGTACAAATATATCGCGATTATCATTGATGGATATATAATTATCGAATATGATAACATCGCGTACATTATCTATTATTTATTAAAAGGATAATATCTCAAATATTATACTGAACAACAATCATTGAATACGATATTATAGCGAGTGTTGGCAAATTTTATTTGAGTAATGAAAATACCGCTCTATGCAAAAATAATACAAATTGGTTAAATTAGAAAAGTATTAGGATAGTATCGATATTTTTGAAAATACATAACGATATTTTATGCACTTATCGATTACATGGATCAATGTTCGTGATGTTGCCAAGACACGATCTTTTCAGCAGATAAATGCCCAATTTACAAATAAAGAATGAATGTCATTTGTACCTCGAGTCCGGAATCGTATGCCCAACGCATTCCAATTTCATTCCAACTGTTGTTTTTCACAGGTCCCGGTATAGTAAGGTTCCAGAGTTCCTCTCCCGTAGAAACCAGCAGATTCAAGAATATTCCTCGAAAGTAGAGTCCTACTCCAGGGTAACCACCATCACCAGCTCCTGTATAAATGTGTGAATCCCATTTTATATTTCTTAAAAACTGTTTTTATTCAAAATATGTGTTTCCTCAATTCCTACTGTTAGTTCACGCTCTTCCTATATCTTATTCAAATTTTCTATCGTTAATAAAACACTTTTTATTAATACACTCAACTTCAAATACATTTTTTTAAATTAGTAGTGGATGATACTTGATGTTAATGCAGTTTTCTTCAAATATTAATTAATTAATTAATTTTAGTGACAGAGTCTTGCACTGTCACCCAGGCTGGAGNGCAAATCTTTAAAATATAATTGCGCTTAATTAAACAAATTGTCAGAATTTTTATTGACAACTGAAAAAACGGTATGGAGTCTTCTATAAATATGATAAATAAGGCTTTTCATTTCTAACCAATGATGTTTTAGAATACAATTGTAAAGGGATACTAATTTTATTTTTACTGTTCTAGTTAATTTTTATTAAATCTTTACAATTAGTTCGCACTCTCCTTATGTCTTGTCCAAATTTTCAATCTTTATTAAAATACTTTTTATTCATCCACTCAAGTTCAAATAGATTTTTTTCAAACTTGTAGTGGATGACACTTGATACAGTTAATACAGGTTTTTTCAAATATTAACTCAGTCATTAAATAGAGATGAGCGAAAAACGAAATGGAATTAGCGTTAGTCATTGTTTTAAATTTTACTCTAAGCGATTCAGTTTTTTACATATTTTAAAAATAACATCAGTGATGATTTCTAATTTATAGCTCTATTTGAACAAAAAAAAAGTTTATTGCGCACATTTAAATTTTTAATAATTTTATAGTCGCTTTGTTGACCTAAGTAGAAACTGACTTACATTTCTTGAATTACATTTTCCTGAAACGTAACTTTAAGTTAAAATAATAGTTACGTATAAGCCCCTCAAGAGCAGAGTTTAATCAACACAATTGAAAAAGATTTGCATTCTATGAGGCACAACTAGATCAGTTGATCTTCAATTAATCAAATGTTTACTTCTTAAGGTTGCTATATGCGTTCCCGTTCAATTTGTGAATGTGCCGTTGACTGATATCTATTAGAACATTTTTATATCGTAAAATTAACGACGAGTTGATAGAACTTTTAAATTTGCAAATTCTAGTATTCTGTGCCACTTACGTGTACAGGTTTCCGGATTGCTAATATGGAACAAAACTGTTGTTGTTGTTCATTTACATCGCACTTGAGCTGCACAATGGGCTATTGGCAACTGTCTGGGAAACATCCCTGAGGATGATCCGAAGACATGCCATCACAATTTTGATCCTCTGCAGAGGGGAAGGCACCCCCGCTTCGGTAGCCCGACGGCCTGCACGCGAAGTCGAGCACTTTACGGTAGAACAGTTTAACGGGGACCCATGCCACACACCCTCGGTCCCTACGCAGACTGATCCAAGTAGTCACCCACCCGCACACTGACCGTAGCCAGTGATGCTTGACTTCGGTGATCTACTGGGAGCCGTGTCTTAACGATCAGTCCACCGCGGGACGGAGCAAGACTGAATGGAGAAAGAAAATACCACTGAATTCGCTAATTCTCCCGGAATTAGATTTGACTCTTACGTTTGGCGTTATTGTCAATAAGCACTGTGCTATTGTCAATAATGATCCTTAAAAATTGCATCCTTACAAATTAATTAAAATTACCGAAACGTCAGAAAAACAATCGATATTTAGGTGATTCTTTTCGTAAAGTTTCCGGATATTTACACCGTTAAGGGAACGTCGTTGCCACTGTCACCTTTTGGTAACCGTAACGGATTTTTCTATTTTCTTTGAAAAATCTTGAAATTTGTCACGAAAAGAACTGTTAAGAAAGATAATTACCGGATGAATAAATGAATCTTCTTTTACTGTCCTGGCGAAAGAAAGTGATTTTTGTCCAGATGCTGATGGAAATACCTTCACCGCACTCTATTGGGTTCCAAAAGCACTTCTTGTCTTTTTCGTTCTTCTCGACGATCTCCATTTCAAGGCAGAGGGTGTCGTTCTTCTCTTTATTCGAATCAAGATTGACAGCCCATCCGAAGCCCAGGGGACCGTTCGTGAGCGCGACGTCATCAGAGGTAGTGCTGTTCCTCACCATGTTCGGATAGTAGTAATCACTCGTCTCATTGTAGTATGGACCTGCCATGTAATCAATCTTTTTAGAGATAATATTAGAAAAATAATTCTTAAGGTGAACAATTATAAAGTAATTGAAAAGTTAACACCGTTTTATTCTATTGTTGTATCACTAAAACGTTTTATATCATACAATGAGTCGGCAGCAACAGTACAGTGTACAAAACAAAAAACGGGCCACCCTAAATAACTCTTGATCTAATAATCTGATCTTAACGCTCTAGGACTCAATCTTAAAAGTACCTCAAATATGCTAGTTAATTAGTGCTGGCGATATTTTAAGCTACGAAGTCAGACACAAAAGCTTGTTTTCTTTGAATAAATGTACCTTTTTTTCAACAGATTCATATTTCTGACACACAAAACATAATAATTAAAAAGTTTTAATTTGTAAAGGTATATATTTTTTTATATAATTTAAAAAAATGCAAATTTCAGTGGCAGTATCGTTTCAGTATCGTTTGCTACTAGACATTAATAGAAGAAAGCAAATATCTAAATGATTGAATTCGTGAAAAAAAATTCAAATATTTATGAGCGACGTATCAAACTGGCATGAAATTTTCTATAGTTTAGAAATCTGTATATATGTTACGGTGAAACACCGAAACCTGGAGAATGTCGACATTCACCGGTTAATGTCAACATTCACGTAGTCGCTTGGTGTATGTCCGAAATATTTGCTAAATACCCTTATTTCTGACTTTCACCGGTGAATGTCACCAATCATATAGTCGCTAAGGTGAATGTCTGAAATATTTATTACATTCGATTTGATATGAATTTATTCGTGGATATAATTACATTTATTCGATATTTTAATACTTACTGACGATAGATCAGAAGAAACATCAGTGTTTGGAGTATCGGGCCATACATTTACATTTGCCCGGTATACTGATGTTCTTTTAAGGTTAAGTGCCACTTTCCGGTATACATTTGCCCGGTATACCCTACACTGATGCTTTTTTAAGGTCAAGTGCCATTGCCCGGCTTATATTTGCCCGATACTCAAAACACTGATGTTTCTTCTACTCTATCGTCAGTAAGTATTAAAATATAGAATAAATATAAATATATCAAATAAATATAATAATATTAACGAATAAATTAATACTAGGAGGCTCCGCCCCCTTCTCGCTAACGCTCGCCAACCCCCGAGAATCGCTACGCAATCCTATGTGGTTCACACCGTGAACCATGGCTCGCTGCGCTCGCTCGCCAATGAACACAATGTTCTAGCACAAAGACATAGTATATTATCATCAAAGACGTAGTATTTTATCATCAAAGACATAGTATTGTACTTATGTAGAAGAATTCTATCAATGTTCTTATTGGCTTTTAA